>NC_044031.1:671251022-671554052 GCF_901765095.1 Microcaecilia unicolor | reverse complement strand
TCCCTCCCTGGTGAGAGTAAAGGGGCACGTCATTACCTATTCCTTGTGCTGTGACTCCAGATATGTTGTGTTATACTGACCTCCATTTTTATTTTGAGAATTTCAGTTAATAGTCTTTATATATTTCTAATTTTACATTTGTATTTACAGAACAATCTGTTTACTGTTTTGTATTTGTTATTTATAGAGCCTTTTAGTGGTTTTATTACTTTATGCCCGATACAGGTGGTTGCTGACCTTGGTCAAGTTGGGCTTTCTAAGAAGTGTTTGGACTTTTACATCCTTGAATGTTTTTTGGACTGTTTTAAATTCACTATTGTAGAAATAAATTCTGGTTGGAAGATGGTCTGCTACTTCCCCCTATTATTTTTCATTGTTGTCTTTGTTTTTGATGGCATTTCAGTAATTAGAAGTTATAAAATACTAAAAGTGGTAGTATCCACTGAAAACTTACTTAGGAGGAAATCGGGAAACTGCATTGTGGTTTGAGCCCAAAATGACAACTTGAAGAACCTGTTCAAGAGCAGCAAGTCCCCCTGCTGCCTGAAATGCTATCTGATCTGCCAGGTCCTGCAGAGAACAAAGAAGAAATAAAAAAGGAAATTAGCTAGCGTTAATATAACAGAAATACAACAGGATCATAGACAAAAGTTTTCAAGTAAAAATGTAAAATTAAATAAAAATTCTAGCAGTTAAGGTGCGCATGTTTAAATATACATATATATAAATATTCTGATGAATATAGATAAAGATTATAACTTTTGGGAGGGCACCCGGGCTGGAGGGAGGCAAGACTGGATTTCAGCTACATTTCCGCTGGATCCCCCAAGGAACTGGGTCCATCCCTGAGGAATCCCTGCAGGACCCGGGTCCATCCCCACACCTGTGGGATTCCTGCTAGCTCCGTTCCCATGCAGCTCTCTAAATTTGACTCAGTGTTCCCAAGCAATTCAGCATCAAAGCATCACAAATTGGATTTGGCCTCACCTAGCAAAAATATGGCAAACAATGAAGGTGTGCAGGCCAACGCGGATATCACGACACAATTAGACCATATCATGGTCTTGCTCACCGAGAATAATAAAGTTGATCCAGCAAGATCAGGGCTATGCCTAGGGTCTCTGGTGCCCCCCTGCAGACTATCAGTTGGCGCCCCCCCCCCCCCCCCCGTGAGGCACAAGATGCAAAGGAAATAGGAGCTGAAAGATGGAGTGCATCTTTGTGGGATTGCTGAACAAATAGAGGGTTTACAACCACTTAGCTTTTTGTGCTTTCATGTTCACAAAATTAGTAATTAAATCTTTGATATCTAACTGGGTACATATATCATTCTCAATAGCAATCATGGCAAGGCTTATAAGCCTTTCTTGCGAAATACTTGATCGCAAATAATCCTATATAATAATTCTCACCTCCAACAGGATGTGCCTGGGACCGTGCCTCCCTCGGAGGTGGTCTGCTAGGCAGGCACGCACAGACGTCAGTGACAGCTGATACCAAAGCAAGGGGAGGAGTAGGGAAACACGCGGAGCGTGTTTCCCTATTCCTCCCCCTGTGTTACAGCCCACTGCACCCCCTTCTGCGACCCAGTCGACCTCCCCTTCTGGCGAAAACCGTCCCCCACCGCCGTCCGTACCTGTGCTGACGGGGGACCCCAACCCCCGTCAGCCAAAGTCCTGTGCTGGCCTTCGCGCCGTTGCTTCTTCAATGATCTTTGGTTCAAGTTCCTCTGCGTGCGTCTGATGTCAGATGCCGCAGAGCAACTTGGACACAAAATCATTGAAGAAGCAACGCCTCGAAGGCCAGCACAGGACTTCTGCTGATGGGGGTTGGGGTCCCCCGTCAGCACAGGTACTGGACAACGGCGGGGGATGGTTTTCGCAGAGAAGGGGGGTCGACTGGGTCGCGGAAAGGGGTGTGTGAAAATGGAGGGACGGCAGAGTCTGGAACAGCGAGGGAGGGAGGGACGGAGGGTGGGGGAGGGACGGAGGGTGGGGGATGGCCTTGATAACGCCCGTTTCCTTCCCTTTTGAAACGGGCATTTTTTACTAGTTTTAAATTATTTTTAACCGTGAAATGATCGCTCACCACTTGCCACACTGACAGGAATTGTCAGCAATATTCTTAGAAACAAATTGCTATTCATTGCAAAATAAGATAGCAGATGTAAATTCTCAAAGTGGACATATTCCAAACACTAAAATGAAAATAAAATGATTTTTCTCTACCTTTGTTGTCTGGTGACTTTCTTTTTCTGATCATTGATAAGTCTCTGACTCTAAAGTTTAGCAATTTCATTAAAGCAAAATATATTTTCACATATCACAGACTCTTCCTACCCAAGGAGAATCTTTTATATAAAAACAAACACCAAAAAAAACAATCAGATTTTCACTTACCAGCTATTCTACACTACACGTCAGCTAAACTTCCTCTGAAACTACTGTTGGAACCATCAGCCAATGAAATGGCTTTTAGCTGTAGATATCCGGTTACCTGATAATTATGCAAACATCATTACAGTCACACCTCGCTCTGTGTACAAGCTCAGATAAAAAAAAACAAAAACTTTGAACCACATACAGATTTTAACAATTACACTATTTAGTTTTTATTTCTCCCCAGTCTCACTTGCACACCTCCCTCCAAACCTGGCTGTTCTCTTTAATTTGAATGTTGTTCAAGCTCACCCTGAATGAGGAGTTTGTCCCACACCAAAGACATAAATAGCACTGGTTGTATTCTTTCAAACAATTTCAGTAAAGCCTGCCTGCCTCAGTGAGCACTGTGGTCGAGAGGAGGAGGGCAGGGGAGAATCACAGCTTCAGGTAAAACATTTTGCAAGTGAGCTGACCTCAGGAAAAAGGTGCCCGTAGGTGCCCTCCAGAGGTCGGCGCCCCCCTGCAGTGCTTACCCCGCTTACTGTGTTGGCATGGCCCTAAGCAAGATATATCTCAAATGAAGGATCGTTTTAACAATTTTGAAGGCTGCTTAGACAAAGCGGAAGCTAGAATCAGCAGTCTCAAGGATGGCTGCATGCTTTCGTGTCACGTCTGTGGCCGTGACCACCCTCAGCCTTACCTTCTTTCTGGGGGTCAGCAGCTCTGTTGGCTTCTGTCTGTGTTTGTCTTGTCTCTAGTCTCTGGGCTGATTGCTTCACTAGACCTCACCTGTGTGGGCTATGCCTCTCTAGGGAGCCAGCATCTAAGATGGCTGCCACCGGCTCTGTGCCAGCTTCCAAGATGGCTCCTGCTTGTCTTTCCTGTGGGCTCACTTCCTATGTGTGTCAAGCCTCTCTTTGGGGTCTGTGTACTTCCTGCTTCTGCTTGGGGTGAAGCCTCTGTTCCTGGCTTACCCTGTGTTTGGGGTGAAGCCTTTGCTCCAGGCTTACCCTGTGTTGGGGTGAAGCCTCTGTTCCTGGCTTACCCTGGGTTGGGGTGAAGCCTATGTCCGGGTTTGTTCTCTGTCTGTATGCGAAGCCTCAGCCTTTGTGGGTTCCCCAGTCAGTGTGTGGAACGGCTGTGGCTTCTTGGCCTGTTCTTCCTGGTTACTCTGTTTGCTGTGCTGCCTGCCCAAGACCCTTGGCCTGTTCTTCCTGGTTTTCTCTCTTTACCCTAAGTCCTGCCTTGCCTAGCCTGTATGCCTACCCTGCTTGTATATCCTGAATCCTGTATCTGTCTAGCTAGTGTGTATTTCCTGGGTGGTTATTCCTGTATCCTGTCTCCACCTAGCTAGAGGGTTTACCCTGTGGGTATTCCTGGATCCCCGTTCTGCCTAGTGTGTATGCTGCCCTAGTCCTTGCTCCTGCTAGGCTTCTGTACGCCTTGTGTTCCTAGGTCTGTCTTCTGGGTCTTGCTAGCGGCTGTGCAGCAGCACACTGTCTGTGTTTAGTTCCTAGTCTGGTCTCCCTCGTGTATCCCAGACCCAGGGTGGGTCCTCTGGATCTTCAGTTCCTGCCTTATCCTGCAAGTCCTGCCGGCCGCCTGCACTTCGGAGCTCAACTCCGGAGGAACGGTGGCTAGGTGCAGGTGAAGCTGTTCCTGTCTCATCTGTTCTAGTTGCCTGCCTTGTACTACTTCAGTCCAGAGTTCCAGTACTGCTCTTCTGTGTTTCCAATCCCGAGGTGGTCTTGCCTGCCGCAGCTGCTCCTCGGCAGTGGCCCAAGGGCTCACGAACTCCAGTCCTGCCTCGAGGACCTGACAGAATGCCAAAGCCCTCGAGAACGCAACATTTCCTGAGACACATAAAATGGTGCTGGAACTTAAAGTGGCATTGGAGGATGTGAGTAATTGGTATCACAGAAATAATATCCGGATCCTGGGGTCCCCAAGGGAAGCGAAGTTATGGAAATACTATTACATTTATTGAACATTTAATTCCTCAACTTCTCCTTATCGAGTTTAATAGGCTCTTCAAGTCTGACAGTCAAAAACAGAAAGGACCGTGGCTTATACTTGTAAAAATTCTACAGTTCCTGCAGATTCATGCTATTTTTCACGCAGCAAAAAATAAACATTCCATTACATGGAAAGATAAACGCAAAACTATAAGTGCTGATTTTTCCAGAGACACTGCACAAAAAAGAAAAGCTTTCTTAAATCTTTGACCTTGTTTTCAGTCTCTAGAAGCTAGATTTGGTTTATTCGCTCCTGCCATTATGGAGGTGACATATCAGAACAAGACCAAATCATGCACTGATCCAAAGGAATTAGAAAAATATATTATGGAACAAGAGTCTTCTAAGATGGCAACATCATAAATGCACTAGCCTCTGATGTCGATATGCACCTGACTAATATATCCTGCATTTTTTCGTGTTCATTTTCTCCCTTTGTGTGCCATTCCAACCTCAACCCCATATTTCCTCATTGGAGAGGGTGAGGTGTGAATGTGTGGTTCTGTTCTTTTGTTTCTGTTTATATCCTCATAGCCATACTTATGCCACAAACTTGAATTATTCTAAAATTTCTGATACATATGACTCTGAGGGATGGTGGGTTCTGGTAAAAAATCAAATATGACAACCACACTATATCACTTTTAAATGTGTATGCACCCAATGTGGATAATCCTTCCTTTTCCAAGACTTGAATACACAATAGGCATTAGCAGGATTCGATTATGTCATTATGGTGGGTGACATGAATTTATCATTAGATATAGTTTTGGAAAGAATATCTTCTAGTAAATCGAAAGTCTTAAGATCTGCCTCTGGACTGCAACATCTGCTGATTTTGTGGCATTTGAAAGATTCCTGGCGTTTAATGCATCCTACTGATATTGATTTTACTTTTTATTCATCGACACATAATTCTCATACTCGTTTGGATTATATATTTGTTTCCCAATCTTTGATTTCCAATATGATAAAATCTTCTATTGAACCAATAGTATTATCAAACCATGCATGTGTTACTCTCAACTTACAAATGTTTCAGTCTGTTTTACCCTCAGCAGCCTGGAGACTTAATGCTGGACTATTTCAGGACACAGATTTTTGTACATCTCTACTAGCTTGGTCTGAATAATATTTCTCTCTGAATGAAACAGCTGATATTGACTACCATATTGTTTGGGATGCATACAAAGCATATAAACATGAAGAGCTAAACAGCAGTGAGGGATTAGTATCTCATAAGGGGAAAACAGAAAAGTATTTCTTTTTAGCAAGATACAAAGTGGACATAAAAATGAAAACGTTCTTAAAAGAGAGAAAAGGAGGTTGGGGAGGGTTCCCCCCCCCCACCATATTCATTCAGAACAGTAAAGTTGCCTCCTTAATAAATCTGAAACTGGACAGCTACCATGCTCAAGGCCTGTTGGGTTCCACCCCCTCTGAAACTGAAAGTTTGGCAAGGGCAGACCCTGAGCATGCACAGATGTCCAAGGCCCCGAGCTGGCAGTAGTGAGCATTTTGTAGATTCGCTGACTGCAGCATCCCCCCTCCCCCCCCAAATTGTGCCACCATAACTCGGAGAATTAAATTTACGATACTTACATTAGTATTTAAGGTCTTTAGAGTAGCAGGTTCCTATCCCCTAAAATCACAGTTAATTCTAATGGCAGTGGATTCCATAACACAAGCCAATATGGTGAATCAAGTACTGGATTAAATTATATATGGTTTAAAAAGAAGCTGCGAGGATAAAAGCAATGTCAGGTTTTGAATCTAGGAATGGGCTGCTAAGGCAACCAGTGTTTTGTCCTCTGAGTCAGGCATAAGTAATATAGAGAATAAGCAAGCTCAAGTAATGAGCCAGAGGAAGAAACTTTGCCCCTGAAGAACTACAGTGGTCCTAACAGAGCTTACAAAGGGATTGCTGAGACGAAGGTGGTTGTTCCTGGCCACCTGAAAGATCTGAGCTGTGTTCTGAGACCTGGACACATGAGATCCATGAGCCTCCAGGTGAAAGTAAATAACTTATATGCACACTGAGGGTGAAGAGAATGCATGTATACTGTTAAACTTGTTGTACATGAATAAAACCATGTTGAACTAAAGAAAGGACCTGTGTGCATTGTCTTCAGGCTGCTGGTTGCTTCTCTACCTTATTTGGCTCATGACGGCAGCGTTTTTAAATGGGCTAGCTTTGTGCATACCGTAACAGGAATGAACTTCACCCCTCAGCTAGCATATGTCAAGGAATGCTTTCAATCAGGTCAGTGGTATACAACACGTTAGGACAATTTCTACAATCTTTGTATCGTAGTATTTTGGTATCTGGTTCCATTCTTTGGTAACTGAGGGTCTTTTCTCCACACATAGTACAGAATTGTCACTGGGTACCAACACATTCATTATGATCTTTTCCTTTACAACAAAGTCTGGTTTTCTTGCTTCAAGCTTCTTCCTGGTGGGAATGGGTATGTCCTGAGTGACGACGACTTCTTCATTTTCTCAATTCTCTTAGGGTCTTGATCCCAATGTTTTTCATTTCAGCAATTTTATAGTGTTTAGACATTTTTCAGAGGATGATATGTGCTACCTTATTACAACTTTTTATATACAGACCTTCAAACACCAGTAAGTCACATCCAACAATGAAATGTGTAACTGCTTTCTTGTTCTATGCTATAAAATCTGCATTTGTTTTACTAGTTTGTTTTTATGTTTTAATTTTTCTTATTTATAAATTTAAAATATTCATATATAAGATCATACACTTGCTTACAGACATACAATATGCCAAGGGTTGCCATTAATTTCCAAGAAGTCCAACAATTAAGACAGTCCTATATCAAAAAAACAAACAAGCCAAAAAAAAACCCTCAACATATTTAGAAGCCCATAATATCACGGAATAGACCAAGAAGAAACAAGATACAATACTTCAAAAGCAACAGAATATTTGCAAAGAAAAGAGCAGACAGAAAAAAAGGTAAAATTATGTATAATCATACCTGATAATTTTCTTTCCATTAATCATAGCTGATCAATCCATAGACTGGTGGGTTGTGTCCATCTACCAGCAGGTGGAGATAGAGAGCAAACTTTTGCCTCCCTATATGTGGTCATGTGCTGCCGGAAACTCCTCAGTATGTCGATATCAAAGCTCCATCCGCAGGACTCAGCACTTAGAGAATTACACCCACGAAGGGACACTCTGCCCAGCTCACCACCGCCGAAACGGGGGAGGGGAATTAACCCAGCTCATCCCCACACAAGTGGGGGAGGGGAATCCGTCCAGCTCATCCCCGCGGAGCGGGGGAGGGACACCACACCCGCCGATGCGGGGGGATCTGGCTTATCCTGCAACCGCAACCGCGGGAGGAGCTGACTGACCCTAACACCGCCGAAGCGGGAGGGGTACAAAGCTGCCCTACAGCCGCACGAAGCGGGAGGGAGTGCCGGCAGAATTTATGTCTCAATCCAGCCCCGTAAAACGGAGGGGAGAGGAATGCAGCAGCTCACTGTAACACAAACTCGTCTCAACTCTTGAAGAATCCAAGTGAAAGAACTTGAACACGAAGTCTTTCTGAAATAACTGAAGACTAAACTTGAACCTGAAATGCAACCAGAATAAAAACAGAACAGATATCTGGGAGGGGCTATGGATTGATCAGCTATGATTAATGGAAAGAAAATTATCAGGTATGATTATACATAATTTTACCTTCCATATCATCAAGCTGATCAATCCATAGACTGGTGGGATGTACCGAAGCAGTACTCACCCAGGGCGGGACATTGAAATCCCTGACCTCAACACTGAAGCTCCAAACCGAGCCTCCGCCCGTGCAGCCACAGTCAAACAGTAATGCTTGGAGAATGTATGAGCCGAAGCCCAAGTTGCCGCCTTGCATATCTCTTCCAAGGAGACGGATCCGGCCTCTGCCATCGAGGCCGCCTGAGCTCTCGTGGAGTGAGCCTTCAGCTGGATAGGCGGCACCTTCCCCGCGGCCACATAAGCCGCTGCAATGGCTTCCTTGACCCATCTTGCCACTGTAGGCTTAGCAGCCTGCAGACCCTTACGAGGACCTGCAAACAGGACAAACAGATGATCCGATTTCCGGAAATCATTGGTCACTTCCAAGTATCTGAAGATGACTCGTCTCACATCCAGATATTTAAGAGCAGAGTACTCCTCTGGGTAGTCCTCCCTACGAAAGGAAGGGAGACAGAGCTGCTGATTCACATGGAAGCGAGAAACAATCTTGGGCAGGAAGGAAGGCACTGTGCGAATAGTCACTCCTGCCTCAGTGAACTGCAGAAAAGGCTCTCGACATGAGAGCGCCTGGAGCTCGGAAACTCTTCTGGCTGAAGTGATAGCCACCAAAAAGACTGCTTTCAACGTCAGGTCTTTCAGAGATGCCCTCGACAAGGGTTCAAAAGGCGGCTTCTGCAATGCTCTTAGCACCAGGTTGAGATTCCACGCAGGCACCACTGAGTGCAGAGGAGGGCGCAGGTGATTAACTCCCTTGAGAAAGCGCACCACATCTGGCTGCGAAGCCAGGGAAGCACCCTTCAGGCGGCCCCTGAAGCAAGCCAGAGCCGCTACCTGGACTTTAAGGGAACTGAGCGACAGGCCTTTCTCCAGACCTTCTTGCAGGAATGCCAACACTGAAGAAATTGGAGCAGTGAAGGGAGAAAGTGAGCCTGCTTCACACCATGCTGCAAAGATACGCCAAACCCTGGCGTAAGCAGTAGAAGTAGAGCGCTTCCTCGCTCTCAGCATAGTGGCGATGACCTTGTCTGAGAAGCCCTTCTTCCTCAGACGCTGCCGCTCAATAGCCAGGCCGTAAGACCAAAGGGAGAGGGATCCTCCATCACCACGGGACCCTGATGTAACAGGCCCTGCTCCACTGACAGCCGCAGAGGATCGTCGACTGAGAGCCTGATCAAGTCCGCATACCAGGGACGTCTGGGCCAATCCGGACCCACCAGGATTACCCTGCCGGGATGCTTTGCCACCCGGTCTAGCACCCTGCCCAACATGGGCCAGGGCGGGAACACATAGAGGAGCTCTTGTGTCGGCCACTGTTGGAGAAGAGCATCTACTCCCAGGGATCGAGGGTCCCGTCCTCTGCTGAAAAAGCGCGGCACTTGGCAATTGGCCGATGACGCCATCAGATCTAGGCTCGGCTGGCCCCAGCGCTTCGTGATGTCCAAGAACGCCTGAGCAGATAGTTGCCACTCTCCGGGCTCCAAGGTATGGCGACTGAGAAAGTCCGCCTTGACATTCATGACTCCGGCAATGTGGGCCGCTGAAAGCTGCTCCAGGTTCGCTTCCACCCACTGGCAAAGACTCATAGCCTCCTTGGCTAGAGGGGCGCTCTTGGTACCTCCCTGGCGGTTGATATAGGCCACAGCCGTGGCATTGTCCGACAGGACCCGTACAGGCTACAACACCAGTACCGGGATGAACTCCAATAACACCAACCGAATGGCTCTGAGTTCCAGGAGGTTGATAGACCACTTGCCTCTGCAGGAGACTAGAGCCCCTGCGCTGTCCTTCCCAAGCAGTGGGCTCCCCAGCCCATCAAAGAGGCGTCTGTCGTGACGACAATCCACTCCGGGGTCACCAGAGGCAATCCTGCAGACAACTTGTCTGTCTGCGTCCACCAGCCCAGCGCCTTGCGCACTGCTGGGTCCACGGGAAGGCGCACAGCATAATCCTCCGACATCGGAGTCCAGCGCAGCAGCAGAGATAGCTGTAGTGGTCTCATATGAGCCCTGGCCCAGGGCACTACTTCCATCGTGGCCGTCATAGAGCCCAACAGCTGCACGTAGTCCCAAGCCCGAATAGGAGAGGCTACTAGGAACTAGTCCACCTGAGCCTGAAGCTTGACAATCCGATTGTCTGGCAGGAACACTCTGCCCACTTGGGTGTCGAATCGAACTCCCAGATACTCCAGGGACTGAGTCGGGCGCAGCTGGCTCTTCTTCCAGTTGATGATCCATCCCAGGGAGCTCACAAGAGCAACTACCCGGTCCATAGCTTTGCCGCACTCTGCATAAGAGGGGGCTCGGATCAACCAGTCGTCCAGATAAGGATGGACTTGTACTCCTTCCTTTAGCAGGAAGGCCGCTATGACCCCCATTACTTTGGAAAAGGTCCGTGGAGCAGTAGCCAACCCGAAAGGGAGGGCTCTGAACTGGAAGTGTCGTCTCAGGACTGTAAAACGCAGAAAGCGTTGGAGAGGAGGCCAGATGGGAATATGCAGGTACGCTTCCTTGATGTCCAAGGAAGCCAAGAACTCTCCTGCCTTCACTGCCGCTATAACAGAGCGGAGAGTCTCCATGCGAAAGTGCCTCACTTTCCAGGCCCGATTGACCCCTTTGAGGTCGAGGATAGGCCGGACAGAACCTCCTTTCTTTGGAACCACAAAGTAAATGGAGTAACGTCCCTTGCCAATCTGATTTTTTGGCACCAGAACGACCGCACCCAGGCGGATCAGGTGTCCAAGGTCTGCTGCACTGCCACAGCTTGACCGGAGACTTGCAGGGAGAGAGTACAAACCCGTCTCTTAAGGGTTGGCAGAACTCTAGCTTGTAGCCGTCTCTGATGACTTCCAGCACCCACGCGTCTGAAGTTATAATGGTCCACTCGCCCAGAAACGAGGACAGCCGTCCTCCAATCTGCACTGGGGCGTGGACCAAGGCCCCGTCATTGGGTACGAGACCCTGGGGGAGGACCGGAGGGAGCACCTCCGGGACGGCGGGCTCTGCGAAAGGAATGCTGCTTGGGGGAGAAATTCCTCTTGAAGGAAGAGGGGGCAGAGGAACCCGACTTGCCCGGGCGGTACCGACGGGCTTCCAGCAACCGTCCTCTGGAGGTACCGGGACGAGTACTAGCCCGAGCCCTGACCTCTGGTAATTTCTTGCCCTTAGACGTGCCGAGATCGGTCACGATTTTGTCCAGCTCGACCCCAAAGAGCAGCTTGCCTTTAAAAGGCAATCTAGCCAGGCGGGATTTAGAGGCGTGGTCAGCAGACCAATGTTTCAGCCAAAGCCACCGCCGCGCAGAGACTGTCTGAGCCATGCCTTTAGCTGAGGCTCTCAAGACATCATACAGCAAGTCTGCCAAATAGGCTAAGCCCGATTCCAGGGCCGGCCAATCAGCCCTCAAGGAAAGATCCGAGGGGGAAGCCCGCTGCACCATAGTCAGGCACGCCCTGGCCACATAGGAGCCGCAAACTGAGGCCTGCAAACTTAAAGCAGCTGCCTCAAAGGACGACCTTAAGGCCGCCTCCAATCTTCTGTCTTGGGCGTCCTTTAGGGCCGTGCCACCTTCCACCGGCAACGCCGTTTTCTTAGTCACCGCAGTGATTAAAGAATCCACGGTAGGCCACAGATAGGCCTCACGTTCACTCACAGCCAAAGGATAGAGGCGGGACATAGCCCTAGCCACTTTAAGGCTCGTTTCCGGGACATCCCATTGAGCCGAAATTAAGGTGTGCATGGCATCATGCACGTGGAAGGATCTAGGCGGGCGCTTCGTCCCCAGCATAATGGCAGAGCCAACAGGGGCTGAGGGAGAGACGTCCTCCGGAGAGGAAATCTTCAAAGTGTCCATGGCCTGTAAAAACAGGTTGGGCAAATCCTCTGGGCTAAAAAGCCGCGCTGCAGAGGGGTCATCCGCTCCATCCGAGCGGGGATCTATCTCCTCCAAGGAATCCGCAAAGGACCGTTGGGAGACCTCAGACACGCTGCCCTCATCTACATCGGAGGAGACAAAGTCCTCCAAGGCCTGGAAATCAACCCGAGGGCGTTTACCTCTGGGAACCTCAACCTCTTTATCAGAAGAGGGAGCAGGGGCAGCGTTTGCATGAGGAAAGCCTGATGCAGCAGCAAAACAAACTCGGGGGAGAAACCCCCCAGACTGTGCACTTCCGCAGCCTGGGCAACAGCCCTAGACGCACTCTCAACCGGCGCTCGCAATAGCGGGGGAGAGACATGCTGCGCATCCAAAATGGCGTCCGGCGCGAAACTCCGCGAAGGAGCCGCGCGGGAAGAACGGCCCACGAAGAAGCCGTCCGAGCCGCGTGGCCGGCCAAGATGGCGGAGGCGAGGAGCGGGGGATGGGTGTTTATGGCGGGAAAAAACCGCCACGCCGGAGGAACGACCGGGACATTCATCGGTCACTAAACTGTCACCCATCAAGGGCGAATCAGGTTGTAAAACCCCCGCATCCCCTCTAGAAGCGCTCCAGCGATCCGGGGAGCGACCCTTTGCGCCCTCGCCCTCCGACGCCATATGCCACGAGGAGAAGAATCGGGGAACCCCCTGCCCGCTATAAAAAGGTAAAATTACCTGCTTGCCGCTCCGAGCTGTAACGAACTGGTGTCCCAGTGAGTAGCTGCAATGAACGTTTAAAGAAACGTCGAATTAAACGCCTTTAAAGACGTTTAAAAATATATTTTTTTTTTTTTTTTAAACGGAGCCAGCGGAAGGGGGAGAAAAGGAGGGACCTGGCACCACCAGGTTTGCACTTGCTCAAAAGAGCCCTCAACCCCAGGCCTCAACAAAACCTAAGGATTAGGCTTGGAGGCCTAGCCAGAGCTGCTGCTGTGTGTGACCACCACCTGCTGAGATAGAGAACATACTGAGGAGTTTCCGGCAGCACATGACCACATATAGGGAGGCAAAAGTTTGCTCTCTATCTCCACCTGCTGGTAGATGGACACAACCCACCAGTCTATGGATTGATCAGCTTGATGATATGGAAACCCACATTACTCTTAGTTGATAATACCACCCCAGCCTCTATCACATTACAATGGATAATCCAGAGAAAATTATTCACTACATACTCCTATGGCCAAGACAATTTTGCAGCTGTTTGGGATCATGAAAATATTAGCATCATGATATTTTACCAAACATACACATGGAAACTGCAACATAAATGTTACATCTAAGGCAATAATATTCTGCCACTTAGGCCTTACACATCTCCTGTGAGGCTGTAGATATATTAGGAAACACTGCAATGTTTCTACCCAAAAAACTGACAATCTTACATTTAAAATATAACTTGAGTATCCAAACTTTGTCAGACTTTAGGACACAGGCCACCACTATGTTCTTCTAACACGTAGCTGCAGTTGAGAGTTTCCCAACAGTCCAGAAACATCCAAGCTGTCTTTTAACATTGATCTTTCACTTCTACTTAATTCTCTTTTCCCAAAAACAACAACTTGCAATAATTTGGAATTATCTCAGGTAGGATTTGCATAATCCCTCTATATCATCTTCTACGCTAAGAGGAGACACCAAAGGGGACTAAGAAAAGTTCACAAATCTCAGGTTCAACCTCTTCAATAAGCCAGGAGCTGTAGCACAACCGTTGCCTGTTCCTGGGAACTCTTCACTGCTACATTTTTCATTATCTTATTCACAGTAACACTCAACATCTCCAACTGAGCTAGATCAGATACAGATGATCCATCAGCCAGGGCTGAAGGATCAGGCAACTCAAACCCCACCCCTGATCCAGTGTTGGCACTCCTCTCCAATTCAGGCTGAATAGTTCCATGGCCCTGCACTGTAGCCATCAATGGTGTAGCCATCCTGGTGGGAGTGGGGAGGTGGGAGGGAATATACTGCTTATCAGTCTTGAGCAAGAGTGCCAAGATTTTATCAAAACTTTACACGTTCTGTTGTATTGGTAGCGTCCCGATTCATACACTCACTTCATAGCGTAAAAATGAGTCACCTGAAACAAACGCAGTCATCGGATCATGATACTTAAGTACAGTTTCTAACATATATAGAGAAAAAAAAGACTTGGATAAACTCATTTGTGCTTTATAAAGTGAGTATACGTGCCACGACTCTGAGGACTCTTCCAATACAGCAGAATTTATAAAGTGCTGATAAAAGTTTGGCACTCTGTTACATTCTCGTAGCAATAACTGTATGATTTTCATGAAATTGTTAGTCTCATAAAGCCCTTTTGTTAGAAATAAATGCACAAAACTGAACAATATAAGCTTCTGTCTAAGCTCTCCAGAGTCAGAAGTTACACTCACTAAGTTATGGTATACCACGAGGTTGGATATATTTGGTCTGTAATAACAATGAGAAAGTATTTTTTCAAATATAATTCAGCTGACAAAATCAGCCAAAATTATTAGTTTTTCCTTTCTTGTTTGGATTTGATTTCC
The DNA here is from genome assembly GCF_901765095.1 of Microcaecilia unicolor. Classification (NCBI taxonomy): domain Eukaryota; kingdom Metazoa; phylum Chordata; class Amphibia; order Gymnophiona; family Siphonopidae; genus Microcaecilia; species Microcaecilia unicolor. The sequence goes on along the minus strand of NC_044031.1, from coordinate 671,539,442 downwards.
TGGTAATATTGTGGTGTTTAAAGTTTTTGGAAGCCCATCCAACTTAGCTCCCCTGTTATGAATGAATGAATCTATCTATCTATCTATCTATCTATCTATCTATCTATCTATCTATCTATCTATCTATCTATCTATCTATCTATCAGTAAAGTGCTGGCATGACCTTGATTAGAACCTTATGTGGACATTATACCCATATAACCTACGACTGTTATAGGAACCAAAATTTGGACAAACAGAAGATTTTTAAAAACAGAATATAGGGCCACAATATAAAGCGAATATCTTTAATTCTAAAACACCATAAAATATGACAAAATCAAAGACATTGGGGGGGGGGGGGGGGGGGGGGACAACTATCAATGTGAGCTACCATTAAGACAGGATATTTTACCATGCCATGCTATTTTAGCATAGGGTTTCATTTTATGCAGTGAGACCCTGTGCTAAAATAGCATGACGTGCTAAATAACCCATCTTAACAGTAGTCCACATTGATAACTCTCATCCTTAGTGATTAAATATAAAAAGGAAGCAACAGAGCTAAGCAACAAGCAGCACATCTCTTGAAGATTCTAGGTAGTGGTGCGGCCCCTTATAAAAGAAAGGACATTTCTGGCAGCCAGTTCTTTAAAGTAAAGTTTGCTTCAGGACTTTCTGATTATGAATAAACTGTAGTCTGACTGTTCATTTCACTCCTCTTATTATTCTTTGCTGTCATAATACCTATAAAAAAGGCAATTCTCAAAAGCATTTAGCCAGATAAACAGATAAATTGTCCACCCTTTTCATAAGAAAATGTGTAACTGCAAGAGCTTTCAAGGATGCAATATTATAAAAGCTCATAGGTGCAAATGTTGCCTCTATAAAATAGATATAACATATGTGCCTAGATGCTTTTACACCCTAGGCACCCTGTAATAAAGCCACCCTTCTTATGACCAGGTATAATACTTAAAATCTTGAAACCTGGTTTAAAAAAATAATTATCATCATAACAATTGAGAATTCAGATCATGCTACAGCTGGTCTTTGTTCCCCAGATTCTATATATGGCACTCAAAGATCCGTGTACACCTCAATTGCTTAACGAGCCAATTAACGCCAGTACTTGTGCGCAACCCAAAAGGGGGCATGGCCATGGGAGGGGCAAGGGTGAGTCAGAGGCGTTCTCCCAAGACATGTGCAGTGTTATTGAATCCTACTACTACTACTTATCATTTCTATAGTGCTACTAGACATACGCAGTGCTGTACACTTGAACATGAAGAGACAGTCTCTGCTCGACAGAGCTTACAATCTAATTAGGACAGACAAACAGGACAAACAAGAGATAAGGGAATATTAAGGTGAGGATGATAAAATAAGGGTTCTGAACTAGTGAATAAGGGTTAGGAGTTAAAAGCAGCATCAAAAAGGTGGGCTTTTAGCTTAGATTTGAAGACGGCCCGAGATGGAGCTTGACGTACCGGCTCAGGAAGTCTATTCCAGGCATATGGTGCAGCAAGATAAAAGGAACGGAATCTGGAGTTAGTGGTGGAGGAGAAGGGTGCAGATAAGAGAGATTTACCCAGTGAACGGAGTTCCCGGGGAGGAATGTAGGGAGAGATGAGAGTGGAGAGGTACTGAGGAGCTGCAGAGTGAATGCACTTATAAGTCAATAACAGGAGTTTGAACTGTATGCGGAAACGGATAGGAAGCCAGTGAAGTGACTTGAGGAGAGGGCTAACATGAGCATAACGACCCTGGCGGAATATTAGTCGTGCAGCAGAATTTTGAACAGATTGAAGAGGACAGAGATGGCTAAGTGGGAGACCTGTGAGAAGCAAGTTGCAATAGTCTAAGTGAGAGGTGATAAGAGCGTGGATGAGGGTTCTGGTAGTGTGCTCAGAGAGGAAAGGGCGAATTTTACTGATATTATAGAGAAAGAAAAGACAGGTTTTAGCAGTCTGTTGAATATGTGCAGAGAAGGAGAGGGAGGAGTCGATCATGTTTAGTTTCAGATGGCACTGAGACATCCAGGCAGCAATGTCAGACAGGCAGGCTGATACTTTGGCCTGGGTTTCAGCTGAGATTTCTGGTGTGGAGAGGTAGATCTGGGAGTCATCAGCGTAAAGATGATCCTGAAAACCATGGGATAAGATCAGAGTACCAAGGGAAGAAGTATAGATGGAGAAGAGAAGAGGTCCCAGGACAGATCCCTGAGGTACACCAACTGACAGTAGGATAGAAGTAGAAGAGGAGGGGATCCATGCCTAACTTGCACACCAGGATTCAAACCAGGTTTCAGTCAGTATAAATCCTTGCGACCAAAATTCAGCGTGGGAATTGGCTCTAAGAGTCATTCTGTAAACGGTGTGCAACTCAGAGCACCATGTATAAAATAGCATTCCACATCAATTTTCTTTGGTGCTGTTTTTTTCAGCACCATTTACTGAATCTACTCCTATATTTCTTGTGGGTTGAAATAATTTATCCTTCAAGGCTTGTGACAACGTTTGCAGTGGTGAACTGTTACCCCTTAATTCTATATATGGTGTCAAAAATTAGGTTCCAATTTGGCATGTAACTTTGACACTATAACTACAATGAAATACTGGTGAAATGGCAGTGCACTTAGACGTCATTCTGTAACTTGGGAGCCTAATGCTCTAGCACATAACTACAAGGAGGCATTCATGTAGGAGGAGTAACCACAGATCACCGGTGTTCCAACCATTCCAGCATGCACTTTGTAGAATACTGGCTGTTGCATGCGCAAGATGCTGCATTTAGTTGCAAATATTTATGCCAGTGTTCATGCCTAAATTTAGGTGTGTCACTGATGACTTATGCTAGTATTGCATAATGGATTTGATACGCATTTACCGCTATAGAAAACTGGCTTAGCGCTTAGATTTTTGGCGCCTAACTTTTAACGCCCTTTATAGAATTGCCCCCTTAATGTACTTTTGCCATGGTTATTGTTCAATGCCCTGAGTGTGAACTAGCACTCTTTAATGCTTTAAATATCTAATATAATAAAACGCACCCTCAACGTTCTGAGGACAACGTTCTGAAGCCATGAAGCCATCTGACGTCACTCCCAGGCTGAAGGGTTCGTGGATTCGTGGTGTGAAGCCTTCAAGCCAGCCAGCCGTCTCTGCCCCGCCCTCGCGTCAAACGTCATGACGTCGAGGGCGGAAAAAAAAAACCCAAACAAATCCAGCAGCGAAGCGTCACGGAAGGAGGCGGCGCTCCCGACGTCTAGCCTTCCCTTCGCTGTGTTCCGCCTTCTTCTGACGTCAAGGATGACGTCAGAAGAAGGCGGAACACAGCGAAGGGAAGGCTAGACGTCGGGAGCGCCGCCTCCTTCCCTGACGCTTCGCTGCCGGAACCGCCACGGAGGTAAATTTAAAAAGAAGAAAAAAAACAAAAAGGGATGTTGAGGGGAGAGAAGAGGGTGGCCAGTAAAGAAGAACAATGGGAGCGGGAGGGCAGTGGAGAAACGACAGCATGGATGCGAGGGGGGGGGGGCATGGATGCGAAGGGGGGGGGGGGGGGGGGAGAGGGCGGCCCAGGCTGGGACATGGGAGTGAGAGGAGCATGGATGCGAGGGGGGGTCATGGAAGAGAGAGAGGGGACTTGCTGGAAAAGGATGAATGGAGGCGGCAGGGGACAGAGGTGCATGGATGGGCATGGATTGGGAGGGCAGGGCTCAGGGAGAGAGGGGAATTGCTGGAAAGGGATGAATGGAGGCGGCAGGGGACAGAGGAGCATGGATGGGCATGGATTGGGAGGGCAGGACTCAGGGAGAGAGGGGAATTGCTGGATAGGGATGAATGGAGGGGACAGATGGGCATGGATGGATATGGATTGCAGGGCAGGGCTCAGGGAGAGAGGGGAATTGCTGGATAGGGATGAATGGAGGGGGCAGGTGGCAGAGGAACATGGATGGGCATGGATTGGGAGGGCAGGGCTCAGGGAGAGAGGGGAATGGCTGGAAAGGGATGAATGGAGGGGGCAGGGGACAGAAGAGCATGGATGGGCATGGATTGGGAGGGCAGGGCTCATGGAGAGAGGGGAATTGCTGGATAGGGATGAATGGAGGGGACAGATGGGCATGGATGGATATGGATTTCAGGGCAGGCCTCAGGGAGAGAGGGGAATTGCTGGATAGGGATGAATGGAGGGAACAGGTGACAGAGGAGCATGGATGGGCATGGATTGGGAGGGCAGGGCTCAGGGAGAGAGGGGAACTGCTGGAAAAGGATTAATGGAGGGGGCAGGAGACAGATGGGCATGGATTGGGAAGGCAGGGCTCACACTCTCTCTCTCTCATATACAATGTCTTTCTGACTCTCACTCTCACACACTCTGTCTCACACTGTATCACATTCACTCTCTATGTGCCACACAGTCACTCACACACTCGCTTGGTCTCATACACTCACTCTCACAGAGAATCTGTGTCTCACACACACTCTCTCTCACACTGTGTCTCACATGCACACTTGCACACACTCTCATTCTCACACACACACTCTCTCACAAACACACTCACACCCAGACTCACTCTCTCTCTCACTCACACACTCACACTTTCACTCTGACTCTCAGTCACTCTCACATACACTCTCCCAAACATACACACTCCGAGGAAAACCTTGCTAGCGCCCGTTTCATTTGTGTCAGAAACGGGCCTTTTTTACTAGTATTTAAATACATTTGGTGGAGGCTTCCGTGTACTGCATTTTATGTAACCTTGTATGGAAGATATGCAAGTGATACAAATTATGAAGCTGCAATGCGTTTTAAAGAAATGTTATACAAGATGAAAAATATTTTCCAAGAATAAAGTTTCAAGATGGTTGGAATACAAAAAGAAGTTTGGACTTAAGTGATGTTACAAAAAGATTAAGATATTAACAGCTGGGTTGATGATCATTTAAATACATTCTCAGCACTTTAAAACTACAGTTAAAAATGTTAAATGATACAATCAGACCAAAAAGATATCCTGAAAAGAAGACACACAGTGAAAATTAATGTAGGACAGAAGTCCTCTGTATGCAGTTCTGTTGAACAGCTACTGGTATGAGCTTTAGACCTTTCAGTTTTATCTACTAATTATCTCTATTCTATCATGCTGTTATGGAGTACATCAAACTTTGACCTTCTCCTGAGGGGAATTTTCCTTGTATGAGGTTTGTATGTGTCTTACTTAAAATTCAGCTTCTGTTTATCTTAACATTAACCACAAAAACATGTGATCACGGAATTCTCTTCCAGACAGAACCTGATGCTGCTAATTTTTGTGTTTTTCATCCTGTAAGCAAAAATTACACTTGACATACAGAGAATGGGGGACCTGAGAGCAAATTGCTATTCTATAGGATCATATGGTACGTGCAAGCTATGTTATAGAAGTAATTGCTTTTCTAAAGGTAGGTATAAACTATGACATTGGGAAATGACTGCTTTCCCATAAGCATATACAGTAGATACAATGACCCAAGGATACCATGTAAAAGTTTTCAAAGTCTTGTACAGTTTTCATATTTTGCTTTTTATAAAGTACAATCAAAAAATGAAATGAAGTAGTTGTTTCACTATCTAGAAAACATATCCAACACTTTCAATGTGAAAGAATCATTATAGAAAAATTCAACAAGAAATTAAGACTAAGAAACCAAAAAGTCTTAATTGCACAAATCTTCATCTCTTTGAACTTTGCGAAAGCCTCTTTTGTAGCAATAAAAACCATAAGTAATTTAGGATGAGCACCTACCAACTTTGTATAGCAAGATTGTGCAGTTTTTGCCCATTTGTCTTGCCAGAACAGCTCAAGTTCTTTCACGCTGGTTGGAGATTTTCTGTGCAAAGCAGTCTTGCTATAGATTTTTTTTTTTTAATTTAATTCAGATCTGGGCTTTGAATGGGCCACTTGACTGGGCCTCTTGTTGAGCCACTCTTAGGACCACTGTCATGCTGAAAGTTGATTCTTCTCTCTTGTTCTAGGTCTATGGCATACTGGAATAAGTTTTCCACCAGGATCTGCCTATATGTTGCGTCATCCCTCTTGTCCTCAATTTTTATAAGCCTTCCTGCTCCCCATTGCTGTAACGCATTCTCAGAACATAATGCTATCAGTACCATGCTTTACTGCAAGGATGCACCATGTTTACTTTATGCCAACTATATTGCTTAGCAGCATGACAAAAAGTTTCCACTTTGGTTACATCAGACAACAAAACCTTCTCCCACATCTGTGCAGTGCATCCCATATATGTTTCTTTGAAAACTCAGTGCTGCATATCATATGGTTTCCCTTCAACAGTGGCTTTCTTCTGGCCATCCCTCCAACAGGCCGTTACAGGCTGGCTGAATTTCAGTTTCCATGCTGAAACTGACCCAAAACCTATGTTTTGAATTTTTTCTCTTTTGGCTGATTACCCACCACTTGTTTTTGGCAGTGGCAGACCCCCCCCCCCCCCCCCCCCAAACAGGAATATCCCCATCCTCTCTCCCTTCCTCCACTGAACTGGAGTAGCCCCATTCCCTCCACCCATTGGGCCCCGCACAGGCCTACCTTACAATACCTGGTGGTCCAAGGCTATAGTTGGGGCAGGAGCGATCCCCATTTGCCCCTGCCCATACTGTCTATGCTCTTAAAATGGCTGCTGAAATCTCTTGTGAGACTGCTGCTAGAGGTTGTGGTAGCCATTTTGAGAGCAGAGATGGGCCTACCTTACAATCTCAAAGTGGCTGCCGTAACCTCTAGCAGCAGTCATTTTGAGATTAAAGTCGGAATGGGCAGGAATGACTGGTGATCACTCCTGCTCCAATTACAGGCCTAAGCCACCAGGGATTGTTAAGTAGGCCTGGGGGATGGGGAAAGGGAGAGTGGCCCTGGGGTTGGTGAGTGGGTGGTAAGAATGCACATTGAGGAAAGGGGAGGGCAGAATGGGGGCTACTCCTGTTCAGAAGGAAGGAAGGGGGCGGCAGAGTCAGGATCAGGTCTCATGTGGCTTTAGTTTCGGCTTCAGCTGAAAACAAGCATCCAATTTCAGCCAAAGATTCGGTTTCGACAGAAACTGTAAAACACATTTTCAGTCAGCCTCTACACACTATGTTTGTGTAGTAATTCTGAAACCGTTGACCAATCAACATTTTCCCATATCTTATGGCTGACAGTGATTTTCCCTCAGCAGTTTCCTTAATCAATTGCCACTGGCTTGCAGGGACAGTTTGATGACGGCCTTGTCTAGGTGGTGCCAAACCTTTTCCATTTTACAGTGATGGACCTGAAAGTAACCCAAGGGATATTCAAACACACTGAAATTTTCACTTACCTTTTCCACAATCTGTACCTTTAAATAACTTTATCCTGGGGTTGTTTCAGCATATTTAGACCTTTACTTCAAATTCACTTTATATAACAGAAACAGATTGATTTTTCATCCAGGAGTATTTGAATCAGTTCATGTGCTGTGACCGGACACAGATGGGCTGTATTTAACTTATTATGGGCCTTGAGAAGGCAACTTCTGGAAACAAGCTAATTTGCATTTGCTGGGACAATCAAGACTTTTATTTATTTATTCTTAATTATCTGCCGAGCATTTCTTTCTTTCTTTTTTTTATAAATGTTGTTTCATGCTGAAAGTGTAGCATACATTGTGTAACATACATACATAGTAACATAGTAGATAACGGCAGAAAAAGACCGAGATCAGTGAAACAAATTCCTTCTTGTTGGGCAGACTGGATGGACCGTACAGGTCTTTACCTGTCGTCATCTACTATGTTACTACACTTTGAACTGGATTTGATGTGAAAAATTTTACAAGGTATTGCATATGGAACACTGCACTATACACTGCACGTGGTGTATGCAGCTAACAGTTTTCCATAAACAATGTATTCTTTGATATATACCTAGTCTGTAATTATACTGACAGTGAAGAAAAAAGTTTTATAATATGTCTATATTTTAAAAGCCATGTGGACATTAAACTGTTTCATCTCTTTCAATGGCTCTTGCTGCTAGTCCAGGAAAGTATTAATCAGAAGAACAACAAAACAGAAACTTTGTTCTATTTGTCAGTGTTACCAGGCAATCTAATTAAAAAGTATTAATTCTATAAAATCAAGTCATGGATCATCTCTTGAAGGATGCAATTATCTAAAAAAAAAAAAATCCCAAAATGAGAGACCTGGAAAAGAATTTCATCCCACAAATAAAATTCTTTGCTATGCTAGACGGCTTAGCGTTTCTTTTATGTGCTTTATATATAGATAGGATTTTAGATAGTGCTGGGGAGGAGTCCGCTGTCTTGGTACATGTGGGTAATTAAATTTGCTGATGACACAAAGTTATTCAAAGTCGTTAAATCGCGACAGGATTGTGAAAAATTACAAGAGGACCTTACGAGACTGGGAGACTGGGCGGCTAAATGGCAGATGATGTTTAATGTGAGCAAGTGCAAGGTGATGCATGTGGGAAAAAAGAACCCGAATTATAGCTACGTCATGCAAGGTTCCACGTTAGGAGTTTCGGACCAAGAAAGGGATCTGGGTGTCGTCGTCGATAACACACTGAAACCTTCTGCTCAGTGTGCTGCTGCGGCTAAGAAAGCGAATAGAATGTTGGGTATTATCAGGAAAGGTATGGAAAACAGGTGTGAGGATGTTACAATGCCGTTGTATCGCTCCATGGTGCGACCGCACCTTGAGTATTGTGTTCAATTCTGGTCGCCGCATCTCAAGAAAGATATAGTAGAATTGGAAAAGGTGCAGCGAAGGGCGACTAAAATGATAGCGGGGATGGGACGACTTCCCTATGAAGGAAGACTAAGGAGGCTAGGGCTATACAGCTTGGAGAAGAGACGGCTGAGGGGAGACATGATAGAGGTATATAAAATAATGAGTGGAGTGGAACAGGTGGATGTGAAGCGTCTGTTCACGCTTTCCAAAAATACTAGGACTAGGGGGCATGCGATGAAACTACAGTGTAGTAAATTTAAAACAAATCGGAGAAAATTTTTCTTCACCCAACATGTAATTAAACTCTGGAATTCGTTGCCGGAGAAAGTGGTGAAGGCGGTTAGCTTAGCAGAGTTTAAAAAGGGGTTGGACGGTTTCCTAAAGGACAAGTCCATAAACCGCTACTAAACGGACTTGGAAAACTCCAAAATTCCAGGAATAACATGTATAGAATGTTTGTACGTTTGGGAAGCTTGCCAGGTGCCCTTGGCCTGGATTGGCTGCTGTCGTGGACAGGATGCTGGGCTCGATGGACCCTTGGTCTTTTCCCAGTATGGCATTACTTATGTACTTAAGATATATATCTCTGTTTTTAATATCAGACCTGAGATTACACACCTACCGACTGCAGATGTAGACAGTTACACCGAAATACGACTCCTGAAGCGGGCAGTTATGCCAAAACACGGCTCCGGGTTGAATCTATATGTTGTTTCTACAACAATATATATCTCTTTGTTGAATTTTATGACCTCCCAGTGTTGTACCAGAAGAGTCATCACACACCCTACTCTTCCGTATCCTGTGTGCTTGCCATAGTGGCTGTTCTGTTCCTCCACTTTGGTGGCTTTTTTTTATAAGAGAATAAACTGAACAAATATAATGGATAATGATGGTCAAAAAGAGAGGTAATCACCTCTCACACAAAGTCCAATAAACCAAAGAATAGTGAGAAGTACCAATAAAAACGTTAATAAATATAACAATCAATGTTAAAAACCTGACATGACCATGTTTTTGCCCACAAAAAAGGAAGTAGGGAAGGACCAATAAGAAAAAATAAAAAGGACCCTAGGACTCCAAAATTGACAAACACAAAGTTTATTATGATAAAATCTAGACTGTCAAGATTGCATAAGTCTAGGTTTTATCATAATAAACTATATGTTTGTCATATTTGGACTCCTAGGGTCCTTTTTATTATTTATTTATTTTCCTTTGGTCTTCCTCTACTTCTTTTTCATCTGTATTTTGTAATAGGGCATTTTTTCTCCTTTTTTCATGTTTTGCATGTTTTTGTCCACCATTATAACTGTTAATCTCACATTCTTAAAGCAACAATCTCTTGAAATTCTTCACCATCAGTACACAATCTAAAGATATGACAGATAATTTAAAAAAAAGGGGGATATCAAGCATACTATGAGAGGCCAAATAATAAGAACAAAAAGGAATAATTGATGAAAGTGACTACAAATAGAGATGCAAAAATTAATGTGTCCTATTCTGTTTAATCAAATAAAAGTAGAGGAACCAACACGGTCCGTGCTTTTGTACTGAGCCAATGCCTTTGGGTAATGCTATGTGTCTTTATTTTCTCCTGAATGGAGTTCTTTGGGCAATTTCTTTAATTCAGGACTTACTTGAATATCACTGTGACCCCCTGAGGCAGATGTTTGATTACACCAAAACATGGACTGTGTCAGGTCCTCATGCCCAAATAGCGAATAAAGCATCTTTTAAGCACCATTTCCTGTACTGGAGCATCTGTTGGCCAGCCTCTGCTTTTATTTGCTTATACTTCTACATGGAGGTATTTCCTGTTTGCTGTTCCTATTCTGTTTACTAATGTAGCCAAAGATCTATCTAAAATTTGAAGAGAAAAATGGCATACTGATCAGACCTTGGATGTTTCAAAGACAAGAATTTATCAACAGCCTATAAAAAGGGGATATAATTTGAGGGACCGACTTGTGTCTTCCACCTTGCCAACAGGTGGAAAGTCAGATAGGATGGTAGACCATTTTAAATGTGGTCGATTTGCATATTGCAGTATCTGTTTAGAGAGAAAAAATATTTTATTCACCCTAGTATCAAAGGAAAAAAAAAACAATTTTCAAACTATGGGGCCTTTTACTAAGCGGCGGTCAGCATTAATATGTATTTACCATATGCTAAAAGGCACTACCAAGGGACGCAATCAGGCATCCCATGGTAGTTCTGGGATCAGCGTATACTACCTACACGCTAAAAAATAGGTTTATATTTTAGTACGAGGGATGTCTGTAGGCAGAAAGCAGACATGCACTGCGCTAATCGGGTAGCGTGAGTAAATCGCAGCGCACTGCCCAATTAGCACAGAGGTAGTGCATTAGCCCTTACCGTCTAGTAAATGGTGGTGGTATGGGCTTACGAACTAATGGCAATGTGCTTATTGGGAAATTAGTGCACGGCCATTAAGGAGAAACTTGAAATTGTGGTTATTTTACTTCCATGCTAAAAGTGGCCTCAAAACATGGGAAACCCAAGTGCTAAAAACAGAGCAGGCCACTTTTTAGTGTGGCTTATTAAAAGGCTTAGTGAAATTGTCTGTAGGTTGTAATCTCAGGTTTGATATGAGACAAAGAATGTTATTTGTGTGGTGCAATGTCCATGTAACCTACTATATGTAGGCAAAACAAAAAGAACCTTAAAAATCTGAATTCAGGAGCACAAAATATATAAAGCAGGCAATTGAATGAAAGTGATTAGTTGCCTATTGTACAGCAACAAAACATTTGTTTGCGAAACTCAGATTAGTTTTTTTTCCAGTAAAAAAATTCTTGAATAGGGGAGACAGATAGAAAATTGTTGATGTTGAACAAAAGTTTATATACAAAATGAATACAGTTGCACATTATGGACCCAATCAAGTATTGAATCCTTCTGTTTTCATATAATTGTGTCTGTTGATAAGATTTGGCTCTCCTCATCCATCTTTTCAACATTTTCTCCCTCTCCTCCCTTTCACCTTTCCTTCTATTATCCATTGTGCCCCTTTTTTCCCCTCCTTCCATTCCTTTTCCTCCTGTACCATCCTGCCCCTCTTCCTTCCCTCTACTCCTTCTGCACCCCCTGCACCATATTTTCCCTCTTTTCTTTTCTTCCCTTTCCCCTTTTTCATCCATCCCTCTTCCTGTCCTTTCCCTTCCCCCTGATATTACTTCCTTTTCCTTCCCTTAACCCCCTTTAATAATTTTGAGAATAAAGTACTTATTAGTTTGCTCTTTGAATGTTGATCTTATTGATTAATATATTGAGCATTTCAATGATTTTTAATGTTTTTTTTTTAATGCAGTAAGTCATTATGGGGGTCTTTTACAAAGCATCGATAAACCCAATGCGGGCTTATGAATGCTAAATTGAGACTACCGTCGGCTCAATGTGGCTGCCTGCAATAATTTCACTCCGAGCGCGCCATTTCAGGGGGATAAAGAAAACCCCCGGAAATGGCTTGTGCGGAGTTAACCTGGCGGTAATCAGGCATCACCATGCGCTGCCTGGTTACCATCGGGTTATCACGGGAGTCCTTATCGCCACCTCAATGGGAGGAGGTAAGGGGCTCCCCACCACATGGCCATGTTTGTCTGGGGGCTTTTTACCTGCTGCAGTAAAAAGGACCCTGCCACACAGGAGAAATAGCCCCTGCTGCTACAGCAGGGCCCTTTTTCCCCGCAGCTTGGTAAAAGGACCCCTATGTAATTTGCAATCCTATGAGTTCAATACATTTTTATCTTTTAGTTATACAGTGGGGGAAATAAGTATTTGATCCCTTGCTGATTTTGTAAGTTTGCCCACTGACAAAGACATGAGCAGCCCATAATTGAAGGGTAGGTTATTGGTAACAGTGAGAGATAGCACATCACAAATTAAATCCGGAAAATCACATTGTGGAAAGTATATGAATTTATTTGCATTCTGCAGAGGGAAATAAGTATTTAATCCCTCTGGCAAACAAGACCTAATACTTGGTGGCAAAACCCTTGTTGGCAAGCACAGCGGTCAGACGTCTTCTGTAGTTGATGATGAGGTTTGCACACATGTCAGGAGGAATTTTGGTCCACTCCTCTTTGCAGATCATCTCTAAATCATTAAGAGTTCTGGGCTGTCGCTTGGCAACTCGCATCTTCAGCTCCCTCCATAAGTTTTCAATGGGATTAAGGTCTGGTGACTGGCTAGGCCACTCCATGACCCTAATGTGCTTCTTCCTGAGCCACTCCTTTGTTGCCTTGGCTGTATGTTTTGGGTCATTGTCGTGCTGGAAGACCCAGCCACGACCCATTTTTAAGGCCCTGGCGGAGGGAAGGAGGTTGTCACTCAGAATTGTACGGTACATGGCCCCATCCATTCTCCCATTGATGCGGTGAAGTAGTCCTGTGCCCTTAGCAGAGAAACACCCCCAAAACATAACATTTCCACCTCCATGCTTGACAGTGGGGACGGTGTTCTTTGGGTCATAGGCAGCATTTCTCTTCCTCCAAACACGGCGAGTTGAGTTCATGCCAAAGAGCTCAATTTTTGTCTCATCTGACCACAGCACCTTCTCCCAATCACTCTCGGCATCATCCAGGTGTTCACTGGCAAACTTCAGACGGGCCGTCACATGTGCCTTCCGGAGCAGGGGGACCTTGCGGGCACTGCAGGATTGCAATCCGTTATGTCGTAATGTGTTACCAATGGTTTTCATGGTGACAGTGGTCCCAGCTGCCTTGAGATCATTGACAAGTTCCCCCCTTGTAGTTGTAGGCTGATTTCTAACCTTCCTCATGATCAAGGATACCCCACGAGGTGAGATTTTGCGTGGAGCCCCAGATCTTTGTCGATTGACAGTCATTTTGTACTTCTTCCATTTTCTTACTATGGCACCAACAGTTGTCTCCTTCTCGCCCAGCGTCTTACTGATGGTTTTGTAGCCCATTCCAGCCTTGTGCAGGTGTATGATCTTGTCCCTGACATCCTTAGACAGCTCCTTGCTCTTGGCCATTTTGTAGAGGTTAGAGTCTGACTGATTCACTGAGTCTGTGGACAGGTTTCTTTCATACAGGTGACCATTGCCGACAGCTGTCTGTCATGCAGGTAACGAGTTGATTTGGAGCATCTACCTGGTCTGTAGGGGCCAGATCTCTTACTGGTTGGTGGGGGATCAAATACTTATTTCCCTCTGCAGAATGCAAATAAATTCATATACTTTCCACAATGTGATTTCCGGATTTAATTTGTGATGTGCTATCTCTCACTGTTACCAATAACCTACCCTTCAATTATGGGCTGCTCATGTCTTTGTCAGTGGGCAAACTTACAAAATCAGCAAGGGATCAAATACTTATTTCCCCCACTGTAGATATCATTACAAATCTCTGATGCAATATGGCCATGTCATGTTTCTAACACTGACTATTAGATTTATTAAAGTTTTTATTGGTAGTTCTCGATATTCTTTGGTTTAGCGGATATTGTGGGTCAAAATTATCTATTGGTTTCAAAATTGCTATTAACACTTTAGAGAATATGAAATGACTGCAAACTAACATAGAACATCTTTTGTGACTACACTATGCTGTCTCTGATCTATACTAGCCTGCTCAATTTTAATTTCTTTTTAAAAGTTTTTATTTATTGAATCTCAAACATATTGAACAAGTATCCACTTGTTACAGCAATACAGAAAGAATATACAAACTGAGAAATCCTGGCTATTAATAAAGACGAAAAAATATAAAATCCATATCACAAAATCTTACATTTTTCCTTAGACCACCAAAGGGTGGGGAAGTGGCATCAAATAGAAGGAGGATATCCCAAAGCAAGTAACACAGAATAAATTATAGGCCTCAACACATACTACATATTCCTGTCTTGTCACGTGGAGGGGCATAATCGAACGGGGACGCCCATCTCTAAAGACGTCCCGGCGGAGGGGCGGGGAAGCCCCTATTATTGAAACAAGATGGGTGTCCATCTTTGGTTTCGATAATACGGTCGGGGATGCCCAAACTCCACATTTAGGTCGACCTTAGAGATGGTTGTCCTTAGAGATGGTCGTCTCCCTGCAGACGGTTGAAAAGTTCTGGAATCAGTGGTAGCAGATACCGGTTCTTAATGGTTATTTCATTAAGACCCCGGTAGTCTATACAAGGTCGCAGAGAGCCGTCCTTCTTGGTTACAAAGAAGAAACCTGCCCCCGCTGGAGAGGAGGAGGGTCTGATGAAGCCCTTTTGGAGGTTTTCTTGAATATATTCCCGCATGACTTTAGATTCCTCCCGGGACAGGGTATACAGCGGACCCAGAGGTGGTGTCTTGCCTGGTAGTAATTCGATAGGGCAGTCAAAAGGATGATGCGGAGGAAGGGAATCAGTCTCCTGGGCATTGAAAACATCTTGGAAATCTAGATATTCCACAGAAAGGGAAGCATCACAGGAAAGCAGGCCCCCGGGGGAGGCAGAAATAGCCCTAGAAGGAGGAAACACCGGCGTGAGACAGGAAGCAAAACATTGGGAACCCCAACTGTCGATATCGCTAGTGGTCCAGTTGATACTTGGTGTGTGTTGTCGTAACCAATGCAGGCCTAAAATAACAGGATGGATGGCCTGGGAAAGAACCAGAAGCCGAACCTCTTATGTAAAATTCCTACTTGCATCTGCAACGGCCGAGTGACATGGGTAATGGAGGAGGGTAGTCAGTCCCTGAATGGAGGTCACTTGTAACATAGGTTTCTAGGCCATTGAAGGAGTTCCAAGCTGGACTAGGAGACTGGCATCAATAAAATTCCCTCCGGCCCCTGAATCGATCAAAGCCATGGTGCTAATACAAAGTTCCTTCCAGCGCAGGAAAATAGGGACGGAGACCAGATTATCCGGAAGAAGTGAGAATCGACCCAGGGCCACCCCCTTCAGAGGCCCTGGGTCAACGCATTTCCCGGTTTATTCGGGCAATATCTCATGAAATGGCTAGCCTGCCCACAATAGAGTTGATTGTCCCGACGGCGATCCCTTTCCTTCTCAGAGAGGCAATGCCGCCCGATAACCATTGGCTCTTCGGAGATTCCAGAAGTGGTGCCAGTAGCTCCTTTAGGAGAAGAAGGACGCAACACCCGAGGAGATGGTCCCTGTGATTGACGCTGAGCAGAACGTTTCTGTGTCCTCTCTTGAATCCGAACGTTGATATGGATGCAGAGAGTAATCAGGGCAGTCAATGTGGTCTGAAGTTCCCGGCCTGCCAACTTATCTTTGATTCAGCCTGTTAACCCCTGCCAGAAGATGGCCGTGAGGGCCTCCTGGTTCCATCTCACCTCGGAGGCTAGGGTTCGAAAGCGTACGGCATATGCCCCTACAGAGCAATTGCCTTGTTGAATCCGTAGAAGTTCTCCGGCTGTCGAGGAGGGACGTCCAGGCATGTCGAAAACTGACCTAAAGTGGTGAAGAAATTCCCCAAGATCAGTGAGTACAGCACCCACTGCTCCCAGAGAGGAGAGGCCCAAGCCAGGGCTGGTCCGCAGAGCAGTGAGATTATATAAGTGATCTTGAGTTTACTGGAGGAAAAGACTCCGGGTTGCATTTCAAAAAACATAAGACATTGGTTGAGGAACCCTCGACAAGTGGAAGGGATACCATCAAACTGGGGAGGCTCAGGGAGCCTTAACCCAGGAGTCGGTAAAACTGGTCCGGACAGTGCAGCAGGAACTTGCCGTTGGGATTGAAAAGTAGACAACTGGGAACAAATGTCCTGCAGGACTCCAGACAGACGATTCAGCTGGGCCTGTTGTTGCTGAAGAACCTGGGTCAAATTCGCCAAGTTGGGTTTGTCCGGCGAACTCACGGCTTCGGCTTTACTGTACCAAGTAGAGCGCTGCCGAGCCTGGTACTCGGACCAGGTTCTGCTTGGCGGCCGGACAACCCCGGTTTTCACCTGCGCTGACCGCTGTTCCCCAGAGGTTGAGCCCCTAGGTGCGGGCGGCCTGGAGGGATTACGAGATAGAGCAGGAAGCAGGGTGATGAACGTGACAGCCAGATAGGCAAGAGAGTGATCCAGGTACAGGCAGAGTCAGTAGGCAGGCAGCAGACACAAGAGTAATCCAGATAGAGGCAAGGTCAGCAGGCAGGCAGCAGACAAGAATAATCCAGGTACAGGCATAGTCAGCAACGAAGAACAAAGTAGAGGAGAAGCATACTACTGAGCAAGTAACACCTACCAAAGTAGAAGCTGAAGCAAGGATTCAAGGGAGAGCTCAGCTGATAAAGTGCTGGCGTCTGACATCAGCAGGGCGAAGAGGAACAGCCATAGGACAAGAGCTGGGGAAGGAGGAAACGGAAGACGAATAGGAGAGAAACAAGGGAAGCCAGGCAGAGGAAGAGCAGACCCAGGTGGGTGGAAGCAAAGCAATCAAGGAGCCTGGAAGCCAGGCAGAGAGACAGCAGAGCCACGTGCATGGAAGCAAAGCAATCAAGGAGCCTGCAGCCAGAGAAGAAGTACACGCACATGGCGCAGGGATGTGCCAGCCAAGTGTGCGTGTCAACGGGACCCTGCGCAGCCAGAGGACGCTGCTTGCGTTGAAGTAGGGGACATGACACTCTTAAGATTCAGCCTTCTGTTAAAATTCTCCAACTGTTCAATCTTTCTATGGAGAAGTAATTTATCTTTAACAACCACATTCTGAAAATCCTGGAGAGACTTAATATCCTCCTGTACATTTTGAAAACACTTAGAGAAGTCCTCCTTCATATCATCTACTGTTATAGACAAACTGTCCACTTTTGTCAATAAACGTCACCTCTTTAGATGATTTATTCACTGTAGCAGAGAGCTCCATAAGAACCTTCCAAACAGACTCAAGAGAAACCATTGTGGGTTGAAGAGACACTTCTCTTCTACCAGTGATCTCATTTCCACAGAGTTCCTGAAGCAGCTCACCACCTTAGGCCTGCCGTGCCAATTTGTGTGGCACTTGAACAACCTCTAGTGACACTGCACACGGTGGTTGGCATGGATCCAGGGGCGCTAGAGTAGTACTGTGCTCCAAAGTGGCAGTACTTCCTTCCTTCCTCCCGCCTCATAGCAGAGCCTTCAACTCCACTCTGAATAGTTATAATCCCAGTGGCATAACACTCAATCCTTTGTTGTATGGGAGATGAAGTGAGATTTGGTGGGGGAGGAACTCTCACCACCCCTTTCCTCTTCATGTGTGGCATCGTCGGCACAGAAAACAAAAAGCAAGGAAAAACGAAGGAACAATGGAGGAGCACTCGCTCAGCTCACTGGGTAGATGCCGACATCTTAGCCACTCTCCTGTCAATGGTGCTCGAAGTTTGGTGCCTGCCTGCTCAATTTTCAAGTAGCTCAATCACTATTTAAGGATGAATCCCAGCTGCAATAGACTAGGTCTGAAATGGTATGTATGATGGTGAACAAACAGCAGCACTGGAGAACAGCTGCAACTTCTGTATATATTCTGTCAGACAGGAAAATACCAAACTTAATCAAAGATGTTATCTAGAGTTTCAAATCCAGTGACTGATGAAATAAAAAAATTGTGGCTGTGAACATCAAATATCAGTGTTGTTTCCACACTAATAGGAAACTGTTACTCCCCTGAGTTGGTGGTTATCCTTTTCAATTAGTGTAACTTCTGTCTTATTGACTTAGATTCAACGGACATATATTCAATTAGCAGATACACAGAAACAATGGAATTACTTGAACACTTCATCTTTGTAGAACATGGAGGCTGTAATATAAATCTGAGTATCATTTATAATTGGAAAGATTATGCTGATTTACAGTTTTTCAAGGAATAACTGTCATATGTGTATTCTACAAGTTCAGCAAACCCACTAATAATTTAATATACCTTCACACATAATATATTTTTAAATTATGCACATACAAAATGACTATGCAGCTTTTGGTAATGGATTATTATAGAGGAAGTGATCTAAATAAAAACTTGTTTTCAACTTCACTGATATGTCGTTTCAAGCAATTTACGGAACAGAATGTTTGTTCACTACTGTATAGTTTTGATAAAATGACTTTTTGTCACTGACTAATTTTAGCAAAGGAGCAAATTCTACTTCTCTATAGATCTGGAAATGAAACAGAAATATAAGACAAGGGAAGACAACAAGTCTTGTTCAGATGTGATATCTGCCACATCCAGTCCATGAAGATGCTATAAGTGTTGTAGCAACTGCTCTAAGAAGCCTAACTGTAACAAAGCAAAGCAGAGCAAATATGAGTGAGGAAAAGCAGACACTCAGTTTGTATACAACTATATCAGAAGAAAGTAATACAATTTCTGTAATGTTGTGCCAGATACTGTTCATGGGATTCAACATTCTGAAATGTTTCATTTTATTCACTGATTTTAATCAGCAACAATATAGGGGAATGCAGCCCAGAATTTAAAGAAAAAAAATAAGCCCCCCCCCCCTCATTGTCGGTTTATAATCAACTGCCACTACATATGAGAGCATTCATACATTACAAGTTTGGAGTAGTCCCAGAGGACTGGAGAAGAGCGGATGCGGTTCCTCTCTATAAAAATAGAAGGAGATGGTTAGGAACTACAGGTCGGTTAGTTTGACCTCTGTAATGAGTAAATCAAACAAGGACTGCACCTTGATTAAAAAATTTAATCGTGGTTAACTGAACAACTAACATTTTTAATCACAAAATTAATTGTATAAACTGGCTAACAGTTTTATTTTCAGTTACATTGCTATAATGATCCTGGCCAATTGAGAGGTTAAATTTTCCCCCTGCTAAGCAGCATTCCCTCTCTCTCTCCCTCACCCCCAATCATCAAGGACCTCATCTCCATGTTTATCTCTCTTTCTTTCTCCCATCCAGCCTCGGCCATCCAGCACAGCCCCGATCTCTCCACCATTCAGCACTGCTCCATCTCTCTCTCACTCTTCCCCACTCAACATCTCTTCTGTCTCTCATTCCCCCTCACCATGCAGTATCACCCCATCTCTTCCCTCCACAAGGTGATGGCCGTGGCCAGAAGGATGCTAGGCTGCATAGAGAAGGGTATAACCAGCAGGAGGTGTTGATGCCCCTCTACAAGTCATTGGTGAGGCCCCACTTGCAGTTTTGGACTGGAAGCGGTGCAAAGTAAAGTTACCAAAATGGCATGGGATTTGCGTTGCAAACCATACGAGGAGAGACTTGCTGACCTGAGCATGTATACTTTGGAGGAAGGAGAAACAGGGGTGACATGATACAGACATTCAAATATTTGAAAGGTATTAATCAGAAAACAAACCTTTTCCGGAGACGGGAAGGCTGTAGAACTAGAGAACATGAATTGAGGTTGAAGGGGGGCAGACTCAGGAGTAATGTCTGGAAGTATTTTTTCACGGAAAGGGTGGTGGATACGTGGAATGCCCTCCTGCAGAGGAATTCAAACATGCATGGGATACACACAAAGGAATCTTGTTTAGAAGGAATGGATCCACGGAATCTTAGCGGAAATTGGATGGCAACACTGGTAATTGGGAAGCAAAACCAGTGCTGGGCAGACTTCTATGGTCTACGACCTGATAGTGACTGAACAGATATGGATGGGCTGTAGTGTAATTTTTAAGGGGCTTCGACGTTAGCTTCAGAACTTTAATACAAGAACAGTGCTGGGCAGATTTCTATGGTTTGGGCCCTGAGAATGGCAAGAATGAATCAAACTTGGGTATACATATAAAGTATCACATACCATATAAAATGAGTTTATCTTGTTGGGCAGACTGGATGGGCAGTACAGGTCGTTATCTGCCGTCATTTACTATGTTACTATGACTCCCCAGCCTGTGCATGTCTTGGGTTCTCAGGCCATGGATGCTCTTCTTGGAAAGGAACCTGTGTACTGGTAGTTAGTGCGAGACAACACACCTTTACCTTTGATTAGCCAAATGTGTGTGGGCATGCAGGGTGAAGGGGTATATAGAGCTGGACTCCTGCTGCAAACTGATAGGCACAAACAGGGAAATGCTTAGAGTAGGCCAAATGTGGCCTATATCAGTAGATGCAAGCCCCCTCCCTGAGGGTGGTAGTGCAAATGTCTACCTAGGATCTTTGGGAAGGGACACCTGTGATGGGAACTTAGTTATAGGCTCTAGCATGGAGCTGGACTGGGGTCCCAGAATGCAAGTTTTACACAAATGCTTACACCAGTCAGTCTTATTAACCCCAACTTTCTCACAGACCAGATATCTGTTGGCACCATTGGTATAGAATTATGAATAGATTGCAAACCCCCAGGGGACAGACGGCTACAGGGTGCAAAGGTGATGTAGGTGGAAAGTCAGCTATATACTGTGACCCATAATAGTATTTATCTGAACTGCTTTGTCTTGTCATGTCCAGGTAACTGTAGCTACATAAGGGGATAATGGCACTGGTCAATTCAGTTGGTCACCCTCCTCCAACTCCCCAGAAGGACAATGGTTGTGCTCTGGCTATAGGGATCAGTGAGTGGGGCCTTTCCTGAGATGAAACATTAGGCCAGATATTTCCCTGCTAGGTCTTGGGGGCACCTTGGCCACTCAGGTGGTGAGGAGATGGCACAAGGAATCTGCTGCTTCTGATGGATCTCCATGCCATCATGGAGATATTGTGGGGTGGAAAGTGCAATGGTGATGTAGGTGGGCAGTCGGCTCCTAAACCCTATTGTGCATGACAATTTGGGGGCGTGGTTAGGGACGTTCCTGGATTTTATACATGCTGATACAGAATCATGCCTAAGTGTGCCTAACCTAGGTGCCAATATTTACAGGCCTAATTGCAGCCACCTACAGTTAGGCGCATCTTAGTGCCAAGCGCAAGTCTATAAAGGAAGCATACGCATTATAGAATAGCGCTAAGCCTGTCACATTATCAGCGCTGATTTTTAGGCGCTACTTATAGAATTTACTCATAAGTGTTTTACACATTTTCAGATAAACATTTTTTTTGCCATTTGGACGTCATATCAAAAATTCCCCTCCACATCAACTGGCTCACCTTTATTCACATACTTATTCACACCTTCAAAAAATGTAAGACCAATGAGGCAAGACTTCCCTTGATTAAATCCAGGTTGACTTTGTCCCATTCAACCACACCTATGTGCTCAGTAATTCTGTTCTTTATAATGGTTTCAACCATTTTGCCTGGCATGGAGATCAGGCTCACATGTCCATATTTTTCAGGATCACCCCAGAAGCTTTCTTAAAAATTGGCATTATGTTGGCTGCCCTCCAATCAGATGATTTTAATGAGAGGTTACAAACTACTAATAGTAGATCTGCAATGTCATTTTTTAGTTCTTTCAGCTCTCTGTGGTGTATACCATCTGGCTCAGGTGATTTTCTGCTATTTAGTTTGTTAACTTGAACTATTACATACTCTATATTCAATGAAATTTGTATCAGTTCCTCCAAAATGTCACCATTGTAAGTCCGTTATATCTTTCTCAGTAAAGATCAAAGAAAATAATTAAATTTAGTTGCTCATTTTCAAAGCACATAGACTTACAAAGTTACATAGCTTGGGTAGGACAAAGGCAAAGTGGTGATGTATATGTGTATTTTACACAGAAGCACACATACACATTTACACTTTCAGAAGAGGTGTAAATGTGTGCATGAAAATCTATGTGCTACTGAGAATAATTCTGGGTACATATATTGCCTTTATAAAATAGGTATGCTTCTGAAACTTTGGCATATGTGTCCTATTATAAAATTATCCCCCGTATGCTCACGCACAGTAATAAAATAAGCCCCTTAGTTATTTTCATTATAAAATATTTTCTATTTCTGGTGCACATTTCATTATTTATTTTTTCTCTACCTTCAGCATTTTGGTTCTTTCTTCCTCCTAGTTTTACAAATTAAATTTCTTTTAATTTCTCTCATGTCTCTTTTTCTTTTACCTCACTTCCATAGTTTCTCTCTGTTCAAGCATCCTTCAGTTTCTTCTGCCTATCTTGTAGGTTTCTTTCCCTCATAAAGTTTCACTACCTTCCTCTCTCTCCATCTCATATTTTTCTTTTTCTACCGTCATAACCCTTGTATTCTCTATTTCTATCTGCCTATCTGCTCCCCTATCACTTTTCTTAAAGCAATATGCAAAATCCATAGTTGACAGTCTGTTGTGAGGAACTGGAGGAAAACTATGTGGGAGGTAGTTACCTGTGTAAGCCAGATGGGTCAGAATAAGTGGCCCTACATGGTGAGAATAGCCCCTACAATGGCATAATGGCCTATAGGAAGCTGCCCAAATATGTTGGGGAACAAAGACATGCGTAAGCCAAAGAGGTTGAAAGAAATAGTCTCTGCAAGGGGAAACAGACTGCAGTTTGATTACCTGTTTCTCATAATTTTACTGGAAGGTCCCGATTCAGCAATCAAAGCCTCAATTTGTGGCCATTGCTCAAACTGTGGAATTATGGGAAATGCACATAAATATAATTGTGTTTGATCCTAACACTTCACAGTCATGAAGGGATAAATAAACTTTCTTAGTATTTCACTAGTCAGGTAGTGGCCAGAAAGTTGCTTAAAGCCTGCAGACTGCATGTGGGTGGTTTGTTTGCCAACTTTAATAACATCTAAACAGATTTTGGGTCCCTTTATCTTCCTTCTGTCTTGACTGACAACTGACTAATAGGATTACAGGCTCCATTCCAAAAGCACAGCTCAACTACATGGCAGCAAAAAATGACAGCCTACACTGGAATTACAAGGTCCAGGAATCCATCCAATTATTAAGTAAAGTAACTGTTATTACCTAACCTAATCAAAGGAGAAGCAGCTGTTAATCCTTGGTGACCTGCAGCATACTAGGGTCAGACTGGATGAACCATCTTTGTACTTGACTCTTTCTTCAGATAATAATTAGAGTCTTTGTGATCAGGAAAGATGGGCTTCTTTGCATTTCAGACTCAAGCAGCAGACGGGGAACAACTGTCTGCATATTTATTAAAGGGAGATGTGACATTTTATCAGGATTTGCATTTGTAGCACTAGCAATGTTCCACTTCACTGGTACAAACAGCTTTTCCAGCTCAGCAAGCCTGGAAATCAACAGGCAGCACATCATCAAAGCACGAAGGTGCTGATGGTCAGTTCCCCACGTTGTTTCAAATAGCATGGGGGGGGGGGGGGGGGGGGGGGAGAATACCACTGGAACAGTGCAGGGAATTAACTCCTCAATGATCAGCAATAATAACATTCAGATTTATGTACGCTATTAGTGCTGATCATAGAGGAACATTTGCTGGATGATTGTGCATGGGTATGGGCTCAGGCACAATCCTTCCACAGAAGAGGTTGGACAGGTCCGGGCTGTGAAAAACAAAAAGCTCCTGGACCTGTCAAAGCTGAAGCCTGGTGGTCTGGTGGACCTCAAATGCCCCCCTACTCCTAAAAATATAAGCCCTCCCCAGAATTCCAACACACCTGGTGGTCCAGTGGGACCCTTAACAGACCCCCTGATACACCCACCCACTCAAGGGCTAGCCAAGCCTCCCAAGCCCCCTCATATCTCGAAGAAGGAGGGAGAAGGGAGAGACTAGTGTTCCCTCCCTCCTCCTGAGGGTGCCTCTTGAAATGCATATATGTAAGATGGGTGTACATATAGCAGTAGTTTGGGTGGAGCAGGGGCAAGATTCATGCTTACTTGAGTAACTTACAGAATGCTAAATGTTACGCACAAATCTCTGGCATTTAGGTGTGAGCACTTAAACCAGATCTATGACTGGCGTAAGTGCTTATGCATAAATTATAGAAACATATTTCACTTGTTATGCTAGTATTCTATGAAGGAAAGTAGAGGCTTACTTTCCTTTGCAGAATAGTCACCACATAGGAGACATATTATAAAATTCCTCTTAAATAACCATTTAATACACTGGACTTTTGATTTTTGGATTATTTATTTTGCACATGAAATATTTTTTTGGAATACTGGTATGATTATGTTTAATGCATATATCTAATGACTGAATGAAATATCTGAGGTTTATGATTGTAAAAGTGATGTGAGCATGGACAGAGCTGACTTTAATTGTTTGAGGTTTGGACAATTGTCATTGATAGCATAGTCACATAAACAAATACTGATAACTCTCTACACGCATATCATTATATTGATAATATGGTAAAAATATCCCTGCTTTTTTATTTGATTAATGCTATTCTGAGGACTATTTTCTGACTGCTATATTTAGCTTTCTATTAAAAACTTGGCAACATAGCCATATGGGAAGGCTACTATGCAGGATCACTCTCAGAAAGTACCGGTCCATAACAATAGAGAACTGAAACTGGCAGTGCAAGAGAAGAAAAGTAATGAAATACTGAAGGGGTAAAGCAAAGATACTTACCAGTAGCTGATGTTCTCTGAGGACAGCAGGCAACTATTCTCACATGTGGGTGATGTCATCATGTCAGAGCCCGGTGCAGATACTGACTAGAATACAGTATATAATTTTATAGCAGTGTCCTACTGCGAATGTGCTGGTGCCTTCCCGCCTGGGTCCTCCAGTCAGGTGAAAAAGCAAAAAGCCTAAACTAAAGACACCTCATAGGGAGGTGGGAGGGTATGTGAGAATAGTTGGCACGTTGTCCTCGGAAAACACAAGCTAAAGGTGAGTATCTTTGCTTTCTCCGAGGACAAGCAGGCCTTCCTTTTCTCACATGGGGGAATCCATAGCTACCAGGCTCCTTGAAAACAAGAAAGCTAGGATAACTGAGTCTCGAAACATCGCGACTAAAAGTTCAATCAACCTTAAACTATAAACATACTAGCTGTGGAGGTGCAGCCTGGAATAGAATAAAACAGGGCCTAGGAGGTTAGAGTTCGAATCTAGACAACAAACAGATTCTGCATAACTGCCTGTCTGAACCGACTGTCGTGTTGGTATCCTGATCCAGACAATAGTGGGATGTGAATGTGTGGACTGAAGACCATGTTGCAACCTTGCATATCTCTTCTATGGAGGCTGATCTCAAGTGGACTACCTATGCTGCCATGGCTAAAACATTATGAGCTATGACATGTCCCTCAAGTGTCAACCTAGCCTGGGTATAAGTAAAGGAGATGCAGTCTGCTATCCAATTTGAAAGTCTGCATTTACCGATGGCCACCCCCAACCTCTTGGGGCCAAAACAAATGAAAAGCTGGGTGGACTGTTTTTGGCCTATAGTCCATCCAGATAGAAGGCTAAGGCTTGCATGCAGTCTAAGGTATGCAGTACATTTTTGCTAGGATAGGCATGAGGTCTTGGGAAAAAATGTTGGAAGAACAATTGACTGGTTAAGCAAGAACTCTGACACTACCTTACGAACAAACTTAGGATGCATGCAGAGGACTAAACTATTGTGATAGAACTTAATATACGGTGGATGAGCTTCTGGGGCCTGGAGCTCACTGATT
This sequence comes from Microcaecilia unicolor, assembly GCF_901765095.1. Lineage (NCBI taxonomy): Eukaryota > Metazoa > Chordata > Amphibia > Gymnophiona > Siphonopidae > Microcaecilia > Microcaecilia unicolor. The sequence continues at coordinate 671,513,243 of NC_044031.1, read as the reverse complement.
CTGAGAGCTGAAGTGACCGCCAGAGGTGTAGCCAGGTTTTGATCTCAGGGGGAGCAGACTTTTATAAAATAGGCACCGGTTGGTGTCAGCTAGACAGCAGTGTCTGTGTTGTTGCTTAGGGGCTGTGGCTGGCAACGATTAATACAGGCTATCTCTGTTATGTCCTGCCTACAAGGAAACAGTAAGTTACATCAGGAGGCAGGACACAGAAGAGGTCCCTGGACTGGCCACAGCAGGCAACCTGTCTTCTTAACTTCAAATAAAAACATTCAAATCGTGACCATCACCTCAGGAATAGCACACCCAGTCCTTCCACTGCTAGATATCTTGTTTAAATCAAGATGGGCTTTTGTTTGTGTGGTGACTCTACAGGATGTGAAGAACACTAGTCTTGAGCACTTTCTTTTTTTTTTTATCTTTATTTTTGAAGTTTTTTCAGTATATAACAGAGCAACAAGTGATACAAACACTGTCATTATGTACATTAGTGATTCTCATTGCTATAGCATCATAATAATAGTAGTGCAATAATAAAATCTAATAAACATCGCAGTTGTCCCTTGAGCTAGTCTTGTATACTAACCCCCTCCCCCCTTGCTTCTCTTCCGCTCTCCCCCCCTTCCCTTCTGTGGTTGTCCAAGAGTACAGAAAGAGAAAAAAAAAACGAATAAAAAGAAAAGATCATCACACATTACAATGGTGACCGTTATGACACATATATGTCCCACACTTTGTGGTATTGGGCCAAATTGCCTTGTCGAATAGCAGTCAGTTTTGACATCAGGCGTACATTATCTAACTTCAGCAGAACTCTTTGTATATCTGGGAGCGTAGGAGCTTTCCAGGCTGCCGCAATCAAGAGCTTGCTAGCCACAAACAACTGTGTGGCAAACCAGTGTATGTCCGGTTTAATTCCCTGCGGTTTGAAGTGGAGTAAAAAGCTATCTAATGCTATTGGATATGTCACCTCCATTGTTTTGTTCAGATAAAGTACAATTTCCCTCCAGAATTTTTTTACATTTTTACATTCCCACCAAATATGCGCCATATCCCCTTGTAGTCCGCAGTTTCTCCAGCAAAGTCCCAGCCCAGTCTTATACATTTTCATCAGGCGGTAGGGCGTGTAGTACCAGCTATAGAGAATTTTATACCCATTCTCCATCATAGCACTTGAGGTGGAGGCCTGGAGCAGAGACCCAAACGCCCTACTCCATTGCTCGGGCTCACGTGTCCCCCCCAGTGCCACCTCCCATTTGGCTGTGTAGTATGTCACTGGGGTATCTTGTAGCAGCAACGCTTTATAGAGCCTGGAAAGTCCCCCGGCCTCCACCCCCCATCATGCCCTTTTCCAATCGTGTTTCAGTGAGGTTGAGCTCCTCCTGTGCTTTACGTTTGATAAAGTCTTTCACCTGGAGATACTGATATGCCTGTAGAGGAGAGAGCCCATGGACCTGGCATAGCTCCCTATATGGGATTGTGTGCCCTTGTTCATGCATTTGGCCTAATTCGCATAAACCCATCTCTTCCCATTGTATGTATGCCTTGTCCACTGATCCCGGACCAAAGCCTGGTGCAAATCTAAGATACATATGTGTAAAGTATTTACGGTCTGGGAAGAATTTTTCTTTTATTGTTCTCCATGTCTGCAAGGGCCAGCATAGGAGGGGTGGGCTGCGTTTTATTAGGTCTCCTAATAATTGTTTGGGCACCCACGGCCCTGCTCGCAGCGGGATCATACCCCACCACCCTTGTTCCATTTCTCCACCCAGTTTGCACTCCCTCTGCAACCATACCGCTATGGTCCTTAAATGTGCAGCCTGATGGTATGTGCGTAGGCACGGAACTCTCATCCCACCTCTCTCTCTGGGCTGGTACATTACTTCCCTTCTCACCCGGGGTGGTTGTTTTCTCCAAATAAAAGTGAACATTTTCCTTTGCACACCCCTCAGGTACCCTTTAGGTAGTGCTATTGGTAAGGCCATAAAGAGGTATAATAGTTTGGGTAGTAATATCATCTTAATTGCGTTAATCCACCCCATCCAGGATAAAGTTAGTCCTTCCCATCTCTCCATTTCATTAAACTGCTCCCGTGTCTTATCCGGGAAGTTAGCGGTGTATAGCTCGTCAAGGCTACGAGTGAGATTTATCCCTAAATATCTGATGTGATGCTTAGCCCACCTATAGGGGAACTGTGTCTTCAGCTGCTGCATTTGATCCTCCGGGATATTTACATCTAGGGCCTCAGATTTGTTAAAGTTTATTTTACATCCTGACTCTGCTCCATAGTTTTGAATTATCTCTCCCAGCTTCGGGAGTGCCACTATAGGATCCTTCAAGGTTAGCAGAACGTCGTCTGCAAACAGAAGAATCTTTGTTTCAAGCCCTCTCCATCTAAATCCTCTGATCTCCGGGTGCGCTCTTACCCGGATAGCCAAGGGCTCCATTACTAGAGCAAAGAGGACAGCGCGCACCCCTGTCGTGTCCCTCTATAGAGTCTAAATGGTGGAGAGAGTATCCCATTAACTCTTACTGAGGCTTGTGGCTCTGTATAAATCTGTCTGAGCCAAGTGCTAAACCGTCCTGCAATTCCCATGCGGTCCAAAACTTTAGAAAGGAAAGACCAGCTCACCCTGTCAAAAGCTTTTTCAGCGTCCAGTGACAGGATGCATAGAGGGGTCCCGCTGAGGCGTGCATTCTGTGTTATAAAAAGGGTCCTTCGAATGTTATCAAACGTCTGTCTGTTTTGGATGAACCCCGCCTGGCCTTCATGTATTAGTGTGGGCAGACATTTTTGTAGACGAGATGACAAAATCTTAGTAAAAATTTTGTAGTCTACTCCCAAGAGTGATATTGGTCTGTAAGAGCTACATTGTAGAGGGTCTTTCCCTGGTTTAGGTATTACCACTATAGTAGCTAGGTTCCATGTTGGTGGGTAGCCCGCGTTGGTTTCTATTGCGTTAAATACCTTCAGGAGTAGTGGGGCCACCAGCCTACCAAATATTTTATAAAACCTGTTGGTAAATCCATCGGGCCTGGTGCCTTACCTGGTATAAGCTCTTTTATGGATTGTTCTATCTCCTCTAGGGTTATGGGCTCTGAGAGTGCCACCTGGGCCTCAGTAGAGAGCCGGGGTAGGTCTACTTCGTCTATGAATTGTGTTTCAGCAGGATCTGCCTGGGGTGCTTCCTGGGAGTAAAATGTCTCATAAAAAGTTTTAAAGGCTGATCTGATGTATGTTTCATCTGATCTAACCTTCCCTGTGTCATCCCTCAGGCTGCCCACCCCATTGCATGTGGTTTGTTGTTTCAACTTGTAGGCGACTCGCCTTATTTCCGAATTCGAAGTATGTCTGACGTGCCCTCAACATCTGTTCCGCTACATCAGCTAGTTCTAATTCTTGTAGTTGGCCTCTACTCCTGTTTTTTTTTCCTCATCCTCAACGGGTATATGGGTATCCCCTCTCTGTCTCTGTTGTTCTATCTGCTGTAGTTCAACCCTCAATTTATGTTCCTCTGCTGTTCGTTTTTTCCATCAGTGAACACTTAGAGCAATAAGGTGGCCTCTCAGGACGGCTTTAAAACCCTCCCAGACAGTTGCCGGCGAAACATCCCCCTTATCATTAAAGTGTATATAGTCCGTGATGTGCTTTTCTATAATAGGGATGTTATCCGGAATAGACAGGAGTGCGTCATCTAGTCGCCAGGGCTGCCGTACCCCCTCTTTATATATGGAGGAATACTGCTGAATGATCGGACCAGATGCAGGGTATAATCTCAATCGAGTCTGTATGCCCTAAAAATGAACCATCCCCCAACCACATATCTATTCGTGATGAGGTCTTGTGGACCGCTGAGTAATAGGTATATTGCCTTTGTGTGGGGTGGGCCCTGCGTCAAAGGTCAGTAAGTTGCCAGCGCTCCATTAGCTCATGTAGCTGACGCCTATTTAGCTTTACCTGATGCCATCCTGTGGTGGAGTTATCTACTTTTGGCTGCAGCGTAATGTTGAAATCTCACCCCCAGTAGGAGGGAGCCCTCCACGTGTGCTGTAAGCAGGTTATTTATTTCTAAGTAAAAGTCTCCTTGTTGTGTATTGGGCCCATATATATTCACCACCGTGTAGCGTTGCCCCCCCCCCCCCCCAATGTCAGCACCAAGAGCACGCTTCGGGAAGTAAAAGTGACCTCGCGGACGGGAGAGCACGGGCAGAAGAGATAGGAAAAGATTAAAGACTTGGGAGGGAGCAGAAAAAAAATATTTATTGGGTTGAGGCGCATAAGTGCCATTTTTTCTAAACAGCTGTTTAGGGGAGCTCCCCCTGCGCTCCACCACTGCCGACCACCACCAGAAACATGGCTTTCCACGACAAAAACTTCAGATAACAGGTATCCACAGGCTCAAAAGGATCTTTCACCAGCTGGGTGAGGACAACGTTGAGATCCCACGACACAACGGGAGGTTTGGTAGGGGGCTTTGTCAACAACAAACCTCTCATGAAGCGAACAAATAAAGGCTGCACAGAGATGGACTCATCTCCTACATGATGATGATAAGCACTAATTGCACTGAAATGGACCCTAACAGAGTTGGCTTTTAAACCAGATTCAGAAAGATGCAGGAAGAACTCAAGCAGTTTTTTGAGTAGGGCAAGAAAAGGGATCTAAGGCCTTGCCCTCACACCAGATGGCAAACCTTCTCCATTTAAAAGAGTAACATCTCTTTGTTGAATCTTTCCTGGAAGCCAGCAAGATACGGGAGACATCCTCAGGCAATCCAAGGGAACTAAATTCTAAGTTCTCAACCTACAAGCCATGAGGGCTAGAGATTGGAGGTTGAGATGCAGAAGGGACCCTTTGTTCGGTATGATGAGGGTCGGAAAACAGTTCAATCTCCACAGATCTTCTGAGGACAATTCCAGAAGAATTGGGAACCGAATCTGCTGTGGCCAGTAGGGAATGATCACAATCATGGTGACCTGATATTGCCTGAGTTTCAGCAAATATTTCTGTATGAGAGGAATGGGAGGATACGCATACAGAAGATCCTGTCTCCAATGCAGGAGAAAGGCATCTGACGCCAGTCTGTCGTGTTGTTCGGATGAGTGATGAAAAGATCCACTGAGTGAGTGCCCCACTGAGTTACACCCATGTTGAGAGACCACTGATGCCGTTGTAATATCATGCTGTCTCAGTCTGTCTGCCAGGCAGTTGCTCTTGCCAGGCAGGTAAGTGGCACGGAAGTCCATCCCGTGAAGAACAGCCCATTGCCACATGCTTACCGCTTCCTGGGTAGGATTCTGTACTCCCCTGTTTGTTGACAAAGAACATCGCAAGCTGGCTGTCTGTTTGAATGTGAACAATTTGGTTCTGGAGTCAATCTCTGAAAGCCTTTAGAGCATTCCAAATGGCCTGGAGCGCGAGGAAATTGATGTGAAACTGAACCTCCTGAGCAGACCACAAGCCCTAAGTGTGAAGCCCATCTACATGAGCTCCTCAACCTAGGTTGGATGCATCCATAGCCAACACCTTCTGAGGCTGTGGAATTTGGAATGGAAGTCCCAGAGTCAAACTGGCCGGATTGTCCACCAGAGAAGGGCGTGAGCCAGATACGGTGGAAAGTGAATGACATCCATTAGGTTCCCTGTTGCCTGAGACCACTGGGAAGCTAAGGTCCAATGGGATGCTCTCAAATGGAGCAATGCCATGGGTGTGACATGCACTGTGGAGGCCATGTGGCCCATCAATCTCAACATTTACTGATCTGAAACCTGCTGGCTGCTGTGGACCTGTGAGGCAAGTGTTACTAAGGTATCTGCTTTCGCCTGAGGAAGAAAGGCCCGAGCCTGTGCTGTATCTATGTACTCCAATTGGCTAACTGGTTGAAGGTGGGACTTGGGATAATTTATGACAAACCCCAGCAGCTCTAGCACCTGATTAGTCAACCGCATTGACTCCTCTGCTCCCTCCTGAGATGTGCTCTTGAGCAACCAATTATCCAAGTAGGGAAATGCATACTCCCAGTCTGCACAGATATGTTCCAACTACCGACTGACACTTGGTGAAAACTCTGGGGGCAGACACCAGGCCAAATGGTAACAGAAATCACGCGCTTACACTTGGCACACCACTTGAAGCCACTGAGGGTCTTCTTGGACATCAAAAAAAGAATCTCAGCTAAATTAAACTCCTCAATCTTGAACCGCTTAAAAGGGAAGTGTTCAAATTGATGATGGGGCTGCGGCCTAACCGCAGAGCCATTGACAAAAAAGAAAGGAAACCTAAAAATGCCGAAAAAGAACAAAAAAAAGAAAGTAACAGGAAGGTAACTTAAGGAAAAAAAAACCCACCCAAATGGGAAGGCACTCACTGAAAACTATAGCAAAGCGTGAAGGAAAGAACACAAAGTGCATCCTCTCAGCTCCCTGGAAAAATGAAGATGGGCGGGAAGGCACGCTGGTGGGAAGCTGTTAGAAAATTCTACACTGTAAGCTAGTCACTGTCCTCACCAGGCTCCATAGGGATGACATCGCCCTCATGTGAGAATAGGAAGGCCTGACTGACCTCAGAGAAATCTATCGTACTAACAATTAGCTATTAAAAGTAAGACTAGTACTTTCTCCTAAAATGCTTAACTTATTCAGATATGTAGGGTAATTTTATAACAGGACGCCTATGTGTACTGTCTATATATAGAGGCAACATAGATGCTTATGTGTCTTTATATATAATAGAACTAGCGAAAACAGCATGTAAATCCCCACTCAAAAATTTACACCTTCTCTGAAAAAGATGTAAACGTGTGTGTGTGTGTGTACACTATGGGCTAAATTCTACATATGGCACCTAAAAAACCCCACATAAGCGGTATTCTATAAGCCGTGCCTAAAATTTGGCACAGTTTATAGAATTACCGCTTAAGCAGAGAGGTCGTGCATAAATTTAGGCACAGCCATGTGCACCAACAAATATGTAGTGCAAATGCCTGCACCTAAATTTAAGTGCAGAGCACCATTATTCTACAAATATGCATGTAACTCAAAACTACGCTCCCAATCTGCCCTAAATGCCCATGAACCTCCTAATTTCCCTGCCCCCTTTTTTGGACCCCAGTAGATTTTAGGCATGGATCGCACACCTACCTTTATGTAGGTAAGTCCCAATTAAATCAAATTAGTGTTAATTCCTTGTTAAAAAGCCAATTATTTGCACTAATTGGCTCATTATTCCATTCTATTGCGTGCGGAAATCAGGAATATGCCTAAATTTGCGCACATAATTTTTGGCAACCTTTATAGCATCAGAGGGTATATGTATATACTTGGTAACTCTACCTCTGCTTCACATGAATCACATCCCCAGGAATGCCTATGCACATAAAAGTAGGTACATGCTTTCCATGCATCTACTTTTTATATGCATATGCAAATTTATGTCTATTACTTCATGAAAACCCCCTTTTTATAAAGGTGCTGAGGTGATGGCGCCTATACTTATCTACATATACTCATAAGTTGATTGAGCCTGGTTGGGAACATTCTAGGGGCAGAATTTACATTTATTCAGTAGTTTTATAAAATATGTGTATGAGTGGAAAAGTTACACTACTGGATGAATGAAAATAAACTTGCCTTGAATGAATCTAAAATGGAAATTATGATAATCAGACAAGAGTGTGATGACAAAGATTATGATCCAGTGAATTTCAAACATAATAGTTTGCTGATTAAAAATCAGGCTTTTAGGCTTGGAGTGCTACTAGATTTACACTTGAATTTGAGAGCTCATGTAGCCATAGTTGTACGAGTCTGTTTTTCAGTGGTGTAGCCAGACCCAATATTTTGGATGGGCCCTTCCATGCCCCCCCAAATCTTCCTAGAGATATTTTAAAAAGTTACAGGTTTTTTTCACCTACCTCGCATCCAACATCTTTCCCCTCCACTGCGTCCCTGCATCTGCCCTCCTGTCTCTGAACCTATCCCTCCCCAGTGTACTTTACAGGTATCCTCAGTGTCTGTAGCGATTCATTTTTGCTGCCTGCGCCAGCCCTGCAGGTTTCCATCTGTGCATCCTGCCCTCACTGACAACACTGCCCTGTTTCCTGTCTGGTGGGACGTGGCAGATGAAAGTCTGTGGGGCCATCACAGGCAGAAAAAAAGATTTGATGCAGAAGATAGGAATGCCTGTAAGGTACACTGAGGAGGGATGGGTTCAGAGACAGAAGGGCAGATGCCAGGACTCTGCAGAAGAAAGAGGTGAGCCTAAGCCAAGAACGAGTGGGCCTGTGCCCACCCAGGACCACCCATAGCTATGCCACTGCTGTTTTTATTAATTGTATGTATTCAGCAAAATCAAGTCAGTGTTGCCTAGATCTGATTTTTGGATTGTTGTGCAGAGTTTGGTTTTGTCTAAATTAGGATACTGTAACAGTTTATATCTGGGTCTTACACAGTCAAGTTATAAGGCTCTACAAGTTGTACAGCACTGTGCAGTGTGATTGATAGATAGATTGAATCGACTTGGCCATGTCACCTCCTTTATGAAAGCATTACATTGGCTCCCTGTGAGTTTAGAACTCAATTTAAGTTATTGATTCTTATTTATAAGACTTTGTTTGGTACGGCCCCACTGTATTTGACACAAATGCTACAGATTTATAAACCAACCGGCTCTCATACAAGGGAGAGAGTTCTTTCAATTGTTGAGCCTTTGCAGTAGAATACAGTAGCTACCAAGAATACACCAGATAGTAGTTACCAAGCAGCTTGTGTCTTTTGCCTAATTTGTGTGAATTTAAGAAATGATTGAAAACATTCATATTTGTACAATCATACTTGTTATAACATGATCAGGTAAACATGATCATATCTGATAAAATTTCTGGCGTAAGTACACACAGGAAATCCAATACGTTAACATTTAACTTTCAAAATGGGGACTATGATAAAATGAGAAGAGAGGAAAAAAAAAAAAAAAAAACTTTGAGGAGCAGCTGCAAAGGTCAAAAATTTACATCAGGTGTGAATGCTATTCAAAAATACCATCCTGGAAACCCAGACCAGATATATTCCATATATTAAAAAAGGAGGAATAAAGGCCAGCTGGCAAGGTTAAAAAGTGAGTTGAAGAAAATGGAAGAAGGATCTGACTGAAAATAGTAGGAAAGAGCATAAGGAATAGCAAGTCAAATGCAAAGCACTGATAAGGAAGAAGATTGTGTTGGAGGCAAAAACACATAGTAAAAACTTTTTTAAAGCTATATTAGAAGTAAGAAGCTGGTACAAGAATCAGTTGGACTGAAGGGTAAAAGGGCACTCAGGAAAGACAAGGCCATAGCAGAGAAATTAAATGAATTCTTTGCTTCAGTCTTCAACGTGGAAGATGTGGGAGAGAAATCAGTGTCAGAAATGGTATTCAGTGCTGATGAGTCAAAGAAATTGAAACAAATCTCTGTAAATCTGGAAGATGCAATGAGACAATTTGACAAAATGAAGAGTAGCCTATCACCTGAACTGGATGGTATACATCCCAGAGTACTGATACAATTGAAAATTAAACTTGCAGAGCTACTGTTAGTAATATGCAATTTATCTTTAAAATCCAGCATGGTACTAGACGATTAGAGGGTGACCAATGTAACACTATTTTTTAAAAAAGGTTTCAGAGGTAATCTGAGAAACTATAGATTGGTGAACCTGATGTCAGTGCCGGGCAAAATGGTAGAGGCTATTATAAGGAACAAAATTACAGAGTATATACATACATAAACATGGATTAATGAGACAAAACCAATAGATTTAGTCAAGTGAAATTTTGCCTCATCAATCTACTTCATTTCTTTGAAGGGGTGAATAAATATGTGGAAAAGGTTAACTGGTCAATATTGTGTGTATCTGGATTTTCAAAAGATATTTGACAAAGTACCTCATGAAAGACTCTTGAGGAAACTAGAAAGTCGTGGGATAAGAAGTACTACTACTACTACTTAACATTTCTAGAGCGCTACTAGGTTTACGCAGCGCTGTACAAATTAACAAATAAGGACAGTCCCTGCTCAGAAGAGCTTACAATCTAAAGAAGTAATGTCCTATTGTGGATTAAAAACTGGTTAAAAGAGATAGAAAACAGAGTAGGGTTAAATGGTCAGTATTCTCAATGGAGAAGGGTAGATAGTGGGTTTTCCCCAGGGGTCTGTGCTGGGGCCACTGCTATTTAACATATTGATAAATGTCAGCCTTCCTGTCAGTGCATGAGCAGTGGCTGGCTCACACACACTGGCAGGAAGGGTGACGTTAAAACAAACAAACAAAAAACAAAACATACCAGCACTGGCATCTGCATTGCTCCCCCCCCCCCCCCGAACCAAACCTATCCCTAGTGGTCCCCTCCCCAATGACCCAAACTGGCCCTTCCTATCCACAGTGGCTCCTATCTAGTGGCTCGCCTACCCATCCTCCTATCCCATGACTTTCTAATTTCCTCAGGAGTCTTTCATGAGGTACTTTGTCAAATATCTTTTGAAAATCCAGATACTAAGATTCAGGAAATTATTGAAACCTGTCAAATATCTTTTGAAAATCCAGATACTAAGATTCAGGAAATTATTGAAACCTGGCCTTTCCTTGTCATACTTAACAACGTTATTCTGGTTTTTGGTACGTTATTGTATACTTTGATTTTAATTAATTCATTGTATTGCACATTAGGGGTTTTTATTTGGAAACTGTTCTGAGCCTTTGAGTGTGAATGGTATATGATATTTGTTATGTTGTGAGATGAGAACAACTAGTAAGGTAATTAAATTTGCTGATGACATAAAGTTATTCAAAGTTGTTAAATCGCAAGTGGACCTTATAACTGGGCATCCAAATGGCAGATAATATTTAATTTGAGCAAGTGCAAACTGATGCATGAGGGAAAGTAGGAGCCCAAATTATAGCTGTGTGATACAAGATTCCACATTAGGAGTCACCAGCCAGGAAAAGGATCTAAGTGTCATTGTTGATGATATGTTGAATCCCTTTGCTCAGTTTGCAGCTGTAGCTAAGAAAGCAATTAGAATGTTTGAAATTATTAGGACCTGAAAACAAAAATTGTGAGTGTTATAATGCCTTTGTATTGTTCTATGGTGCAACCCAACTTTGAGTACTGTGTGCAATTCTAGTCACCACATCTCAAAAAAGATATAGCAGAATTAGAAAAGGTACAGAGAGGGGCGATGAAAATGATAAAGGGGATGGAATTACTTCCCTATGAGGAAAAGCTAAAGTGATTAGGGAGCTTTAGCTTGGAGAAGAGATGGCTGAGGGGAAATATGATAAAGGTCTATAAAATACTGAGCGGAGTGGAATGGGTAGATGTGACTCGCTTGCTTACTCTTTTCAAAAATACTAGGACTAAGAGGGCATGCAATGAAGCTACTAAGTAGTAAATTTAAAACAAACCACAGAAAATATTTCTTCATTCATGTAATTAAACTATGGAATTTGTTGCCAGAAAATGTGGTTAAAAACAATTAGCTTAGAAGGGTTTAAAAAAGGTTTGGGTAATTATTAAGATGGACTACGGAAAATTCATTTCTTATTTTAGGATAAGCAGCATAAAATCTGTTTTTGGGATTTTTCAAGTTACTTGTGACATGGATTGGCCACATTTGGAAACAGGATACTGAGGACCTTCGGTCTATCCCAGTATGGCAACACTTATGTTATGTAAGGGGGGAAGGGTGGTGAGAGACAATACAAACTGTTGGTTTTATGTTTGCTTTTTGTCATTTTATTGTGAATATTTTTTTTAATAAATCGGAACCCACTTAGTTAATAGGTGGGTTATAAATGGGAAAATAAATAAATAAAATATAACTGACAAATTTGTGTGTGTCAACAGGTAAAAACATATGCAGGTACTTTCTGTGGGGAAATTTTAAGCAGGGAAAACATATGTGCTTTCTCTTACAAAACTGATGTAACTTCTGCACATTTCTACCAGCACTGATTAATCTTCTCCAGGCAATGCATGAGTCTCCAGAATCAGCTGGTACACTCTATATATCAACAATGATGACGATAATTGTGTCGAGCAATAAGTCTTTCTAGACACATATCAATCATTTTATTCAGCTCTTCCTCAAAGACTGTTGATGTGTAAGGTGAAGGGGCACCGGTACGGGAATCCCAGGCTCGCCTAGTACACTCCCATTTTTCAAGATGGTGGTGCTGGATGCAGGAGCTTGTAGACATTATTCCTTCCCCCCGTGAAGCTGTATAGAGAGTGGGCTTGGGAGATGGGAGGGTGCCACTGGACACCAGTAATTTATTTATTTTTTTAACTTGAGGAAAAAAAGAGGTTATGTTGGGGTAATGGAGGGAGAAGGTGGCCACTAGCCTACAACTGCAAATATTTCAAATGTTGGTAGGTAGGTGGGCTAGGTTTGGTTTGGGGGGGGGGGGGGGTTGTTAGTCAATGCGGATTCGTGCCAGTATTTTTAATTTTCTTAAACGTCACTTTTCCTGACAATGTGTGAGCCAATCAATGCTCACACACTGACAGGAAAGTTGACGTTTAGCAATGAGCTGCGGATTACTGCCACGATTTCAACACGGCAGTAATTTGCATGTTCATTGCTTAATGTATGCCATATTATTTTACCAGAAGTAATTTTGTGTTACATACCATGAGGCTTGCAGCATTAGTCCCTCTGTTCTGAAAGGAGGGCAATACGATTTTTTGTTAAATTGCCAAAAGGTCACTATGATCTGTAAGAGAAGCTTCTGAAACCTCCCCCTCCCACTCACTTTAAGTTCCAGAGCTGGATAATAGGTTAGCTGATTATATACTGGGTTTAAAAGAGAAAACATTTCCTCAGAATGAAAAGGATGAAACTTCCTTGACCTCAGTCAGAACACCTCTATGGGAGGTGAGTTCTCTCATTTTTATAAACTCCTCAATAGTTGAGTAAGCAGTCAGAGGTCATGCTCTGAGTCACAAAGAGAAAAATGGTGTGATGTTTACACAAACTGTCCTCAAACACTTCTGCTTAACACCTTGTGAATAACTAATAAAAAAAAGATTCCACCTCATGAATACCACTTACAAGTTATTCCCAACTTTTAAAAGTACAAAACTATATAAATATATATGAATTGACTATGTAACATAAAAGCCTGGGGCACCTAATCCCATGAAAGTTATTCAGAGAGGCATAAATGTAAACTTTAGAAAGACATCTGAAAAAGCCAGGGAGCTGTGCTGCTCTACCTCTGAGATTACCAGTGCCATGGTGAGTACTTAAACAAAGCGCTGATGAATGGCACAAGAAATCAGAGTCTGTGCCACTCCTTAGAGTACATTGGAAAGGTTATCTTTGAGAGTTTTTTTTCTATATAATAATTAAAAGAACAATGAAACAAATTTAACAAATAATGGTGTATTAATGATGTATACAAAAAATGTATAATACAATGTTTGAAATTATTCCTAAGCATAAACTGTTTAATATACAAATCAGGCCCTCATTCATAATAAATCTTCTATAATTAATGTCATACATAATACTGAGAAATTTAGGATTAATGTGCTATAGCAAAATAACCATGACATCCTTAAATCCTTAAATATACTATGCTGATATAATTATCTTATACAACAGAAAACACAATAGAATCTGCTGATAGTGCCCTCTGGTGGAGAAACAAACTGTTCTGCACAATCTGACTTTCAATGATAGACGTTTAGTTATGTTCACTTCTTATGTGTTATACATCAGAGCATTTATTCATTCAGTTTATACTCAAGAGTGGTTTCCTTATTTAAAGTAGTTATTCAATTGCCTTAGACATTCATTTTCACAGAGACTAAATGAGAGCTGTACAGTACTTTTTCCTTACTTTATTAACAAAGAAATAAATGTATGTATTGAACTCCAGAGGTTGACTGAATTTCGATTTCGGTTAGGGTGCCAAAACTGCCTCCAAATCCTTTTTATATGGAAACAAAGCAGATCAATTGGAAATGGAAACAAATCTTTATTGGTGAAACAAACCAAAATAATGCCAGACACAGGCCATGTTTCACCCACATAAGGGCTGCGTCAGGAGCTATGTGGTGTGCATAAAATTCTTCACCACCATAAGTGTACAGAACATCTCTTGGGTAAAGCACCGTTGCAAATAAAGTAGCAGCAAAATAACACACAGCTATCAGAATAGTAAGATGTACTGGAATAAGAGTTGCTGCCTTCTGCAACTAAGAGTCCGTTCTTAACCAGCCCTCTCTAGACAAGAGGGGACTGGTGAATCAGCTACACACTGGCTGTCAATGCTGTCAATACATATATAGCGTGAGAGGTGCAAACTCAATAACTTCACAAGGATTTGAGAAGGTTGAGCAGTCAGGACAGCGTAGGCACTGCTCCCAGTGACTTGTGGGCTATCTCTATTGGCTTGCCCTGTCTCCAGCATATTTCCTGAGCAGAAGGTGCCTATGAAATTGCAGATCTGCTGTTGGTGATCTGTAACCTGTCGTTGCAATCATCTGTAGTACTTAAGGACTGAAGGGTGGCTAACAAATGTCTATTTTTAAAAGGGGATCGGAGGGGGGGATCATAAGTACATAAGTACATAAGTAGTGCCATACTGGGAAAGACCAAAGGTCCATCTAGCCCAGCATCCTGTCACCGACAGTGGCCAATCCAGGTCAAGGGCACCTGGCACGCTCCCCAAACGTAAAAACATTCCAGACAAGTTATACCTAAAAATGAGGAATTTTTCCAGTCCATTTAATAGCGGTCTATGGACTTGTCAAGGGTGATCGGGAAATTACAGACAGTAAGTCTGACATCAGTGTCGGGCAAAATAGTCAAAATTATTATAAAGAATAAAATCACTGAACACATACACAAATATGGTTTAATGGGAAAGATTTAACATGGATTCAGCTGAGGGAAGACTTGCCTCACCAATCTGCTTCATTTTTTGAATGCGTGAATAAACATGTGGATAAAGGTGAACCAGCTGATGTAGTGTATCTAGATTTTCAGAAAGCTTTAGGCAAAGTCCCTCATGAGAGACTCTTGAGAAAATTAAAACTCCATGGGATAGGAGGCAATGTTCTGTAATGGATTAGGAACTGGTTGATGGAAATCAGAGCGTATGGTTAAATGGCCAATTCTCTCAGTGGAGGAGGGTGAATAGTGGAGTGCCCCAGGGATCTGTAATGAGACAGGTGCTATTTAAAATATATATTAATGATGTGGAAATGGGAATGACGAATGAGCTGATTAAATCTGCAGATGACAAAAAGCTATTTAAAACTGTTAATAACGCATGTAGATTGTGAAAAATTGCAGCTCGAAGACCTTAGGAAGTTGGAAGAGTGGGCATCCAATGACAGATGAGATTTAATGTGGACAAGTGCACAGTGATGCACAATGGGAAGAATAATCCAAATCATAGTCATTTGATGCTAGGTTCCACCCTAGGGATCAGCACCCAACAAAAAGATTATGGTATCATCATGGACAATATGCTGAAATTGTCTGCCCAGTCTGTGGTGGCAGCAAAAAAAAAGCAAACAGAATGCTAGAAATTATTAGGAATGGGATAGAAAATAAGGCAAAGAATATTATAATGCCTTTGTATTGCTCCAAGGTGCAATCACACCTTGAGTATTGTGTGCAATTCTGGTAGCTGTATCTTAAAAAAGATATAGTAAGCTCCTTTGAGCAGGGACCGTCCTTCTTTGTTAACTTTTACAGCGCTGCGTAACCCTAGTAGCGCTCTAGAAATGTTAAGTAGTAGTCGTATATAGCAGAATTAGAAAAGGTTCAAAGAAGGGTGACCAAAATGATTAACGGGATGGAACTCCTCTTATATGAGGAAAGGCTTATGAGGTTAGGGCTCTTCAGCTTGGAAAAGAGACCGCTGAGGGGGGGGGGGGGGGGGGGATATGATAGAGGTCTACAAATACTGAGTTATGTAGAGTGGGTAAACGAAAATCAATTTTTTACTCTTTCAAAAAGCACAGAGATTAGGGGACACACAAGGAAGTTACATGGTACTACTTTTAAACGAACAGGAAGAAATATTTTGTACTCAACGAATAGCTAAGCTCTGAAACTTGCCAAAGGATGTGATATAAGCAGTTAGTGTATCTTGGTATAGAAAAGGTTTGGAGAAGTTCCTGGAGGAAAAGTCCATAGTCTGCTTTTTGTAAGGAAAGTAAATAAAAGTTAGAGGAAAAGGAGGCTGCTTTGGTTCTCAAAAGTAATAGCTGAAAAGGTAAGGAAAAAGAGGTTATCCTTTATAAACTACAAGAGATCGAAGAAAGAAAAAGACAGATGACAATAGTAGAAACATTTTCTAGAATTACAAACTATTCTTCTAGCTTCGGTAAATCCTTCCTCATGTTATCCACACCATCAGGGTTTCTACCCTACTGCAGAGTTTGGTGTGCCTTGGGTCCTATAATCCATTGGATTCCAAAATCTTAACTATTCTCTGTTTTCAAAGCATTTCCGTTAATTTACATACCACAGATGTCAGACTTACTGGCCTACAGTTCCCAATCTCTGCTTTACTTTCACTTTTGTGGAAAGGGACCACATCTGCCCTTCTTCAGTCCTCTGGGACCACTCCCGACTCTACAGAAGCATTGAAAAAGTAAGCCAGTAGATGGTGTGGATAACATGAGGAAAGACTTAGCGAAACTGGAGGAATGGTCTGGAATTTGGCAAGAATCATTTAATGCTAAAAAATGCAGGGTCATGCATTTGGGCTCCAAAAACCTGAGGAAACGGTAGTTTAGGGGGTTAAGAACTTTTGTGCACGAAAGAGGAATGGGACTTGGGTGTGATCATATGTGATGATCTTAAGGTAGTCAAGCAAATAGAAAAGGTGATGGCCAAAGCTAGAAGGATGCTTGAGTGCATAGGGAGAGAAATGGCTAATACAGAAAAGGAAGTGATGATACCCCTGTATAAGACTCTGGTGAGCCTCATTTAGAATACTATGTACAATTCTGGAGACCCCACATTCAGAAAGATATAAACAGGATGGAGTCGGTCTAGAGGGTGGCTACTAAAATTGTCAGTGGTCTTTGTCATAAAGTGTATGGGGACAGACTTAAAGATCTCAATACGTATACTTTGGAAGGAAGGAGAGGGGAGATATGACAGAGACATTTAAATACCTATGTGGCATAAATACACATGAAACGAGTCTCTTTGAATTGAAAGAAAGCTCTGGAGCAAGGGGGCATAGGATGAAGGTGAAAAGGGATAGATTCAGAAGTCACCCGAGGAAATACTTCTTCAAGGAAAGGGTGTTGAAATTATAGAACAGCCTCCTGGTGGAAGTGGTGTAGATGAAAATAGTACCTGAATTCAAGAGAGTTGAGCTTGGGATAAGCACAATGAATCTCTAAGGGAGAATAGATGGCATGGATGGGCAGACTGGATAGACCATATAGAGGGGGATAATCGAAAGGGGCACACAAGTTTTCCTCAGGATATCCCAGCAAAGGGGCGGGGAAACCCATATTATTGAAACAAGATGAGCGTCCATCTTTCGTTTCGACAATACAGTCGGGGACCCCCAAATCTTGAAATTTAGGTCGTCCCTAGAGATGGTCATCCTTAGACTTGGTCATTTGTGATTTTTGGCGATAATGGAAACTAAGGATGTCCATCTTAGAAATGACCAAATGCAAGCCCTTTGGTCGTGGTAGGAGCCAGCATTCATAGTGCACTGGTCCCCCTGACATGCCAGGACACCAACCGGGCATCCTAGGGGGCACTGCAGTGGACTTCAGAAAAAACTCCCAGGTACATAGCTCCTTTACCTTGTGTGCTGAGCCCCCCAAACCCCACTCTCCACAACTGTACACCACATTTACCATCACAAGTGTAACAGGTAGGGGGGATGGGCCTGGGTCCGCCTGCCTGAAGTGCACTGCAGTACCCACTAAAACTGCTCCAGGGACCTGCATACTGCTGTCATGGAGCTGGGTATGATATTTGAGGCTGTCAAAAAATATAAAAAAAATTTTTTTGAGGGTGGGAGGGGGTTAGTGACCACTGGGGGAGTAAGGGGAAGTCATCCCAGGTTCCCTCCGGTGGTCATCTGGTCAGTTCGGACACCTTTTTGTGGCTTGGTCGTAAGAAAAAAAGGACCAGGTAAAGTCGTCTTAGTGTTCCGTCAGGGACACCCTTTTATTTTCCATTATGGGTTGAGGATGCCCATGTGTTAGGCACACCCAAGTCCCGCCTTCGCTACACCTCCGACACCCCCCCTGGGAACTTTGGTCGTCCCCACGACGGAAAGCAGTTGGGGACGCCCAAAATCGGCTTTCCATTATACCAATTTGGGCGACCCTGTGAGAAGGACGCCCAAAATCGGCTTTCCATTATACCGATTTGGGTGACCCTGTGAGGAGGACGCTCATCTTGCGATTTGTGTCGAAAGATGGGCGTCCTTCTCTTTCAAAAATAAACCTGATAGTCTTTATATGCCTACTATTTTCTCTGTTTTTATGCTATTGGAATTTTTTCAGGTACTTGTGACCTAAATTGGCCACTGTTGGAAGCAGGATACTGGGCTAGAGGGACCACTGGTCTGACCCAGTATGGCTATTCTTATGTTCCTATGCACTGTCCTAGGCATATCTGAGAAAAAAAATGTGTAAATCTTACTTCTTATTTATTCCTCACAATTGTAGAGCATAGTTACAAAACCTGTTAAGTTCTAAAAGCTGTTTTCTGGATAAATGAACATTTTTATTTTCAAGAATTCTAGTTCACATAAGAATATTTTTCACTGACTATCATATACTTTATGAATAAATGCCTTTTCGTGCAAATTTAACACAGGCTGTCTATTGAGGGAGTCTGTTTCTGGTAAAAACTCATGTCTGAAAAAAATGTACTTAGAAACATTGGAACATAAAAAAATAAAGGCAGATAAAGACGTATGGCCTATCCAATCTGCCCATCCATGCCATCAACATGCCATTCCACTCCCTTAAGAGGTTTTGGAAATATGCTCTTCAATTGTTCCTGGTTAGTCTTTCACTTACAGGAGAGGCACAAGAAATGGATTTTCTGCTTTTAAACTGCTTAGATATTCTTTTGATAGGCAGTATATCACATAAAAGTGAACTGTAAACATACACTGATTCACTGTATCACAGTGATTAAGGAATTGCTCCTTTCAAATTGCCTTTCCCTGTCATCTGCTCTCCTGATCACATACACCCCTTTGTTGAGGGATCACCATTGGGTACTGAATCAAATTAAAAATGTTCTTGTTAACATTTAAGGCCTCATTATACCCTTTACACCCCCTTGTACACTCCCATTCTCTAAATGACCATCGAATGTTCCTTCTAAGTTTTCTTCTTCATTGCTCTTTTTCTTTGGAACAGCTTACTTTTAGAAATCTGGCATGAATCCTCTCTGGCTTGTTTTAAATCAGCTATTAAAACCTAGCTATTCCAGCAAGCTTTTAGAGGAAGCTTTTAGAGGACTGGGTATCCGCACTGCGCCTGTTGCTTTTCATTCCTCCCCCCCCCCCTTTTAAAATGTCGACCCTTATTCTCTTGCCTTTCTTTTTCTCTCTTGTTATTTTTAAGTAATGTTTGTATTTTGATTGTGTTCTAACCTTTCCTATCCAAATTATTGTAGTTTCTTTCCTTAGTCTGTATACTGTCTTGTTCTGCGAGACAGGATAGGCGATATAGTAAATCCAAAGAAAGAATAAATACTCACAGAAAGTAGACAATAAAGTTACTCATCTTGAAGTGGACTCCAACTGATCCAGGATTCACACCTTGTACTATTAAAAAAAAAATTTTCACCCAACTCTTTGTAAACCTCAAAAACGAACAAGTCCAAGTCCCAATTAAAAATTTAATCTACAGAGTCACTGAGTTGGGTAAAGATTTTTTTTGAATAGTAGAAGGCATGAATCCTGAATCAATTGACATGCCTTTCAAGATAAGTAACTTTATTTAGAAATGGACTTGAATACATGAAATAACAATGCATGTGTAATGATTGAGAAGGCTATCTTTCACATGGTGAAATTATAGCATGAAACACTTTTTAAAGCACACAAAAGTAAATGCTTTAATGCTTTTATGTATTTTTTGAAAAAAAAATTAGACATAATAAAGGTAATTAGTTTTGATTTAGTTTGAATATAGCTACAGGCTCTCCCAGGTTCTGGCTTCTTCATGGCTCTGAACACCAATAGATATTTCCTTACATGTTAACATTCTTTGCTGAAGCTATAGAAAATGTTTGATTGATATCTTTTATCACTTTGCCTTGGAAGTATAAGAACTTCAGTTAAATAACACTTCTCCTACAAGAGTTTCAGCTGTAAGGACATTTCCCTGTTTAAAAAACCTCCTATCAAAAGAACATCAACAGTGCCAAGAACTTTGAGCACTGCATGCCATATCTTGAGGATGTATGAAATTATAAAGTGTGACAAGCTTTTATGCAAGGTTAACTATTGCATCTTACTGGTCGTTAATTCGCGAGAGGATTGTGAAAAATTACAGAAGGACCTTACGAGACTGGGAGACTGGGCGGCTAAATGGCAGATGATGTTTAATGTGAGCAAGTGTAAGGTGATGCATGTGGAAAAAAAGAAACTGAATTATAGCTACGTCATGCAAGGTTCCACGTTAGGAGTTACGGACCAAGAAAGGGATCTGGGTGTCGGCGTTGATAATACACTGAAACCTTCTGCTCAGTGTGCTGCTGCGGCTAGGAAAGCGAATAGTTGGGTATTATTAGGAAAGGTACAGAAAATAGGTGTGAGGATGTAATAATGCCGTTGTATTGTTCCATGGTATGACCGCACCTTGAGTATTGTGTCCAATTCTGGTCGCCGCATCTCAAGAAAGATATAGTGGAATTGGAAAAGGTGCAGCGAAGGGTGACGAAAATGATAGCGGGGATGGAACGACTTCCCTATGAAGAAAGACTAAGGAGGCTAGGGCTTTTCAGCTTGGAGAAGAGACGGCTGAGGGGAGACATGATAGAGGTATATAAAATAATGAGTGGAGTGGAACAGGTGGATGTGAAGCGTCTGTTCATGCTTTCCAAAAATAGTAGGACAAGGGGGCATGCGATGAAACTACAGTGCAGTACATTTAAAACAAATAGGAGAAAAGTTTTCTTCACCCAACGCGTAATTAAACTCTGGAATTCGTTGGAGAACATGGTGAAGGCAGTTAGCTTGGCAGAGTTTAATAAGGGTTTGGATGGTTTCCTAAAGGACAACTCCATAGACCGCTACTAAATGGACTTGGGAAAAATCCACAATTTTGGGAATAACATGTATAGAATGTTTGTACGTTTGGGAAGCTGCCAGGTGCCCTTGACCTGGATTGGCTGCTGTCGGGGGACAGGATGCTGGACTTGATGGGCCTTTGGTCTTTTCCCAGTATGGCATTATTTATGTACTTATGAGCTTCAACACTGGCACATTATCATTACTAAGATTGCAATAGAACATATTGCCTATAGAGTTTGGACAAGTTAAGAAAGTTCAAAAACGTATGGATGTATGGGACCCTAGACAGAAAAGAGACAATGGCAGATACAAATCAAGGTAAGGTATACACAAAAGTAGCGCACGTGAAATTATCTTGTTGGGCAGAATGAATGGATCGTGCGAGTCTTTTTCTGCCGTCATCTACTATGTTACATGGAGGGAGGCAGAACCCCGATGTTTTAAACTAGATTTCAAACCAGGTTGGCCATTATTCCAACTTGTCATTTATAACATTAGGGATTGCATTACTGTCCATTTGCTATATTGTATTGCTGTGTTGTTTTATTACTGTACTATGTTTATTCATAAGCAGTGGAGTCATCCTGTATGTCTCTCCATGGAAAGAGTTAAACAAAGAAAGCACACACTACAATATTAAGAACTCCTGTAACAGGAACACTACATTTTTAACCTTTGTTACAAGAAGGTTTGTGTTCTCTTCCGTCAAAGTAATTATTGTTACAAGAACAATTGTCTGTAATCCCTTCGGAGTCTTAAGGGAACTCTACTATATTAGGTTGATGAGTTGGTATTTATTTTGCTTCATGTGCACAAACAGGAAAAAAAAACCCTAAATGTAAAAATGTCACATTACAACCTTAACAGACTCTCTGTAAACTATTTTACTTTCCATTCATTGTAATTTGTAGGCAAGAAAGACTTTTAGTAAGTAGAAAAGAGCTGTCTGAATGCTGATCTCCCTGAGGGCAATTCTTTATCCCAGTCAGGTCATTAGTAGAGGTACAGCAATGTAAGCAGCTCTCATATATTGACAGCTTGTATAGTTTCCACTCTGCCTCTCCTCCCCCACCATCATGCAGATTTTTACTCTCCCTGGGGAAATTCAATTAACAGTGTTGGTCTCCTCCTCTCAGTCAATGAGTGACACCATCATGATTCTTCTCACCGCCCCTTAACATGCAAGATGTGCCCACTGAGTTCTTGACTTGCAAGTTAACAAGAGAATTACTGCCCACTTTTAGAAATGACTGCTCATGTTCCTTGTCATAAACACTGTGACAGCTACTGAAATCAATCTTTCATGACCTTATTGATCAGGACACTTGGAAATAATGAGACTTCACCGGTGGCAGAATAATGCTCAGAAGAGGTTAAAAAAAAACAGCATAAAATGAGGGTTGGCCCATTAACACTACAGAATTTATCTTTCTTCCATACTTTCGAGGTTATAGATTTTTATCCATCAAGAAAATAAGCAGAGAAGGTTAGCTGTTGGTGGTAAGTTTATCCGGTCTTTTAGGACACACAACAACTACATATAGGGCTAGATTCTATATATGGCGACTAAAAAAAACTCTATTCTATAAATCACGCTTAAAATTAGGCATGGTTTATAGAATGGCTTTATGCCCAGGAATCATGCTTAACTTTAGGTGCAACCATTTGCACCAACTGAAACGTGGTGCAAACCCTTGAGCCTAAATTAGGTGCAGATCCCCCTTATTCTACAATTACACGTTTAAATTCTAGAACGCCCCCGATCCACCCATGACCCTCCCATTTCTACGTCCCCTTTTTGGACTCACATGTAAAATTTAGGCTCGGATCCAGCACCTGAATTTACACGTGTACATTTCAATTAAATCTAATTAGTGCCAATGACTGCTTGTTAACAAGCTAATTATGGGGGGGGGTCTTTTACTAAGGCGCGCTAGCGTTTTTAGTATGTGCTAAAAATAGGTGTGCGCAAAATGCTAGAGATGCCCTTAGGAATACAATGGGGTTGCTAGCGTTTAGCGCATGCCTATTTTTAGCACAAACTAAAAATGCTATTGCGGCTTAGTAAAACACCCCCACTGGCGCTAATTAGCTTATTATTCAATTGAATTCAACAACATAAATTGGATGTGTGCCCAAATTTGCATGTGAAATTTTTAGAGTTTTTAAAATAGAATTCAGGGGATAATGGGTATCTTTAGATATTTACATTCTAGGATTAGAATAAATATTCTACCTAAATCTCCTGGATAGTACAGAGCAGTAATCAAAACAAAATCCATTTTTAAAGCAAGCACATTTGTCTTGAATATTTTAAGCAGCATATGGTTGGATTTACCTAATAAACTGATAGAAATATAGCAAGTGACATTACCCACTCTGCATCAGTTACAAATTTCACTTTAGTTTATGTTTTCAAATATTTCTCTGCAATTCTTCTAAACCTCTGGGCGTGACTCTATTTGAAAAATGTCATCAATTACTTTGCAGGTTAGTGTCTGATTGATCTAGATTAACTATGGTGCCAGCTAAGACATCAAACATACATTGCAAACACGGTATCATAAACTTATGCTGGAATGATACTGTTCATCGAAAGCACAATTGCGGTATGCACACACACACACACAAAAAGAAGGATGGATCTTAGGAGAGCAAATGTTTTAAAACAGTCAAAGATCCATGCCATATATTCAAAACACACAGTAACAAAGAATAACATCTATTTTGTAAAAAGAGAAGCAACACTGGAATAAGAACATAAATCAAAAGAAGACTCAAGAAACAAGACAAGTTTACTTTGAAAACCAATGAATTACCTCTTTTTAGAACATGATGGATGTTAGGAAGGAAAAGGAAAGGAATTTGGATTTCACTCAGAGACAGTAGCTCAATGCGAGTTATATTCAGGTACAGCAGGTATTATCCTTGATCCTGGAGGGTTTAATAATTGAAATTTGTACTGGAGAGAAAGGAAGTGTTAGTTGATGCCTAAGATGACAAAAAGGGTCAGTGGGATTTAACTCTCTAACTTTGGTTTTATATGTTTCATACAAATTGTACGGAATTTACCCACAAAATCCTGTATCTTGCAAACAGTAACACAGAAACTGAAACATCTGTAGCATAGTCAGAGAAAAATTGATTACTATATGTTGGTATGGAGATATAACAGGTGTTAGAGATTAGGAGGGTTTGGAGGGAAGATCCATTCACACACACAGTGCTAATGACACAAAATAATGTATGTATAATGTTGTATTGAAAATAAACTAAATTTTTCTTATAGCAAAGTGAAGATCCCAAGAATCTTTATTAGAAGCCTTCATAAATGCAAAGCTTCAACCTGCTTGTTCCTTTCAGGAATACTGCCAAACAGGTTCCTACACTAGTCTGCATAGTTGACATTATGGAGGAGATTCTATACATGGTGCCTAAAAAGAAGTGCATTCTATAATCAGCACCTAGATTTAGGCACCAATTACAGCATACGCTTAGTTGATATCTCAGCACCTAAAGCTACGTGCATCCATTTACACCAATGAAAACATGGTGTAAATCTCGGTGTGTAGATTTGGGCACACTGGGCCATATTCTGTAACTACGCATGTAAATGTCAGAACGCCCACAAAATGCCCATTTCCCTGCCCATAACCACACCCCTTTTTACCTGCATGCGTTAGAAGTTTGGCACATTTCGTTATAGAATACGCTTAGCGAGTTGTGCGTATAAATTCTAATCAGTGCCAATTAATGATTACTGCTTCTTAACAGCTATTATCAGTGCTGATTAACTTAAGTCAATTAAGTTACACACGTTGTAGAATCCAAGCTGATTTTGGCAAGGATCTCTAGGCGCACTATATGAAATCCGGGGGTTATTTGCCTAAATCTAATTTGTTCACATATTAAATAATATATAGGATTGCACAAGTTTTAAAGGCACACATACATTTAGAAAGTTCTGGTTTTCAGATCCAGAGTGGCAGTAGTGACAGATTCCAAAACTCAAAATCACACTCTGCTTCTTCAGGCAACAGGAGGCCCCATATCCCTCTTGGCTGCATAATATGCTACCCTACTGCCCAGCTAGAGGCTCAAAAACTAAATGTAATCCTGTGAACTATGATTTACAGTCATTGGAGGATGCTTTAAAATCTATAATATAGACCAGAAAGAACAGTAGCAGCTGGTTGTCCAGACTTGGCAATGGAAGTAGATGCACCATTTCTCCTGTTACCTATTCACAAATTTCTCCGAGTTCCTGAGAGATCAGATTACAGCAGGTTCTGGACTCAGCAGAAGGAAAGGAAGAAGCAGAAAACAGCAGAGAAATGAGCCAGGGCACACAGCAAAATCATTTTCAGATGTTGTTTGGAAGATATAGATGAAAAGTGAAAATACAGTGGAGACTCTTTAATACACAGAGGTCAACCAGTGTGTATAAAACGAGACCGTAGGATAACAGAACTGTTAATTTACATCCATTTAGATCCACCTTACTGTACTTGCCTTGCTAGTTCAAAAACTCACAATGATATAAACAATGACAACTTTATTATCCCTTGTCTAATTGAATAATACAGAGATTCCATGCATTTGTCTCCTCTTTGTGACATGTGCATTACACATGCAAGGCTACCAATCATATATTAACAAGTACCGTGTCTTTACTTTTAAAAATTTGGGATCCATGTTCTTCTCACGGCATAAGCTATACTGCGAGTTAATGGACCATGTACTGTTGGATCTCTAGTGTAGTTCACAGAAATCCTTGTCACCACTGAAGAACCATGTGTTCTCTGCCTACAGCCCTGGATTCTGTTTGAACTGATGTAACCACCTGGAAATGGAACAACAAATCAGGATCAACTGAACAGTGATGTTTACTGAGGTCTGGTAAAAAATTTATTGAGCTCAAGTCTTATATCAGGGAGGATAAGACTGACTCATCGGACAAGCCTTCCATAGGATCAGGAAAGACGGATCTCAAATAGGGCAAAGAAAGTCTTTTGAACCGAGACTCAAGTATAAGTGATCAATTAAAGCACCCAAGGAAGGAATTGTGTCTTTGAATGGAACTGGTATAGAGTTAAGAATGGGTTGAAAAGGAACATAAGAACACCGCCCAGATCTGCTGGTCAACTTGCGCAGTATAGAAAGTGTGAATAAACTATAATAGCCATACTGGGTCGACCAATGGTCCATCTAGCCCAAAAGTGGCCAGTTCAGGTCAGAGGTACCTGATAGAATCCCATATAGTTGTAAGATTCATGCTACTGATCACTGGGACAAGCAGTGGCTTTCCCTATGTCTATCTCATTAGCAGACTACGGACATTTCCTTCCAGGAACATGTCCAAACCTTTTTTAAACCCAGATACACTAACTGCTGATACCACATCCTCTGGCAATGAGTTCCAGCATTTATTCATTGGGTGAAAAAATATTTCCTTCTGTTCATTTTAAAAGTAGTACCATGTAACTTCCTTAAGTGTCCCCTAGTGTTTGTACTTTTTGAAAGAGTAAAAAATCAATTTATGTTTACCCATTCTACATCACTCAATATTTTGCAGACTTCAATCATACCCCCAGCCATCTCTCTTCCAAAATGAAGAGTGCTAAATATGTAGTACATTTAGAACAAACTGGAGAACATATTTTTTTCATTTAACACATGCTTAAGCTATCGTAGCTAGGTTTAATAAAAAAGGTCTGGACAAGTTCTTGTAAGAAAGGTCCATAAGCTTTCAATAAGGTAGACCTAGAGAAAGACACTGTTTATCCTTAGCAGTAAGCAGCATGGAATCTTACTACTTTCCGGGATCCTACCAGGTACTTGTGACTTGGATCGGCTACAATTGGAAACAGAATATTGGGCTTGATGGACCTTTGATTTGATCCAGTATGGTAGTTTTTATATTCTTTCTGAAATCAAAGCTATGCAAGGAGTGGAGGAGTAGCCTAGTGGTTAGTACAGTGGACTTTGATCCTGGGGAACTGAGTTCAATTCCCACTGCAGCTCCTTGTGACTCTGGGCAAGTCACTTAACCCTCTCTTGCCCCGGTACAAAATAAGTACCTGAATATATATATCAAGTCCTATTTCCCTTTCCCCCCTTACATTCACCTTCACGGCCATGTGGCATAGGGAATAATGTTGGAAGGGTGACTGTTCAAATATGAAGTCTGATACCACTTAAGTAGGAACTTAGTATGACTGTGCAGAAAAATCTTAGACATAAAATCTTGAATAGGGTGAATAAATCTCAACGGTCTAGAGCTCACTGACTCTGCATACCCAAGCATCCAACACCAAAAGTAACATCTACCAAGTCAGGTGATTCACTTCACATGGGTCTAGTAGCTTGAAGAAAGTTTTAATAAGGAGGACCAAGCTAAGGTCCCAAGATACAGCTGGAGGATTGATAAGAGGCTTCAACAGAAGTAAGCCCTACACAGAGAAAACAACTAAAGGCTTTAAAGAAATGGGTTTACCTTCTACATGGTTGTGATACGTGTCAATTGCATTTAGTTGAATTGTAATTGCCTGTTAAACCTGACTGTAATAGATGTAGAAGACATTCAAGAGTTTTGAGTCAGATAGGAAAAAAGGTTTAGTGTCTTTCTGTCACACCAAAGGCAATCCTCCTCCACTATGTTACTTAAAACCTTATGACATTCTAATGGATTCTTTCCTAGAATCTAGAAGGGTTTGACAAATATTATGTGGCAGATTCAATGAACTGAACATTAACTTCTCAATAACCACACTATGGGGATGTAACAGAGTTCTCCGATTCTGTGCGATTAGAGCTGGGGGAAATCAGCACTTCCCTCTGATATAAAAGACTCAACTCCACACACATTTACAATTAAATAAAGAAAAGAATCTATGACCTGAATACCTCAGAATAGAAGAGAGAACAACTCAAAAATGTAAAAAAAGAAAGAGCTGACTGACAGTTACTACAGATGGCACTCCTTATAGCAGAGTTTCCCAAGTCAGTCCTGGAGTACCCCCTTGTCAGTCAAGTTTTCAGGATATCCACAATTAATATGCATGAGGTTTATTTGCATATACTGCCTCCAGTGTATGCAAATCTCTTTCATGCATATTTATTGTGGATATCCTGAAAACCTGACTGGCAAGGGGTACTCCAGGACTGACATGGAAAACATTGCTGTAAAGAGTGCCATCTACAGTTGCTGTCTGTCAGCTTTCTTTTTTTCTCTTTTGAGGCATTCAGGTCATAGATTCTTCTCTTTATTTAATTTTTAGATGTGTGTAGACCTGAGTCTTTTATACCAGAGGGAAGTGCTGATTTTAACCCCTCTGGGTAGGTGCTAATGATCTCTTCTTTTACTCTTTTCAATCTTATTTGGATTTACATATGTGCTATTGACTTTATGCATATCCCTTTGTTTACTGCACATTCATTTATATACTTTTTAAAGTATTTAATCACATTAATTTTATTTTTAAAGTTTAAGCTTGCTGTTTTCATTTTTTATGTTTATTTTAACCTTAAGGTGTTGTCCACTCCTCCAATGAGATACACAACACCTGCATTTATAGCCTATCACAGTGGTGGCCCTTCCATTAGGCCAACTGAGGTGGAGGCCTCAGGTGGCACTTTTTCAGGAAGCAGCAAATCTCCCCACACCGGCCACAGTCTGGCTTCTTCCCCTTCCCCGAACCTACTAAAAGTCATCAGTGGCAGCGAATCCCCTAGGCTGCCCTGCTGTGGGCACCAGTCTCTCTGTACTACAGCCCACCTCTCTGATGTAACTTCCTGCTTCCTCAGAGGTGGGCCATAGTAGAGAGAAGGGGCTGGTGCCGGCAGCAAGGCTGCTGCCATCACCCTTTGGGAAACAAAGGTAGGCTTGGAGAAGGAAGAGGGGAAATGCCAGAGTGTGGTCAGGAATAGGGGCGCTATCTCAACCCTTGCCTCAGCCAGCAGATTGCTTTGGACCGCCCCTGGCCTATCATATGCATTTGCAGAACTTCAAGAAGAATGTACAGTATCTGCTAACCAGTTTTATTTTTGGTACCAACTGCGATATTCAATTCTAAGTACCAAAATGAATGTAGGTCATCTAACCAATACCTGCAAATCAAAAGAACTAATGAAATTATTCAGTGCATCATCTAAGATACCATCGCAGATTTATAAACTTTTAATACTTCCCACTAAATACAGATGTCAAGAAACAGAAAAAGTATAGGAAGCTGACTTAAAAGGCACATTAATGGATACACAATAGAAATACCTCGGGGGGGGGGGGGGGGGGGGGGGGGACTGAATCAATGTTAATAACACAAATATTAAGAACATAAGAATTGCCGTAATCGGACAGACCAATGGTCCATCTAGTCCAGTATTCTATTTCCAACAGTGACCAATCCAGGTCACCTGGCAGAAACTCAAATAATGGCAACATTCCATGCTACCAATCCCAGGGCAAGCAGTGGCTTTCCCTATGTCTATCTCAAAAACAGACTATGGATTTTCTCCTCCAGGAACTCTTTAGATTGTAAGCTCCTTTGAGCAGGGACTATCATTCTTTGTTAAACTGTACAGCGCTGCGTAACCCTAGTAGCGCTCTAGAAATGTTAAGTAGTAGTAGTAGTAGATACACTAACCGCTATTACTACATCCTCTAGCAAAGAGTTCCAGAACGTAACTATTCGTTGAGTGAAAAAGAAATTGCCTCCTATTTGTTTTAAAAGTATTTCCATGTAACTTCCTTGAGTGTCCCCTAGTCTTTGTACTTTTGGAATGAGTAAAAAAAATCAATTAACTTCTACTCATTCTATACCACTCAGTATTTTATAGACCTCAATCATATCTCCCCTCATCTGTCTCTTTTCTAAGCTGAAGAGTCCTAACCTCTTTAGCCTTTACTCATATAAGAGGAATTCCATCTCCTTTATCATTTTGGTCACTCTTCTTTGAACATTTTCTAATTCCGATATATCTTTTTTGAGATACGGCGACCAGAACTGAACGCAATACTCAAGATGAGGTTGAACCATGGAATGATACAGAGGCATTATATTATTTTCGGTCTTATTCACTATCCCTTTCATAGCTCATAGAGCAATTCTTATGCCAGTTAAGGAAGCTAAATCTTACACTAAACTAAAGGAAGTAATGGTTGTTGGTCTTGTAATTCAAATTTAGGTATACTTGTTCCTAAACATTTTGCATGTCCAAGCCTACAGCCAAAATGGAGTGCAGCCTGGAATGTCAAATGAAAAATATTTTCAATTGACAAACTTTTCGCTTTCAGTATTTTAATTTTGAAATTTTGCAGCTTCAGGCACATGGGACATATCTTTTTGATTTTCTTTTATCAATAGCGCTAAAGTTAGTTGTATGTAAGTTAAAAAGATAATTGAGTCTTTAAATATCAATCTTTTGTGGAATACAGTATTTTTAATACAGAAAATACAAAACTGATATGACAGAGCAGTACAGTATAAATACTCTTTAAAATGCTTGCAAACATGGATCAAGCTGTATTAATGTATCTCAAACACTTATCTCCCCTGTTTACTAAGCCGCGCTAGTGGCTGCCAGGTGCTAATGCCAACATAGTCCATTCATTTTGAATGGGCTGTGCCAGCATTGCCATGTGGCTTAGTAAACAGGGGGGTTCAGGGGGGTTAGATTGTTGATTATTATACTTGAATGAAAAAAAAACTAAAAATATAAAATAATTTAAAACTCCAAAAAGTCATATAATTACAAGCTTGTTTTTCTTTTTTCTGTCATCTTTCTCTCACTATGTCTTGACTGCTTAGCTCTAGACTATATCATCTGTCTCAGTTCTCCAAAGTCTCTGTAACCTTGAAGGGACACAGCGGTTTCTGTTCTAAATAATTATTGTCCTTAAGGGTTCCACAAGGGAGAAAAAAAAAAGCATCATTGCCATCCAAAACTAGAACACCCTTCAGGAGGTGAAAGTTATCAACTAACAGTGAAGTCAAGGTTTTGTGTGTGACGGTGAGAAAGGGGAGGTTGAAAAAAGATAAAGCTATAAATTAGAAAGAAGGAAATTAAAGAAGAAATACTACAACTTGCTAGACATGTCCACTGTGAAGAGAGCGGCTTGCTGCTAGTATTCTATGCTCTCCTTTTTTTTATAAAGAACTTAAAACTATAAGAAACAGTGCAGAGTTTTTCAGATCCTGTGTGAAAGCCAGCGATTTGCAAATAAAACAAAAATTTAAATAAACAACATTTTGGTGAAAAGCAGTACCTGTTGCAAGTGATTTTTTCTTTTAAATATAAAGACAGATGCAAAGCAATTTTAAAGCACTGGCGGTTCTTTTGAGTTTGTGTGGCTGTCAGGATCTAACATGCTCAGTTTGGACAGTACACAGCACACTTTTTTTCCAAATTGATAAAGTATGTGCACTACTGTGCACTAATAACCCTAAAACCCTGTGTAGCTGCACACTGGCTTTTCTCTTATTAAATGGCATACAGCCATGTGCAAATTTTGACTGGAGTCCATAGGATACAGCTACAAGAAAAACATTGCGGTTTTCCTGTATTACCACTATTGACATGTCATTGTCACTGTACTTAAAACATTCAAAGCTTTTTCAGTTATGAGGAACTATTGGCTTCCTGTAGAAACAAGCAGAGCATTACAAAGGACACTTTATCCTGTACACCCCAAAACTTCAATTAATATGCTTTAGAAGCCTTCTTGAAAGAAAAGACTAGAAATATAGTTGAAGGAACACAGCCTGGGCCTGCATGGTCAAGTCTGGTCTCTGCTTACGTCTGATGGGAGAAGATACTACTGTTCTCGGCATTTATGCCAAACTGGGTCTGTTAACATCAAAGGACTTTTGTCTTTTTAGAGCTCTGCCTAAAATGTTTTCAATGAGTGAAATGAAGGGAATATGCACACAGATAAAAATTCAACACTGTGAAAATGATTTCTACTTCTTCTATTCAAAAGTCAGTTTTTCTCTACTGACCTGACTTCCCCATCATCTTAGCTAACCCCCCTTTTCTCTCTGACCCTATCAGCATGTCTGATACTGTTCATCTCCTCATAAGTTATGAAGTAACCAGAAAAATCTAAATAAGTCTGCATTTATCCTGAGAACTTTCAAAGCCACAAATGTTGGTCCTATTCTTCTTTGCGTATATGTGCAGAACCTTATTGATTAGTTGGTTAATATGTTTAGAAAGTGATGTGGCTGGTCTCTCCGTAGACAGCAGGATAAATGAGACACAGAAATGATTTATGTCACTCAACAACACTAACAAGGATGACTGTCAGAAGTCAGAAAAATAGCAGGATTTTTGAGCATGTGCAGGACTCTCTATGCAACCGCTACATCACCACACACTCAGCCTAATGTAAAGACTGGGAGTCAATGCCCCAAGGAAAGTAGGTGGATATGTACATCCAATTTATATAGCTATCTTCAGAGAACCCTTGCTACAGGCAACCAACTTTGCATTCTCAATATACCTTTGTGTCAGTCTGTTATGTGACGTTACCTTGAGTAGTGTGTAGTTCCATTTGACCTGTTTCAATAAAGATACAGCAAAAGATGTAGAGAGGGGCAACAAAAATTATAAAGGGGAATGGATAATTATCCTATGGGGAAAACCCCCCAAATAGGTTAGGGTTCTTCAGCTTGAAGAGGGATAAGATAAAGGTTTATAAAATCATTAGTGACATGGAACAGGTAAACAGGGAATGGGTGTTTACCCTTAATACTAAGACTAGGTGACAATTCATGAAAATGACAGCAGATTAGAGAACATGTTTTTTTCACTGAATACGCAATTAAGGCATGGTATTTGTTACCAGACCGAGGTCAAGGCAGCTAGCAGATGGACTTAAATGGGTTTAATGTACATTCCTAGAGGAAAAAGCCATAAACTAGTACCAGCTATTCAGTCCTAGGAAAAGACAAGTTGAGGGAATATGTGGGATAGAAACTGAGGGTTGGGAGTTTGGGTGCTTTTTATTCTAGTGGAAGTTGGCTGAAGATTTTAGGTATGTGGGGCTGTTTTATTGTACTTTGGATTTTATGTATTGCTGAGATAAAATTAAAGATGGAGGAATTGGCTGGGGGAGAGTGTAGATCAATGGAAGTTATGGTAGATATGAAAATTGGGGGAGAAATGTTTATAAAGGGGCTTGAGGGTTGTCAGATTTCCTGTCTGTTGTGTGCAATTAAACCCCCTATACTTAGCACCTCAGTTGAAGAGGGTAATTCAGCCTATGTTAGTGTGTGTGGGGGGGCTTATTATACACATGGTTTGTCACAAATAACTGGCAGCATATTCAAGATTTAATTGAAGCGAATCAGCTTGACTATTTATTTCTAACATAAATCTGATTTTCAAAGCATTGAGGTCCTAGTAAGACTTTTTTGTGTCCTGCAGGTTATAAGTATTGTTACACAACCAAGAAGAATAAATGGGATAGGGGAGATGCTGGTGAATTTAGGGAGATTTAGAAAGATGTATCATTTTCTGATGGTATATATAGAGGCATATTTTCAAAGCACTTAGACTTATAAAGTAACGTGGAGGGGCATTTTCGAAAGGAACATCTAAATCAGAATTTGGACGTTTTTACGAAGACGTCCAAATTCCGAATAGGAAAGAACGTCATTTTCAAAAACGATGGATGTCTATCTTTTGAGTTCGAAAATACTACGGAAGTTCTGTGATTTGGACGTTTTGTGATTTGGATGTCCTTTTTTTTTGTCCATTTTTGAACAAAAGACGTCCAAATGCAAGATGTCCAAAACAGGAGTGGCTTAATGGTTAGTGTAGCGGGCTTTGATCCTGGCAACATGGGTTCAATTTTGGGCAAGTCAAATGCACAAGGGGCATGTTTGGATATGACATAAGTACATAAGTAATGCCACGCTGGGAAAAGACTAAGGGTCCATCGAGCCCAGCATCCTGCCCACGACAGCGGCCAATCCAGGCCAAGGGCACCTGGCAAGCTTCCCAAACGTACAAACACTCTATACATGTGTCTTGTCTTCACGTTGGTGAGCCCTTAGGTCCCGCAAGGCCGAAAGACCTCAGAGGACAGCCGTGCACCCCAATCTTCACCCGCGGCGACCGCCGTTCACCAGAGGTTGAGCCCCCAGCTGCAGGTGGTCAGCAGGACTGCTGGAACCGCGGGGTGGACGGCTGACCTGGCTAGTGTCGGGAGTTGCGGCCAGCAGACACAGTCGTCAAGCGCAGAATAGCTCTCTAGACAGGTGGATAGCAGTCCACGGTCAAAGATAGCACAGTCACTGGATAAGCGGCTAGCAATCCGTGGACAAAGATGGCACAGTCTCTGGATAGCGGCTAGCACTCGGCGGTCAAGGATAGCACAGTCTCTGGATAACGGCTAGCAATCTGTGGTCAAGGATAGCACAGTCTCTGGATAACGGCTAGCAATCTGTGGTCAAGGATAGCACAGTCTCTGGATAACGGCTAGCAACCTGTGGTCCAAGATAGCACAGTCTCTGGATACTCCAAATGATGCAACGCAGAACCGCTGCACAGGTTTTGGGAACAGAACCGGAAGCAAGGAGGTCCTCTGGTTCCTGGGTTTAAATATCGCGCCATCCCGCCCCCGGAAAGAAACCCACCAATCCGGCCCAGGGGAGTCGGCAGAGCCCCTGGATTGGCTCTGCCCGAACTCCAGGCGGAGTCATCGCCCGTGTTCGCCAATCCGGTGCGAGGTAGGCGGAGCTCCAGAGTCCTCCGGCTCTGGAGCGAAGGAGACGTCGACTCCGGCGCCGCCATTTTGGGCGGCGCGAACCTCCTCCCGACCTCCCCTTCCCAAGAGGCCGGCGTTCGTCCTCGCTGGCCGCCGATCCCGGCCTGAGCTGCCAGTCCCGCGGCAGCGCCGGCTCCTCCGTGGGACCTCTCGGGCCGTCCTCCGGTGCCGCGGAGGCCGCTGGCTCCCGCTCCCCACAGCGGGAGAGCAGGTATGGGCGCGGGACGCGACAACATGTTATTCCCGGAATTGTGGATTTTTCCCAAGTCCATTTAGTAGCGGTTTATGGACTTGTCCTTTAGGAAACCGTCTAACCCCATTTAAAACTCTGCCAAGCTAACCGCCTTCACCACGTTCTCAGGCAACGAATTCCAGAGTTTAATTACGCGTTGGGTGAAGAAACTTTTTCTCCGATTTGTTTTAAATTTACTATACTGTAGTTTCATCGCATGCCCCAACTATGTCTGAATTTGGATGTTTTTTTGTAAAACGTCCAAAATCAGAACAGGAAAGGTCATTTTCTACAAAAAAAAAGTCTCTCTTTTCCTTTTGAAAATGCTGTTTGGAAAAATGTTTTGTGATTTGGATGTTTTATTTTTTGGTCCATTTTCAAACAAATACATCCAAATGCAAAACGTACAAAATACACAAGAAAATCCACAATAAAGTGAAACCATTCACATGTTCTAAGTGTGGTAAAAGCTTTGGATGTAATGTAAATCTCAAAGCGCATCAGAAAATCCACATGGGAGAGAAACGATTTGCATGTATAGAATCTGGTAAAAGCTTTGGCCAGAAGGTAAACCTCACAATGCACTAGAGAATACACACAGGTGTGAAACCATTTACATGTCCTGAGTGTGGTAAAAGCTTCAGTTGCGTTGGAACAGGTAATTAGGGAATGTACACTCTTGCTATGAAGTAAGGAAAAATAGCACTCTGGTATTTAGATATAAGTAATGAGACCTCCTTTTCATCTATAGATCTGAACTCAAAGCCCAAATCTAATGATAAACAATAGACACAAGGCTCAGATGTTATAAAAAAAAAAAAAAAATAGAAACTTTGGCATCAGGTAGAATAGTGGAAAAGTGACATCCCAGGAAAGCAATAGGGCCTCCTTGGGGGCACTGCAGTGAACGTTATAAAATGCTCCCAGGTACACATCTCACCATTGTTCCCTTACATTGTCTGCTGAGCCCCCCCAAACCCACCACCCTGAACTGTACACCACTACCATAACCCTTACAGGTGAAGGGAGCACCAATATGTGGGTACAGTGGGTTTCTGGTGGGTTTTGGAGGGCTCACAGTTTCCTCCACAAGTGTAACAAGTAGGGGGAGGTAGAAGCCTGGGTCCACCTGTCTGCAGTGCACTACTAGACTACTCCAGGGACCTACATGCTATTCTAATTGATCTGAGTATAACTTCTGAGGCTGGCAAGTAATATTGGGGTGGGACGGGGATAGTGACCACTGGGGGAGTAAGGGGAGGTGATCCCCGAGTCCCTCCAGTGGTCATCTGGTCATTTGGGGCACCTCTTGTGTGGAATAGAGGAGTAGTCTAGTGGTTAGTGCAGCAGACTTTGATCCTGGTGAAGTGGGTTCAATTCCCACTGCAGCTATTTGCTATAAAAAGAGGTCTAGTTCAAAACATCTTAGTCTTGTACGTCTTTGTTTTGTTCCATTATTGCTGAAAGACATCCATATCTTAGGAACACCCAAGTCCTGCCTTGAACATGCCCTTGGCATGCCCCTTTGAGATTTGGACATCCTTCTGACGGCCTTCAGAGAAAGACGTCCAAAAAGAAGTTTCAATAATACTGATAAGATAAACGTCCAAATGCTGACTTATGTCACTTTTTGGACGTCTATCTCTTTTGAAAATGAGCCTAAGACTTACAACGTTCCATACGTGGCTAAGTGCTTTGAAAATGAGCCCCATAGTTTGTATTTGAAAGCTGAAATGAAAAATAATTTGGATCT
Organism: Microcaecilia unicolor; assembly: GCF_901765095.1. NCBI lineage: Eukaryota > Metazoa > Chordata > Amphibia > Gymnophiona > Siphonopidae > Microcaecilia > Microcaecilia unicolor. The sequence continues at coordinate 671,476,187 of NC_044031.1, read as the reverse complement.
AGCCTTAATCCACAGCCCCTTTCTCCTTAGAGATTTGGGATGAATTTTAAAATGTCTTTTATTGTTGAAAACAGAATTTCAGGAAATGTTGACTTTAGTCAATTTTACTGCTCATGTTGATGTTGGAGAACATAAAAAGCTCAGTTACTTATCTCCATCTTATTTTCAGTACTTTACTGCAGATGATTCAAGCCCCCCACTCATCAACATGGCCATAGTTTAGATTTAATGTTTATTCTAATATCATCTTTTAATATCTTCCCTCCCAGTGCAGAGTCAATAGTGATATTTGTATGTAATAAATTGATTGGGAAGGGAAGGCAGACTCGGTTTGCACCTGTAACCGAGTTCATTAGGAAAACGTTAGACTGGAATCAACTAGAACTAACATTATTGTCTAAAAGAGAACATAAAGGAACAGCTCAAGTAGCATCACAAGTAAGTGCAGGAGTGGTTTCAATTGTCTATAACTGTACTGGAAGAAATAAGCACCTCTCAAGCCTAAACAAGTTCATCCACTTTGTCAAAGGAAGTGGTTTGCTGATAATTTATTACATCAGTAAAGAGCTTTGCATAACCTGGAAAGGATGTGGGTTAGAACAAAGAGGTTAGAAGATAGGAAGGTTTGGAGAAAACTGGCTAATGAATATTTAGCAAATATTTGCTTGGCAAAGAGTTTGAGATATTCAAAGATTATCAACGTTGCAGTATATAAACCCAAAGAAATGTTTAAAGTTGTAATGCAACTAGGTGGCAAGGACAAAGTTAGAGATCAGACTCCAATGCAGGGTTTAGATGTTGATGATATAGCTTTTTCTTGGAAAAAGTTGATAAACAAGGACAATATAAAGGATAAAAATGGTTTATGTGTTGTGGGAGGGATTAAAGCAGGCAGGAGATCAGGGAACAATACAGAGTGGTAATGATTTAAACTAATAATAGAGGAATGGGACAATAGACCAGGAGATGAGGAAGTGCTCTCTAGGCTAGATTTATTTGAACTTATCACTTTAGAGAGGGTGAAATATCTTGTTGGTTCACTGAAAACAAAGGGTCACCTTTGAACAGAATCCCCACAGCCTTTTACACAACGTGTTCCAATAACATGTACAGGTTGCTGCTTGAATTAATAGGTATGCTCAGTTTAATTATTAGGAGTTATCATTGGCACTGAGAGAACTGGACATGAAGAGTTTGTGAATGTTGCAAAAATGGTCTTCTTGAAATGGAAGGTGGTTAGTAAGCTAAAATCTTAGTTATATTTGAAGGTCTTTGTAACAGTTATGCACTATATAAGGGTAGGCCAGACTCAAGGCACTGAATAAGGGTGGCCAGACTATCTTCTGAAGCATCTGAGATACTAATAATTGGGTGAACTTTGGAGATATTAATTAAGCAACATCAGCTGTTTCATACATGAATTACTGCACACCAACAGTTAAGGCAGCACATTAACTTAAAGCATACTTATTCTGTGTTACACAGTTAGGATGCAATTCTATAACTGGCACCATAATTTAGGCACCTAGATGCAGTATGTTAAGTGCTTATTCTAAAAAGGCATCTGGGCACCATTACAGAATGCTAGCACAAGTCGCCATCAATGCACCTTCATTTAGGAGTACTCAATAGCAGGAGTGAATATGGTGCACTTAAATGTGGCATTTTAACAAGTAACTTACAGAATTCAGTAAGTTATATGTGTAAATGCTGATCTTTACCATGCTATCCTGTGAACACCTCCTTTGCATTTATGCACTAAGGGGTCATTTTACAAAGACGCACTATCTCTTTTAGCGTACACGAAAAAAAAACCCCTCTAAACGTTAGAGATGCCCATATATTTCTAAGGGCGTCTCTAGCATTTAGCATGTGCTGATCATTAGCGCGCACTAAAACCGCTAGTGTGCCTTTGTAAAAGGCTCCCTAGGTGAGTAGCAAGCGTCATTTATAGACTAGCACTGAGCAATTACATGCACAAGTTTACACTTACCTATGTAACTAACATTCTATAAATTTAAGCATGCAAATGGAGCTTAAATTTAGGGGCCAAGTTACATAGAAACAGAGAAAATTGTAGGCAGATAAAGACCATATGGTCTATCCAGTATACCAATAGAGTAAGGGGGCTAATGTAGCTCATGGCATTTTGGGGAAGGGAAATGGAAGGAGTTAATGTAGAGTTCACTGTTACATGTTAGTATTCTTCAAAAAGGTGGTAAATAAATCATAATAAATAAAACCTGGCAGACCATGTAGAGCATTGCACATTATCTGTGGTGAAGTCATCGCATGGTTGTGACTTTTTCTGTGTTAACTGCATGATGTCCCAAACTGCTGGGAGGCCCCCCAAAAGTTAATACAGAGGTTTTACAGTTACCACACAGTAACTGTAAACCTTTAACGCACTATCATAATTAGGGCTCTTTATTCTTGTTGTAGCTTTTTTGGAACCTGAATGGCCTAAAAATGACTGTAAAATAACCCTACTCCTCTGGCTTAAACCCCCTCCCCCAGGTAGAAGCACCCTCTTCCCCCACCCCCTAAAGATGGAAGCACTTAAGTCTCACAGCCCCCACTCCTTATACCACTAAAGGGGGTACTTAGAAACATGACGGCAGATAAAGACCATATGACCTATCCAGTCTTCCCTTCCTCTGTAACCCCTAACTCTTCCTTTTCCTAAGAGATCCTGTCACGGTTGTGGCCATGCCCTTATGTTTAGACCTACTGTTTCTCTGTATCTAGCTCTGTGACCTCTCCAGTCTGCCCTTTTCCCTGTTATTGTTGTTCTTCTTCCTGTAAGCCAAGCCTCGCTTTGGTCTCCCTGCTTCTGCTTCATTTCCTGTTGTTGTTCTTCCTGTTAGCCAAGCCTCGCTTTGGTGTCCCTAAAGCCAAGCTTCGCTGTCTCCCTGCTTCTGCTTCATTTCCCTTGTGACATCATCAGCCTATTCCTTTATAAGGACCTAGGGAGCTTTCCTACGTTGCCTTTGCAAGAGGTCTCTTAATCTTGTGTTACCTGTTTAGATCATTTCCCTGCTTGGCTTTGTTCCTGAGAATCTTGCTCCTGAAGGTCTGTTCTGTATTTCAATGCTTTGCTTTGTTTCTGTGTGTTTGCTTTTGTACCTTGTATCTAGAGCCACGCCCTGCCCTTGGTGTCTGTATCAGTTTGACTCTACCCTTGGCTCCTGCTTTTAGTCTAGCCCTGCTTTTGACTCTTGCTATAGTTAAGCTGTGTGTTTAAGCCAATCTCTGTGTTTAGCCAAGCTCTGTTCCTGTTTTCCCTGTTCTGTTTCCTGTGTGTGTAGTTCTTGTCTGTTAATTCTGAGTCTGTAGAAGCCAGCATCGTTCCTGATTACTTCACTGATATGCACCTGTGTCTGCTGCCTCTCAGTCTGCCTGGCCTTTCCCTTTCCAGCTGTGGGTGCTGGTAAGCATATTGCTTCTTTGTTTGTTTGTCTTCCCTTAGTCTGCTTAATCCTTTGCCTGCTATGTTTGCTTCCTGGCTCGTGAGCTCTGTTTCTGCCAAGTTCTGCTCCTGTTGTGTGTTTGAGCCAGGTTCTGCCCCTGCTCTGTTCCTGTTCCCTGTCAAGCCAAGTCCCTTTCAGTATCCTGCTCCAGCCAAGCCAAGTCCATTCCAGAATCCTGTTCCAGCCAAGCCAAGTGCGTTCCAGAATCCTGTTCCAGTCAAGCCCGTTCCAGAATATTGCTCCAGAATCCTGCTCCAGCCAAGCCAAGCCCATTCTAGAATCCTGCTCCAGTCAAGCCAAGCCAGTTCCAGAATCCTGTTCCAGCCAAGCCAAGCCCGTTCCAGACTCCGGTTCCAGACAAGCCAAGCCCGTTCCAGAATCCGGTTCCAGTCAAGCCTGTTTGATCAAGCCTGTTTGAGAATCCTGAATCCCGTTGGCGAATCCTGAATCCTGTTCCAGCCAATCCTGTTTAAGAATCCTGAATCCTGTTCCAGGCAAGCCTGTTCGAGAATCCTGAATTTTGTTTGAGAATCCTGAATCTTGTTCCAGCAAAGCCTGTTCGAGAATCCTGAATCCTGTTCCAGCCAAGCCTGTTCGAGGATCCTGAATCCTGTTTGAGAATCCTGAATCCTGTCCCTGTCTTGTTTATTGTCTTACTTCTGTTATTCTTGTTTCCTAGCTCCTACCCTGTCTTGCCTGTCTAGTTTTGCTTTGTCTTGTCTCTTGCAGTCTAGTCCTGTCCGGATCCAGTCCTTGCCTTGTCCTGCCCTTTTCTGGACACAGTTTTAATCTACTTCCATGTTTTGCCTTGTCTTGCGTTTCTGGGTCCCAGTCCCAGTTTTAATCCAGTTCCGAGTCTTGCCTTGTCCTGTCTGGGTTCCAGTTCTGGCCCTTTGCCTTCTTTTCCTTGCCTCGTCTGGATCCGGTTCTTGTGTTGTCCATTGTGTTTAGTTATTTTTTTTTTGTTACATTTGTACCACTCACTTTCCCACTCATGGCAGGCTCAATGCGATTTACATGGGGCAATGGAGGGTTAAGTGACTTGCCCAGAGTCACAAGGAGCTGCCTGTGCCTGAAGTGGGAATCAAACTCAGTTCCCCAGGACCAAAGTCCGCCTCTGTCCTGCCTTGTTGAGTCTGTTAGTTTATCCTAGTCCAGTCTGTTCTGATTCCTGCCTGTGCCAGCCCCGGTGATTTGTCTACCAAAGCTCTGGCTTTGGTCCAAGGGTTCGTCATTTCTGACAGTTGTGACAGATCCCACATGCTTATCCCATGCTTTTTTAAATTCTGGAACAGTCCTCAACTCCACAGCCTCTAAAGACCATTCCATGCCTCAACCACTCTTTCTGTGAAATAGTACTTCCTTAGATTACTCATAAGCCTATTCCCTCTTAACGTCATCATATGCCCCCTCATTCCAGAGCTCTCCTTCAGTTGAAAAAGGCTCTCTTCCTGTACATAAATGCCCTTGAGATATTTAAATGTCTCTATTATGTCTCCTCTCTCTCTCCTCTTTTCCAGTGTATATATGTTGAGGTTCATAAGCCTGTCCCTATAATTTTTGCGTTCAAGACCGCTTACTAATTTTGTAGTTGCCCTCTGGACCAACTCCATCCTGTTTATATCTTTCCATAGGTTCAGTCTCCAGAACTGCATGCAGTACTCCAAATGGGGACTCACTAGAGACTTATACAATGGCACTATCACCTCCTTTTTCCTGGTGGTCATGCCTCTCTTTATGCATCCAAACATCCTTCTGGCTTTGACCATCGCTTTTTCTACCTGTTTGGAAGTTTTAAGGTCATCAGACACAATCACCCCCGTTCCGCTCTTCCTTCGAACACTGAAGCACTTCACCCCCAGGAACTGAGTTCGATTCCCACCTCAGGCACAGGCAGCTCCTTGTGACTCTGGGCAAGTCACTTAACCCTCCATTGCCCCATGTAAGCCGCATTGAGCCTGCCATGAGTGGGAAAGCGCGGGGTACAAATGTAACAAAAAAAATACTGATATAGATATAGTAGAATTGGAAAAGGTGCAGCGAAGGGTGACTAAAATGATAGCGGGGATGGGACGACTTCCCAAAGAAGAAAGACTAAGGAGGCTAGGGCTTTTCAGCTTGGAGAAGAGATGGCTGAGGGGAGACATGATAGAGGTATACAAAATAGTGAGTGGAGTGGAACAGGTGGATGCGAAGCGTCTGTTCACGCTTTCCAAAAATACTAGGACTAGGGGGCATGCGATGAAACTACAGTGTAGTAAATTTAAAACAAATCGGAGAAAAATTTCCTGCACCCAATGCATAATTAAATTCTGGAATTCGTTGCCGGAGAACGTGGTGAAGGCAGTTAGCTTGGCAGAGTTTAAAAAAGGGGTTAGATGGTTTCCTAAAGGACAAGTCCATAAACCACTATTAAATGGACTTGGGAAAAATCCACAATTCCAGGAATAACATGTATAGAATGTTTGTACGTTTGGGAAGCTTGCCAGGTGCCCTTGGCCTGGATTGGCCACTGTCGTGGACAGGATGCTGGGCTCGATGGACCCTTGGTCTTTTCCCAGTGTGGCATTACTTATGTACTTATGTTCCCTCGGATTCTTGCGACCCAAGTGCATGACCCTGCATTTTTTGGGATTAAACCTTAGCTGCCAAATATCGGTCCATTCCTCCAGCTTCGCTAGGTCCTTCCTCATGTCATTCACACCCTCTAGAGTGTCCACCCTGTTGCAGAGTTTGGCGTCATCCACAAAGAGACAAACCTTACCAGATAGCTCTTCCGCAATATTGCTCACAAAGACGTTAAAAAGAGCCAGCCCCAGGACCGATCCCTGCGGTACTCCACTGACAACATTCTTTTCTTCAGAGCAAGCTCCATTTACCATTACACTCTGTCTCCTACCAGTCAACCAATTATTAACCCAATCAGTTCTCTAGGTCCCATACCGAGAGCACTCAATTTATTTATCAGTCGTCGCCTGTGCAGAACCATGTCAAAGGCTTTGCTGAAATCCAAGTATACTACATCAAGCACCCCTCCCACGTCCAACCGTTTGGTCACCCAGTTGAAGAAGACAGATTTGTCTGACATGTCCTACCACTAGTGAAGCCATGCTGCCTCGGGGCCCGCATACCATTTAGTTCAACAAATCTCACAATCCTCCTCTTTAGAAGTGTTTCCATTAGCTTACTCACCACTGGGGTCAGATTGACAGGTCTGTAATTCGCAACCTCCTCCTTACTTCCACTCTTGTGCAAAGGAACCACACATCAGCCCTTTTCCAGTCCACTGGGACCACGCCAGTTTCTAAGGAAGCACTGAAGAGGTCTGTCAGCAGAACCAACAGAACTTCTCAGTTCCTTGAGCACCCTCGGGTGTATCCCATCTGGCCCCATCGCTGTCTACTTTCAGTTTGGCTAGCTCTTCACGAACACAGTCCTCCATAAATGGGTCTTGGTCTACCATCCATCCATCCCCTTTAGCCTTTGCTTTCTTCAGCCCTACCCCCGGTCTTTCATCCGTGAACACAGAGCTAAAGTAACTGTTCAGCTTTATCCTTATCATCTTCCACATATTTCTCTCCCTCAGCTTTGAGCCTCACAGTGCTATTATGGCACTTCCTCTTCTCACTTACATTTCTGAGAAAGGTCTTATCCCCCAATTTAACTATATTAGCTATCTTTTCATCCATTTGCCGCTTCGCTTTCCTGATAGCTTTCCCAGCTTCTTTTCGCTTATTCAGGCATTCTCTTCATCTTATTTAGTATTCTCTTCATCTTTCTGAGTCATCTTATAACGTGTGAAGGCAAACCTACTTTCCCTTATCTTTTCAGCTACTACATTTGAGTACCAGAGCAGCCTTCTTTTCCTCTTACTTTTATGTAATTTTCTAATATATAGGTTAGTTTCCTTTAATATAGGTGCTGTCAGTCTTGTCCATTGCTGTTCTACATCCTTCAGCTGTTCCCATCCTGCTAACTGTTCCTTGAGAAATTCCCCCATCTTGACTAACTTAGTTCCTTTGAAATTCAGGACCTTCAATCTCGAGTGAGCCCTCTCTTCTGTTTTAATATTGAACCACACCATAGAATGATCACTAGATGGCCAAATGGTCTGTCACCTTGACGTCAGAAACGTTCTCTCCATTTGTAAGCACCAGGTCCAGAATAACTCCATCCCGCATTGGTTCCGTTACCCACTGCTGGAACAATTCTTCATGTAGGGAATCTAAGATCTCTTTGCTTCTAGACGACCCCGCAGCTGGGACACCCCAATCAACAACCAGCATATTGAAGTCACCTATCAGTAGTATTTCCCCTTTCCTAGCTAACTTGCGGATGTCTTCAACTAAGTCCCCGTCCATCTCCTCCGACTGTAAGGGTGGTCTGTATATCACTCTGATATAGATATATTTTCCTTTCCCTCTTTCCAGTTTAACCCATAGTGCTTCTTCCTTACCTCATGTGTCTTGCAGTTCCGTCACTTGGATATCATTCTTAGCATATAATGCCACACCTCCACCCTTTTTTCCTACTCTGTCCTTCCTAAATAGATTATAGCCAGGTATAGCAACATCCCAGTCATGGTTCTCCGTGAACCACGTCTCCGTGACCGCTACTAAATCCAAGTCTGCTTCCATCATTGTGGCCTCAAGATCTAAAAGTTTGTTTTCCATACAACGGGCATTGGTATACAAGGCTCTCCAGAAGTTACTCTTTTTACTCATTATATGTCCTACCTTCCTTGGGGTTAATTATGGCTTTGTGGCCTTTTGTACCCATCCCCATCAATTTTAGTTTAAAGACCTCTTTAGTACTTTAGCCAGCCTGTTGCTGAAGACACTCCTTCCCTTCCTTGACAGAGGGACACCATGACCACTCAGTACCTCTTGGAAAATCATCCCATGATCTACAAAACCAAAGCACTCTCGTTGGCACCAACCACACAGCCATTTATCTCCAAGATGCAAGCTTCTCTCATTCGGCCTTTACCTTCGACAAGGAGGATCGATGAGAACACCGCCTGCGCACCTAGATGCTTCACCCTCTGACCCAAAGCCAAAGCCATGAAGTCTCGTACGATATGTTCAGTGGGATATTTAGCTGTATCACTTGTGCCAACATGGATGAGTAGCATAGGAGCGTGGTCAGTAGGCTTGATGAGTCTAGGCAATCTTTCCACAATATCGTGAATCTTCGCACCAGACAGACAGCAAACCTCCCTGGCCAACATGTCCAGCCGGCAGATAGGCGCTTTGGTACCACTGAGAAGTGAATCTCCAACCACTAGTACCTTTCGCTTTTTTTGGCCATTTGTCCGGCGGTGACTGCATTTTTGGTCATTGTTTCCAAGATCTTCTCTCCCTTTGATGGAAGTCCTCAATGTTTTGACCTGCATCTCCTGGACAAATTTCTGGTTGTCCCAGATGTATTTTAGTCTTGCCACTTCTTCTCTTAGTTCTTGTACTTCTTTCACTGGTGATTCAACGGATTCAATGGGTTCCTCGGGCAGGAGAGATGCCCAGTCTCCTCCTGCCCCATCTAGCGCCTTTCATAAAACAGTGAGACTACTGCTAGGGAGTCATGTTTCTATATACGGAAACACAACCCCTAGTGTTAGTCGTGCAAGACGTCTGGAGGAACTATTTTGCTCCTGAGCCGCAGGAATAACATCACTTGCAAGGCGGCTTGCAAGCATCATTATTCTCTTAAAACAAGATTCAGGAACCTGTGGGAGTGGGATCCTGCGGGAAATCAAGATGCAGTAAAAGGCAATCTTTTACTGCAACTTGACAAATTCCTCCCTCAGTGCCATAAGCGCATAGCTAACAGGGCAAAGTTAGGACTACTATTTAAGTGGTCCTATTTGCCTGGTTAGCTTTGTGGGTACAAGCACAATCGCCGTTGCCCACGTAATTCCTGGCTCCGCTTAGACTCCAACCATGGGACCACTCAGCACCTACCAGGGAGTTTCATGGTGATCTGAAGGGATATTCAGCAGCACTTCCCAGGTAAGTGTTGCCAACTATCCCCTCTTGACCCACTGAGCTCAGGAGTTTCTCCTGGTTGTTTAAATCATTTTGAATATTGAGAGCATGGTTTTTAAAATGTTATAATTTCTTAGGAACATATTGCAAGAAATGATTTCTTCTATACTTTACCATTACAAAGATTTTAGATTTCTAGAGTTTGATTTGTATATTGGTAAGAGAGTCTTAACAACAAATTTTTCTGCAGCAGCCTCCTTTTGCATCTTCAGGCTTCTAGTGCAACTGAACCCAACTTTTACTGGGCTTCGGCAATGTAAACTTCAACTCACAAATACCCAGAAGTTTTATTCCCTCCGATACAAATCCCTTTCCTGTGCATCCCGGCTATCAAAGCAACAGTCTGACAGACCACAGCCAAATCCAAAACTCAATGCTTATGCACTTTGAGTCTGGCTATTAGATGTCACCATTCTTGGAAGACTGGGGTCAGCAGAATGTCCTGGCTACATGTTACTAGTAGGGAAAGCACAACAGAAGAGGCTTGGATGGCCAAGAGGAAAGGGACTGGTGTGTAACAGGCACATTGAAGGAGGAATTTCAGGCTACGTGTGAAGCAGGAGCCAAGGAGCTCGACTGGAGAGCTGGAAAGCTAGATGAACAGAGGTTCTGGTGGATTCATCCCAGAAGTTGGTTGTATCACCATTGGTGTGTCTCCACTTCTTATATACTGTCACCAAGCTGAGTACAACCTGTGCTGGGACAATGGGGTCTTTATAGAGGCGTGGCTCATTCACTTGCAAGTGAAGACTACGCGATTCTTGGCTTTTCTTTAGCTCTGGATCTCCAGTGGTTCCTAGCATCTGCTCTGTAGTAGTGCTAGATGAAACCCCACTGAGTCTGACAGCTGGGAATCTTCCATGTGCTGTGATTGGATTGGAGAAGCAGCCTAATGGTTAGTGCAGTGGGCTGAGAACCTGAGGAACTAGGTTCAGTTCCCACTGTGGCTCCTTATGATCCTGGGCAAGTCATTTAACCCTCCATTGCTCAGGGACAAAAACGTAGGAGCCCTTTTACTAAAGGATTGCCATGCAGCAACCCAGAACTACCGCCAGCCCAACGTGGCTGCCGGTGGTAGTTCTGCCTTGAGCGCATGCCATTTATGGAACAACAGAAAATAATTCCATAATTTCTAGTGTGGCGCTAACTCGGCTGTAATCAGGCAGCACCGCATGCTGCCTGGTTACTACTGGGTTACCACGGGAGCCCTTACCGCCACCTCACTGAGTGGCGGTAAATGCTCGCCTCCCCCACCCGAATGGCCATGTGGTAAGAATAATCTTACCACATGACCATGTTTTTAAAGGCTTTTTACCTGCTGCGGTAAAAATGCCCCCCCCCCCCCTGCTGCTACCGCAACAACCTTTTTACCACAGCTTGGTAAAAGGACCCCTTAGTTTGTGAGCCCACTAGGAACAGAGAAAGTACCTGTATATAATAAATATAAAGCACTTTGGTTGTACCACAGAGAGGAGGTATATCAAATCCATGACCCTTTACCCTGAACACTGCTTCCAGAATATTCTGCCTGAGAGGCAGAAGCTGACTTTTGGAATAGACCTCAGGTCTCCTGCTTGTGCACCAAAACAAAGCCATCTTAAATCTGATTATCTTTTGTGTGTTACCATATACATTGGGTGGTTTCATAAGATGAGCAACCAATAAAAAGTAAACTGAGAAGAAATCAAATGACCAGCCAAAAAACTGTTTGAGTGACTGTACTGTTTTAATTACATTCTGCTTTATGTTGTCTAAGAACGTAAGTGTTGCCATACTGATACAGTCCAAAGGTCTATCAAGCCCAGTATCCTCTTTCCAAACAATGTCCAATCCAGGTCCCAAAAGAGTAAAACAGATTTTACGCTGCTTATCCTAAACTAGTAAAAAAGGCCCGTTTCTGAAACACATGAAACGGGCGCTAGCCAGGTTTTCCTTGTAGTGTGTATGTATGAGTGAGTGTGTGTGTGATAGTGACTGTGTGAGAGAGAGAGTGTGACTGTGGGATTGTGTGTCAGAGAGAGATTGAGAGTTGGTGGTTGTGTATCTGAGTGAGTGAGTGTGTGTGTTTCAGAATGAGTGTGTGCGAGTGGGTATGTGAGACACAGCGAGTGTGAGAGAGTGTGTTTTCCCGCCGTTCTCCCTTCCCCCACCCCTAGTGTTCCCGTTTGCCCCTGTCCTGTTCCTCCCTTTCGCCCCTACCCCTCTCTCCCTTTCTCCCCCCACAATTGGCATCCTGCAAAGTTTGTGGCAGATTTGGAACCATGCGACCGTACCACAGCGAAGCGTCGCTCAGAGAAAAGGTGACAGCGAGTCCCGACACGTGCAATCTGGCGAACTGTAAGGCTTGTTTGTTAGATGTGTTCATGCTGCACGCAACTTTCTGCCCTCCCTCTGACTGAAAAAGTTGAGAGCAGCCTTACATCGTGCGGGAGCGGGGAATAGCCGCTGCCTGGCGAAGAGGCAAGTGGTGCTATGCCCCGTGGAGCAAGGACAACAGCTGTGGCTGCAGCAGTTGCTGGCTCACACGTCCTTGTTTGTGTCAGTGCAGGTACCGGAAATGACGCTCCCAGCTGATGGTGTCGGCTCGCACACACACCTCCCATTCGGCGCTCGTGATTGGCCGCCTTTATTTCCCTCGGCTTTCCGCAAAAGCCGCTGCTGCACCTCCTTCGCAACCCTGATGGAGGAGGTTGGGAAGAAAGGGGAAGGGCTAGCAGGAGAAAGAAGGGTTTACTAAGCTCCATGGCTGGAAGGGTTGACGCGCGAACTCAGGCGGTGGCACTTGCGGCACCTTCGAGTGGTTGGAGGTCGGTCCTGTAGCAGGGTCGCTGTGGCCAGAGCGTGCGGGCAGTGAACATCGGGGAGGAGGGTAAGTGAGGGAGGGCTGAGGGTGGGGTGATGTGCAGTGGCGCCGGCGACTTGAGAGAGGAGGGGGCCCGGGGGGGAGGGAGAGAGCGTGCTGCGGGTCCAAGGGCAGGGATGGAAGTTGGAGGGGAGAGAGGGAGGGTGGTCCAGGGAGCGGCAGGAGGCAATCATAGCCAATCGGAGAGGGAGTGTGAGTGCTCTGCCCTCATCATCACGTTTTGACGCGAGGGCGGGGCACACAGTAATGGGCAAAAAGTGGTCTCGACGCCTCAACTTCCGGTTGGAGGCTTCATTTAGAACGTTGGGGTTGCGAATTATGTCCGGAAGGGGCGTTGCTGAGGGCGGGTCTATGAGTGAGAGTGAGTGGTGCATGAGTGTGAGTGAGTGTTGCTGACAGCCTAGCCTTCAGTGTTTCCCTCCCACAGAGTGAGCTTCAGAATGTTGCAGGTGAGAATTATTTATATAGATAAGCAGTGGATTTTCTCAAGTCCTTTTTTAATAATGGCTTATGGACTTCCCTTTTAGGTAAGTATCCAAACCTTTTTAAAACCCTGCTAACTGCTTTTACCACATTCTCTGGCAACGAATTCCACAGTATAATTACACACTGAGTGAAGAAATATTTTCTCCTGTTTGTTTTAAATTTACTACTTTGTAGCTTCATTGCGTGCCCCCCTAGTCCTTGAATTTTTGGAAAGAGTAAACAAGCAATTCACGTCTACCCTTTCAACTGGACTCAAAGTATTTTACAGTCCTCTATCATATCTTCCCTCAGCCGTCTCTTCTCCAAGCTGAAGAGCCCAAGCCTCTTTAGCCTTTCCTCATAAGGAAGTCATCCCAATCCCTTTATCATTTTTGTCACCCTTCTCTGTACCTTTTCTAATTCCACTATATCTTTTTTGAGATGCGGTGACCAGGGGCGTAGCCAGACAGCAGATTTTGGGTGGGCCTAGGCAAGAAGTGGGTGGGCACCAGTGGCTACGCCACTAGTTAACAGCAGAATCTTAAAAGTCAAGAAGGCCTTACAAAGTTATTCATTCAATCCTTTATGAAATTGTAAGTTATTAGAAAGCATACGAACTTGTGATGTGGATGTGGTGATATCTTCATCTTCTTTGAACATGCGAACAGTGAAGCCTTCTTTACCACAGAACCTTTGTGCGCATGTCCGGCAGGCTTTCCCTGATTAGCGCACAAGTTCTGCGCACTTTGAATTTGCATCTCATTAGGTTACCACGTAACCCTGGAATACTTTCTCATTAATCTCACTGTAGAAGCTACACACGCCATCAAGCACAGCTCAACCTCATGACTTTCGGCACTGGCCCCTCAATCCCCTGAAAGCTGGAATAAATCTTGCTACAATTCAGTCTCGATGATCCGACCTTTGCTGATCTGACCATCTGGCATATCCAACAGACCCCCGGTGACGGCACGTGGGTTTCTATTTTTATTTCCGAACCCTACCACCATTGTGAGCGGGGACCCTGCTTTTATTGCCTTTGTTCCTGCATTGTTTGAGGTGGTTCCATTGTTCTATGTATTATCCGACAACGGGTCCGGCCCGTGTAGGTCGGATAAATTGAGACTTTACTGTAGAATTTTCACATTGATTGTAAGTTCCTCTAGATCTGTTCAGGACTCCAGTATTATTTACTTGAAGGGCATTGGGTGGGACACTTAGAATTAACATCTCTGCCCTGCCCTTGGTTTTTGTTGTTTTGCATTAAACAACCAGGTTAAAATGTTGGTATTAACATCAATCTCTCTGATTGGTCTTAACATCCCATGCACTAGTGAACCACAAGGAATAATCACTAATATCAGCTGTGGAAGTGCTTTAAATGTATCTCTGGGTATCTGAGGCAGGTAAGATAAGAAAGAGAGGTGGCACCTCAGTTGTTAGAGCCTGTATGTTATCAGGCTTGGGTTTTGGGGAGGGGAGGTGTTAGACCTTTTGAGCCGAGGCTTTTGGTGGGTGGTGACAATGGGATCAGTGCTATATGGGGTGCTATATGGTGGGAGTCACATCTCTTCAGGTTCCGTTCACTGCAGTTGGGATTGTAGAAAGGGGCGGGGGTGGGGGTGAGAGAAGTGTCTGTGACAGGAAAGGCCAGATGAAGGGTGACTTTCGCCTTTATTAAACTAGAAGGAAGGGAGGGAGGAAACCCAGCGGGGTCAGCAGTCTGCAGAACAGTTACTCTGTGACTTTTGTTTTTTGTTGGCGTGCAAGCCTCTTTCGGTATCACGGGCAGGATTCAGGCCCTGCTAATCAGGAATGTAAAAGCAGAGGTGTGCACACCCGTGAAGCTCCTTTGCTCCGGAGAGCACAAAGAATCGCTCTGGGTTCCTGTCACATGGTAAATCCCATCTCACAATCTGCCTTTGTGCCGCTTGCGTTCCACAAGTTGCAATTTGTTTCCTCCAATGAAGGATTTAAGAATATAGAAAGTAAGCCCTCAGTTGAAGAAGCCCTAGGTGATGAATTGGGGAGGTTTCAGCCAAACGCTTGGAATCTCTTGAAGATTGAAGCCGTCATGTTTGGTGCTGTGTCGGTATTTCCAAAGTGTCAGGCTTGTGCTAAACATCTCCTTTGTGCAGAGACTGCCACGTGCCCAATATTTATTTATTTACGTATAGTATCTGATATCAGCGGATGCAATTTTTTTTTCACTCCGGATTTCCATTATCCCTTCCCTTCTGTAAAATGCAGTGCCCGGAGCTGTAGTGTTGCAGCGACGAGCGTAAAAACAACAAGCAGCAAGGCTCGACTCCGTCCTTCGCTTCCTGCCCTCTCTCTGCGCCCCGCCTTCCTCTGATGTCATTTCCTTTCAGGCGGGCGGGACGCTAAGAAGGCAGGAAGCGAAGGACGGAGTTGAGCCTTGCTGCTTGTTGGTTTTACACACGCCTGCTCGCCGCTGCGGGCAAGAAGACTAAGTCGTCATCGTCATGGAAGGTCACAAAAGACTGGGTGGGCCTGTGCCGAGATTGTGCGGGCCTGGGCCCACCCAGGCCTACCCGTAGCTACGCCCCTGGCGGTGACCAGAACTGCACACAGTATTTGAGGTGCGGTCGCACTATGGAGTGATACAAAGGCATTATAATATTCTCATTTTTGTTTTTCACTGCTTTCCTAAAGATTCCTAACATTCTATTTGCTTTCTTAGCTGACGCTGCACACTAAGCAGAGGGTTTCAGCATATCATCAATTATGACACCTAGATCCATTTCCTGGGTGGTGACTCCTAGTATGGAACCTTGCATCATGTAACTACAGTTTGGGTTCCTCTTTCCCATATGCATCACTTAACACTTGCTCACATTAAATGTTGTCTGCCATTTGGATGTCCAGTCTCATGAGGTCCTCTTACAATTTTTCACAATCCTCTTGTGATGTTAATGTTGTTCAAATTTTTACTACTGCAAAGACAGACTAGTACAGACATACAAATCTAAATGTATTTATGAACACTGTTTTTAGGATATCATGTCAAAAATTGCAAAGATAACTAAAAGGAGAGGAAAACAAAATTTTTACTGCCTAAAAAAAAAAAAAAATCTAAACACCAGATAAGTCATTGGTACAGGAAACAATATCTTAGTTTAGTGACTTCATTTTCAAAACATGATTTAAACCTAATGTTTACAGCACAATGTCTGAAACAACCCTGGCGTTTTACTATCTGATTGGCAGCAAGTCTTGCCTAGGAAACTCAGCTGTGCTCTCTTGCTACGGTTATCAATTAGCATGTCAGTACTTAAGCAACAGCCTGCTGATATATCCTCTAGCAAAAGATAAGCGCTCATATAACAATCTGGTCTACAGTGAACTACTAACAATGGACAAGTGCACTGTTACTTTTCTCCAATAGGCCATAAACTTACAGAACTATTGCTACAAAAAATTGGATTAAAAAAACCCAACACAGTAATAAAGTTTTCATAAGAACCTAAGTGAATAAAGAAATCAAGTATAAAAAAACAGAAAATCAAGCTGTTGCTCAAAATCTTTTACTGGTTGGCAAAACGAGACTCAACACGACTCATGTTTCGGCACCTAGGCCTTCATCAGGAGTCTAAAAGACAATATACATAAAAACACATTAAATAGTGTGAAGGACTGTTCTTCTTTGTGTTCCTGTTCGTCATAAAGAACTTGACCTGTGGTCTGCTGATGCTAATTTCCTGTCTCTAATAGGGGCAAATCCAGGTTGCATGCAAGTACCTGGCAGATCCTAATAGGAAAGCCCATGTCACATATTATTAATTTCTTTATTGATTATATATATTATACACATATAGGGATAACATAGCAATTGTAATAAACATATACATGACTAAGAAAAAAAGATGAAGAGAACTAACTCTTATTATCTTAAACAGAAATATAATTTTTTTTCCATCGACCTTAAGTTGAATCAGAAATTATCAATCCAAGAAAAGAAATCAAATTAATATATCTGAAAAATATTAAATTCAGGGATACGCTCGTGGCCCATTCTCTTTTCCCAATTATCTTAAACAGTGAGCATATTTTTAAAACTCAGCTATACGACTGACAACATTCTTATAATAGTAGGAAAGAAATGCTATGAAATCAATAAAATTCCGTAGCTTAATTATACTTTAACAAGTGACTGTGGATTTTCTGCATTAAGCAGCATAGTTATTAATGTGGGTTACCATTAAGACATGCTATTTTACCATTAACCCATGCTATTTTAGCATAGGTTCCATTTTATGCAATGAGACCTAGTTACTAATGACTGGGGGTTAACAGTAAAATAACACATTTTAAAGGTAGCTCATGTTGATAACTTTGACCACTGAGCTGTTTACAAAACCCTGGTCCACAAAATCGTTCACGGAGAAGCTCCGACATACATGTCAGACCTTATAGACTTGCCTATTAGGAATGTAAAAATACCATCAGTCCTCAATCTCCATTATCCTAACTGCAAAGGGCTAAAATATAAATCCACATACGCGACCAGTTTCTCATACATCTGCACGCAGCTATGGAACGCATTACCGAAGGCTATAAAAACGACGCAAGATCTAACCATCTTCAGAAAGCTACTGAAAACAGATCTTTTCAAGAAGGCATACCATAAACATCCATCTTAAACACTAGACAACAACACTATACACAATCTATACAAAACCGAATTCTTACCAAATGACTGATTAACCTCTCTGATATTAATGATCAAGCAATATCACTTTAAACCTTAAGTTGAACAAGGTCTCTCTATAGTCGATGACCTAATGTATGTTACAATCCAATTTATTACTCAGGAACCTTCATGCAATACCATAATTTTATTCTTCCTTACCATGCATGGATGCACATGGTGTATATATATACACCATGATTTGTTTGTTTAATGTTATGTTCCATATTTGTTGCCATGTATGTACAGTGGGGGAAATAAGTATTTGATCCCTTGCTGATTTTGTAAGTTTGCCCACTGACAAAGACATGAGCAGCCCATAATTGAAGGGTAGGTTATTGGTAACAGTGAGAGATAGCACATCACAAATTAAATCCGGAAAATCACATTGTGGAAAGTATATGAATTTATTTGCATTCTGCAGAGGGAAATAAGTATTTAATCCCTCTGGCAAACAAGACCTAATACTTGGTGGCAAAACCCTTGTTGGCAAGCACAGCGGTCAGACGTCTTCTGTAGTTGATGATGAGGTTTGCACACATGTCAGGAGGAATTTTGGTCCACTCCTCTTTGCAGATCATCTCTAAATCATTAAGAGTTCTGGGCTGTCGCTTGGCAACTCGCAGCTTCAGCTCCCTCCATAAGTTTTCAATGGGATTAAGGTCTGGTGACTGGCTAGGCCACTCCATGACCCTAATGTGCTTCTTCCTGAGCCACTCCTTTGTTGCCTTGGCTGTATGTTTTGGGTCATTGTCGTGCTGGAAGACCCAGCCACGACCCATTTTTAAGGCCCTGGCGGAGGGAAGGAGGTTGTCACTCAGAATTGTACGGTACATGGCCCCATCCATTCTCCCATTGATGCGGTGAAGTAGTCCTGTGCCCTTAGCAGAGAAACACCCCCAAAACATAACATTTCCACCTCCATGCTTGACAGTGGGGACGGTGTTCTTTGGGTCATAGGCAGCATTTCTCTTCCTCCAAACACGGCGAGTTGAGTTCATGCCAAAGAGCTCAATTTTTGTCTCATCTGACCACAGCACCTTCTCCCAATCACTCTCGGCATCATCCAGGTGTTCACTGGCAAACTTCAGACGGGCCGTCACATGTGCCTTCCGGAGCAGGGGGACCTTGCGGGCACTGCAGGATTGCAATCCGTTATGTCGTAATGTGTTACCAATGGTTTTCGTGGTGACAGTGGTCCCAGCTGCCTTGAGATCATTGACAAGTTCCCCCCTTGTAGTTGTAGGCTGATTTCTAACCTTCCTCATGATCAAGGATACCCCACGAGGTGAGATTTTGCGTGGAGCCCCAGATCTTTGTCGATTGACAGTCATTTTGTACTTCTTCCATTTTCTTACTATGGCACCAACAGTTGTCTCCTACTCGCCCAGCGTCTTACTGATGGTTTTGTAGCCCATTCCAGCCTTGTGCAGGTGTATGATCTTGTCCCTGACATCCTTAGACAGCTCCTTGCTCTTGGCCATTTTGTAGAGGTTAGAGTCTGACTGATTCACTGAGTCTGTGGACAGGTGTCTTTCATACAGGTGACCATTGCCGACAGCTGTCTGTCATGCAGGTAACGAGTTGATTTGGAGCATCTACCTGGTCTGTAGGGGACAGATCTCTTACTGGTTGGTGGGGGATCAAATACTTATTTCCCTCTGCAGAATGCAAATAAATTCATATACTTTCCACAATGTGATTTTCCGGATTTAATTTGTGATGTGCTATCTCTCACTGTTACCAATAACCTACCCTTCAATTATGGGCTGCTCATGTCTTTGTCAGTGGGCAAACTTACAAAATCAGCAAGGGATCAAATACTTATTTCCCCCACTGTATGCACCTTAACGTAATACCATTTGTAATTCTATTACCCGGAAATGGCAACTGCTATTACGGCAAATGTAAGCCACATTGAGCCTGCAAATTGGTGGGAAAATGTGGGATACAAATGCTACAAAAAAAAAAAATCTACGATTCTCAGTGGTTTACAAAATAACATATATGTCATATCATAATACATAAAAAACAAAAATCACATAATATCAATAATTAAAACAGCATCAAACATGCAATACCTTTCATGATAGCATGCTGTGATTCAAACTTGAAATATTCTGTTAAGAATCTAGTGAATTATTGTTAAAGAGATAATAGATTCAAGTAAGCTTTCACTGTATTACGTTGCAAAGCCAAAAAAAGGGCCTTTTATCAAACTGCAGTAGCAGTCCCCGGTGCAGTAATATTGACAAAACTGATTCACTTTGAATGGGATTCATCTGCATTGCCGCATGGCTTGATGAAAGAGGCCCTAAATGCTTTAAAAAAATCTGTGCCAGCTAACAGATAAATTTTGACTAATTTGAAGACTTTCCTATAATTAAACACACCTCTCGTGTTATATATATATATCTTCTCATGAAGAAACTAAAACTTAAAATGATCTAATTCACTTGTCCTGTCATTATGGTATAACTCTCTCGAAGATTAATAACTCATACTTGAACTGGTAAGAATGACAAGGAAGCAGGAATATGGACTCCTCTCCAATTTTTCTATAATAGGGAACCATGGACCTTTGAAAAACTATGCTCAGAAGAAAATCTAAATCCGTCACATTATGGACTCAATTCTGTAAATTTGGGCACAAAAAAAAGTGCACTCAATTCTGTAAATTTGGGCACAAAAACAAAGTGCACTAAGTGCAATTCTATAAACAGCACTCCAAACTGGGATCCGCGCCCAAATTTGGGCATGAGGATTTACGCCAACTGAAACCTGATATACATCCCTGCACCTAAATTAGGTGGGGATTCCCTGAATTCTATAACTGTGGTGCAAATCCTAGAAATGCCCCTGACCCAGCCATACCCCTCCCATGGCCACGCCTCTTTTTGGATCCACATGAAAAAATTTACGTGCATATCTTCATAGAATAGCGACTATAAAGATGCATATGCAGTGCCAATAATTGATTGCTAACACTCAATTATCAGTGCTAATTGGCTCATCAGGCAATTAAATTGCACATATAATTTTGGCACATGTCCAAATTTGCGTGCAATTTTGAGTGCTATGTATAAAATTAGGTAGTATATGTCTCTATCTATCAGAAATGTGTTGCTTAATTCCTAATAGGTATTAAGGCTTTATCTACCGACTCAGACATCTCTCAACTCAGCTAAAAACTACTAGCAGAATCCAAATCTGCATCTAAGACTTACAAACTACTACAACTCTACAAAAAACACTTCTTTATTGACAGAAAAATCTTGGAAGAATGACCTCGGATTTGAATCTGAACAAACTGACTGGAAACTACTTGGGTCCAAATCACTCCGTCCATCCTTCGAAGCTGCATTGCTCCAAGCCTCATTAAAAAAAATCTTATATAAAACTTACTGGACACCAGATAAAATTGCTAAAGTACCTGGCAATAAATCCAATAAGTGCTAGCACTTCTGAGGTCTAAGAAAGGCTGTAAAATATTATTTTGTATAAATGTACCAATAGATATTTTTCTTTAGAGTGTTAAATACCTTGTTACTATGAATGGAACATTATTCTTTTATATTAATTTTTGCCTGTATTTCTCTTACAAGGTTTATCCTTGTTAAAAATGTATTAAAATTATAAAGAAATAAAAAAAAAAGTGCTAGCACTTCTCATCTGCAATTGGCACACTTTCACATATGATCCTTTATTGCCCAAATCTGCAATCATATTGGACATCTATATGGGATGGAGTATCCCACGTCTTCAATCTGCAAACAAGTTTATCCTACAATAATTCTTCAATTAGCAACTACAGGTCTATATATTCCAGAAGATTCTACTAAACTCTTCAATATTGTGTTGGGCTTTAGCAATTCATCAGATTATTTCTCACTGGAAAGATAACACCAGACTCACTATTGTTTGCATGGTGGGGACAACTTTGCCTCATTGGCAAATATGAGGATGTGGCACTCCCGAAACAAAGACCCACACCATGTATGTCAAAAGTTTGGGCTCCTTTGGACTCTGTCAATCCTCATGAGCAATGAAGCTATGTCTAATATATATTACTAATCCATAACTGATCTTCCACAGCGTTTAATTATTTATTTATTACAGACCTGTTCCTTATTATTCAGTTTGTCTCTTTATATACTGTTCACAGTTGATTTCTTGAACAACCACATTCTGAACTGTTTTATTCAAAACTTTAATAAGAAATTGAATAAAAAAAGAAGAGGTGCCTAGGTTGCTCCAGGGATGCTCTTCAGACACATTAAACAGTTTAGCTGGACTACAGAAATGGCTGTACTAACTTAAATGGAAGTTATCTGCTTTAAGTTTTGGATCGAACATTCAGCAGTACTACCTAACCAGTGTAGCTGGGTCACCCTTCCAGGACCCAGCCAGGCTCGACCCGGCTTAGCTGCCTTCTCCTTCACACGGCTGCTGCCTCGCTCCACAGCAATCTGGCTGCTCTGAGCCTCAGCTCCAGGCCCTGAGAACTTCCAGGACACCTTCCTCCCTCCGTTCCTTTCACAGAGGCACATTCAAAGCACAACGTTTATAAGTAAGAGCTTTTATTTTCTTGCTTCAGGTCAACACAAACGCCCAGGCACACCTTAACTCCAGGTTGTTTAGGGCTTGCTGCCGAAAGCACAAGTCAGGTTCAAAACAGTCCATATAACTTCACTTCACTTGACCTAAGATTACTTCTCTTAGGGAACAGTACATTATCAGAAAGAAAACACAGTAGCTTGGTAGGTTGCAGCCCAGACCCATTCAGTATGAACCAGTTTACACAGTCTTTCTTGCACCTCCTTACAGCACAGTTACACAGCTTGGTTCCCACCTGGTTCAGGCTGGGGTTTCAATTGTGCCCAGCCCTCTTTCTCTCCCAGGGCTGTACCTGTTTCCTCTTTAGTAGAGATCTCCCCCAGCGCCTCAGCCTCTCTCCTCCGGTCTTCCACCAGTCTCTCCAAGGCACAGCTAGCCACCCTCTTACAGCAGCTTTTCGGGTTTGAGCCAGAGCTCCAATCTCCATCTGTTCCTCCTCTAGCCCTTCAGTAACCTCCATTTTATCCTCCTCTTCAACTTCCCCCGCCCCCAACCTCTCCAGCTGGCCCTCATCACCCTCCTCAGAGACCATTTCCCAATCTTCTATCTCCTCCCCTAACTCTTACACAGCCGGGTGGGGAAGAGAAGGATTCTGGGACTGGTAGTTCCTCCCCTTCTTCCTTAACCAAGCCAACCTCTCTGCCTCTGGTAGCCCAGCTTTCTGAATGTGGGTGTTGTGCACATGAAATCTGCCCCGTTGAGATTCCCCAGCTCCCTGCACCCCCTTTCTTCGTGCCTTCCCGGATCCCATTTCACCTGCACTCTCACACCAGATAAGGCCACTGAACTTCGGGCATGAGGATTAGAAGAGAAATCATCCACTTATCCATATGTAGCGGTGGCCATCTTTCTGAATACTGCTACTAATGCGAAACACAGAAGACCTATATTATCTCAAGTTATGGAGCATTTTTAAACCATAAATAATGCTCCTTGTAATTTTTATAATTTAAAATCTGAGAAACTTCTCAGATGCCAGCAAGCGTGATGCATGAATATATGGAAAGTAATTTCTGTGCCATATTCAGCACATAGGGATGTCCCTACCTCTGAGGGTCTGTTTTAGCACGTGAAGTGTATTTTCATAAATTGCCAACTGTAAGTGTAAGTTATAGAATAGCACTTATGAGGGTGACTAGTGCCATTAATTGGCAATTATGCACATAAATGCAAGGTGCTATAACATACGCGCCAACATCTCTTACAGACAGATGCTCAAAATTCCGGCACTGTTTCACTACCATAACAGCGCCGAGGAATTACTTCCTTATGCTCAACACAAACAGTATGCAAATGATATGCATGCTATTAGCTTATTTATTTATTTATTGCGATTGTATCCCACATTATCCCACCTCTTTGCAGGCTCAATGTAGCTTACAATATATCGTTCTTGGTGGTGATAGATTAGAACGTAATCACTTATTGTTACATAGAGATGTTGAATAACATATTAGAGTTTAAAGCAAGCAGATATTATAAAAATAGTTCTGACAGAGATGTATACATTTCTATTTGTTATTCTGTGTGGTATGCCTTTTTAAAAAGATGGGTCTTCAGTGATGTTCGAAAGTTTGTTAGTTCGTAGATCCCTCTCAGGTTGTGCGGCAGTGCGTTCCATAGCTTGGCACTCAAGTAGGTGAAGTTTGCTGTATGCGTAAGTTTGTATTTTAAACCTTTGCAGCTTTGGAGATGAAGATTGAGGAATGTGCAGGCTGATCTTTTGGCGTTCCTTGTCAGTAAGTCTATCAGGTCTGATATATACGCTGGGGTGTCTCCATGGATGATTTTATGAACTAGTGTACAAATCTTAAACGTGATGCATTCTTTGAGTGGGAGCCAGTGTAGCTTTGCTCATAATGGTTTTGCACTTTCATATTTTGCTTTTCCGAATATAAGTCTGGCTGCGGTGTTCTGGGCTGTTTGGAGTTTCTTGATTGTTCTTTACAGCCAGAGCATAGTGCATTACAGTAGTCTAGGTGGCTGAGCACCATTGATTGTACCAAGTTACGGAAGACTGTCATTGGGAAGAACTGTTTTACTCTTTTTAATTTCCACATTGAGTGGAACATCTTCTTGGTTGTGTTGTTCGTATGATTCTCAAGTGTTAGATGACGATCGATAGTCACTCCTAGGATTTTTAGGGTGTCTGATATAGGGAGTGTCAGATTTGGTGTGTTTATGGTGGTGAATTTGTTCGTATTGTGTTCTTTGAGCAGGGACTGTCTTTCTTCTATGTTTGTGCAGCGCTGCGTACGCCTTGTAGCGCTATAGAAATGCTAAATAGTAGTAGTAGAGAGGTGAGTATTAAGCATTGGGTTTTTTCTGCATTGAGTTTGAGCTTGAATGCGTCCGCCCATGTGTGCATGATGTGCAGACTTTGGTTGATATCGTTGGAGATTTCCTGTAGATCCTGTTTTAATGGGATGTAAATCGTTACATCGTCTGTATATATATATGGGTTGAGGTGTTGGTTGGATAGTAGTTTAGCTTAGAGCATGAGGAAGTAAAGCAGAGGATGGTGTCTGGCATATACGCTGAAGAGTTGTGTGTCATTCACAGCTCTTTAGCGCATGCCCAGAATACCGAGGGGGGAGGGGGGAAGGAGGAGGCAGAAGTGCCAACAGCGTTCACAGGAGTTCAGAGGTGGGCGCAGTACTACCAGTGCCAATGGTCCTGAGTCATTACAAACTGCTCTTCTCTTGAGATTTCTCAGAGCAAAGGGAGTCTAAGATAGCACAATCTTTATTATGTTGCCACTTTATCGATCAGGCTCGCACAGCTGCTCTGTTCCTGCTTCGATACAACCAGGACCAAAAATGGATTAGCATGCTACTTGCATTGATAGGCTGCATGATTGTTCATTCCTACTCTCCGTGGCTTTGAACATAAAGCGCAAATAAATGCGGGCACTAGTCCTCCAGCGCCTGTGTTTACCTCTGAGAACTTAATGCGTGTGAGGGGGCATAAACATGGGCAGAGTATGGGCGTGTCTCTGAGAAAGAGCTCATGCTAGGCAGTGCCTGGTGAAAAATATTAATATGAGGAAAGAGTATCTAAAGCAGCATGCAGCAGTTAGTAAAAAAAAAAATCCTGTCACTTTTACCAGAATATGCTGTCCCATATACAATCCATCTTCTAGCTCATGATCCTGATTATGTTAAAATCCAGGATACTGAACAACTTAAAAACATTAAAGAGTGATTCTGATTTATACTAGAAATTTTGATGTCTAAAAATGAAAATAACAGTCATGTGTTTATCAGAAAAATAGTGGAAAACTTCAAACAAACAAAAGATGTCCAATCACCTGATGATCCCAAAATGAATGAAAAACTCTATACTGTATGTGACACAGCAATGAATATTATGTCGAAAAGTACAACCTATAGTTTGGAGTCTCCTAAAGATCCACTACTTCCAGCTCACTTTTTTACTCAACCTGATAAGAATTTTAGTAACACCAAAAATTATCTGCCTCCAGAAATGAAGAGGCCGATATTCAAAGTGATTTAATTGGGCAGGAGCCTCTCGCGCCTGCTTAAATAGCTTCCCGCCACCTAACCGGGGATATTCAGGGGCACTTTACCAGACAGTGCCGCTGAATATACCCTGAGACTGCCCACCAAAAAGTGGGCAGGTCAGGGGTAGCATGGGGAGAAGCCTCAGGTTATGCGGGTGTCGGCAGTATTTGGTGCCGGCACTCACATAGCTAAGCGGCTTCATTTAGGACAGCTCAAGAACTGTCCTAATTAAGGTCGCTTAGCAATGCGGGTGCCAGCTCTGAGTATTAGGTCAGCACCCAAGTAACTTTTTTTTTCTTTAAAAAAAAAAACCACCCAGCCCCCGAGCTCCCTCCCACCCCATGACTATATTCCCTTTTTCCCTCCCCCAGCCCACATCAAGACCCCCCCCCCAACTGTGAAGGTAAGCCCCCGGGCTTAAACAAAAACAAACAACCAGCACCCGAAGCTCCCTCCCACCCCCTGAAAATGTCCTCTTTTTCCCTTCTCCTCCCACAGCCCACATCAAGACCCCACCACTCCCCAAACTGTGAAGGTAAGCCCCCGGGCTTACCTACATCCCTGGTGGTCCAGCAGGGTCATTGGGAGCAGGAGCACAGCCCCCTCGCTCATGACTCTTGCGGCGCCTCTGTAAAACAGGTGCCACAACCTCTCGGGCCAGCACGAGAGGTCTTGGCAACCATTTTACAGAAGCACAGTGAGGGGGCTGCGCTCCTGCCCTCAACAACCCCGCTGAACCACCAGGAATGTAGGTAAGTCTGGGGCCTTACCCTCACAGATGGGGGGGGGGGGGGTCTTGATGCGGGCTGGGGGAGGGAAGGAGGGAAACAGGGGTCATTAGTGGGGGGGGGGAGAGACGGGGCTCGGGGGCTTTAAAAAAACAGAAAAAGGTTATGCGGGTCCCATCCAAATATTCAGCTGTGGCTGCACAAATTTTATGCGCCCCCCCCCCCCCTCTCCCCGGCTGAATATCAGCCAGACCCACATAAGCTCTGGGTGGCCAGGACCTCCAAATTATCCCCAATATTCAGTCCACTGCCGGCTGAATAACAGGGGAAAAATCTTTTTTCATACCTGGAAAGACCAAACCTATCAATGTTCTTGGAGCAGTTAATAAGACTCTATCAACTGAAGGCAGGCAGTCCTAATTCAAATTCTCTCATATAGAGACTACAACCAATGCCAGCAGTGGCACTAACCCAAGCTCTCCAGGAAGGATTAAAGGAAGACTGGACAGTACAGAACTGGATTACAGTGAAAATAAAGATTATACAATACAGTGAAACCTCGGTTTTCGTCGATAATTCGTCCGAAAACTATCGACGAAAACCAAGGCAACGAGCAATTTTTCTTTTAAATGAATAAAAATGACTAATGTATAGAATAAATGAACATTTAACATGGCATTTACCTTTCTGAAGACTCTTCTAGGTGTATGGAAGATGGAGAGAGAGGAGCAGAGATTATTGTTTGAAGGACTGCTGCCTATAGAAACTTTTTTGGGTCCCATGATGACAGCAGGGACTTTTATACAGGCACTCAACCAGCTGTAGTAGTAGTGTGGCAAAACGACAAAATTTTGGTCATAAAACAACAACAGTGTGATCCCACAACCGGAAACAATGCCCCAGAAGAATGCCCCAGAAGAACAACACGTGAGAACGCAAGATTAGCTGCGTGGGCACGCTGACGAAATCCGAGGCGATCGATGAAAACCGAGACGAAAATTTCGCGAAATAAATCGACGATAACCGAAACCGACAAAATCCGAAGTCAACGAAAACCGAGGTTTCACTGTATAAGTTACGCACACCAGGGAACTATTAGGTGCCAATAGTTACAAGTGCCATTGACTTTGCTTAACTGTTGGTGCTTAACTTACATTAGTATTCTATAACAGAATCTTGATGTCAAGAAGCCGTTACAGAACTGGTGCTAAGCGCACAGAATTGGGGGCACCTAACTTACAGAATTACCACCTAAGTATTTACTGCTCTTATGTTCAGAGTTATGACGGTCTGCATTTGTGCTGCAAGCATTTTTTAAGTTAATTTAAAAGTGTACTCATTTAGCATCATCAGTTGTATGCAATAAAAAGCACGTTAAAATCAGTATGTCTAATTTTAGCACACTTGTTTTGACAGTGCTGATGTACTAAGTTAATTGGCTTAATTACAAGCCTTTCCAAATCTACACTCAAGGTGAATTAAAATTCAGGTAAACTATATAGTTTCTTGCCTCCGAAGACTTGCAATGTAAGGGCTCTATTTAAGAATTTGTGTTAACCACTAATTCGAATTAAGCATATGGGGGGGTGGGGGGGGGGGGGCCTTTTACTAAACTGCATGGGTAGCACAAGCCAAATAGGCCCGACCGATCGGGTATTGTGGAAGCCCAGCGGTAGTTCCAAATTTGGCATGCGCAGTTTCCTGCAGTAGAAAATAATTTTCTATTTTCTACCGCAGTGTGCGTTCGGCGGTAATCGGTAGCGCATCCACATTGCCATACACTGCCCAATTACCACACGAGTAGACTTCTTGACTACTTTGGGCGCATAAGTACATAAGTATTGCCACACTGGGATAGACCAAAGGTCCATCAAGCCCAGTATCCTGTTTCCAACAGTGGCCATTCCAGGTCACAAATACATGGCAAGATCCCAGAAAAGCTCAATACATTTTATGATGCTTATGCTTATCCCAGAAATAAGCAATGGATTTTCCCCAAGTCAGTTTAATAATGGTCTATGGACTTTTCCTTTAGAAAGCCGTCCAGACCCTTTTTAAACCTCGCTAAGCTAACCGTTTTTACCACATTTTCTGGCAACGAATTCCACAGTTTAACTACATGTTGAGTGAAGAAAAATTTTCTCCGATTCATATTAAATTTACTACTCTGTAGCTTCATTGCGTGCCCCCCTAGTCCTAGTATTTTTTGGAAAGAGTAAACAAATGATTCACGTCTACCCCCGTTCCACTCCACTCATTATTTTATAGACCTCTCTCATATCTCCCCTCAGCCGTCTCTTTTCCAAGCTGAAGAGCCCTAGCCACTTCAGCTTTTCCTCATAGGGAAGTCATCCCATCCCCTTTATCATTTTCGTTGCCCTTCTCTGTACCTTTTCTGGGTGACTAGAGAACTGGATGAACGACGAGCGAAAGATGTAACCTACTTGGATTCCAGCAAAGACTCTGATACAGTCCCCCACAGAAAACTTGTGAATAAGCTGAAAGGGCTGAACTTAGGACCAAAACAGGCTCATTTTCGAAAGACGTCCATCTTTCGACATAAATCGGAAGATGGACATCCTTCTCCCTGGGATGTCCAAATCGGTACAATCAAAGCTCGATTTAGGACGTCTTCTGCACTCGGTCGCAACAACAGCCAAAGTTCAAGGGGGCAGGTCAGAGGTGTAGCGAAGGCGGAACTTGGGCGTGCCTAGTGCCTAATACTTGGACGTCCTTGACCCATAATCTAAAAAAACAAGGACGTCCCTGACGAGCACTTGGACGTTTTCACCCGGACCTGTTTTTCTTACGACTAAGGCTCAAAAAGGTGCCCGAAATGACCATATGACCACCAGATGGAATCGGGGATGACCTCCCCTTACTCCTCCAGTGGTCACCAACCCCCTCCCACCCTCAAAAAACATCTTTAAAAATATTTGTGCCAGCCTCTATGCCAGCCTCAGATGTCATACTCAGGTCCATGACAGCAGTATGCAGGTCCCTGGAGCAATTTTAGTGGGTGCACTG
Source organism: Microcaecilia unicolor (assembly GCF_901765095.1). Taxonomy (NCBI): domain Eukaryota; kingdom Metazoa; phylum Chordata; class Amphibia; order Gymnophiona; family Siphonopidae; genus Microcaecilia; species Microcaecilia unicolor. Next base: position 671,446,738 of record NC_044031.1, on the reverse strand, counting down.
CACTTCAGACAGGCGGACCCAGCCCCATCCCCCCCTACTTGTTACGTTTGTGGAGGAATCAGCGAGCCCTCCAAAATCCACCACAAAGCCACTGTACCCACATCTAGGTGCCCCCCTTCACCAGTAAGGGCTATGGTAGTGGTGTACAGTTGGGGGTAGTGGGTTTTGGGGGGCTCAGCACACAAGGTAAGGGAGCTATGTTCCTGGGAGCATTTTATGAAGTCCACTGCAGTGCCCCCTAGGTTGCCCGGTTGGTGTCCTGGCATGTCAGGGGGACCAGTGCACTACAAATGGTTTCGAAAATCGCCAAAAATCAGAAACGTCCATGTCTAGGGACGTCCAAATCTAGGGACAGCGAAATTTAAGGATTTGGACATCCCTGACGGTATTTTCAAAGATGGACGTCCATCTTGTTTTGAAAATACGGGTTTCCCCGCCCCTGGATTTGGATGTTTTGCAAGGCCGTCCAAATCGCAACTTGGACGTCCTTTTTGAAGATGCCCCTCCACATGGTGAAATGGATATGAAAATGATTGACCAACAGGTGGCAGAGGGTGGTGGTAAATGGAATCCGCTCAGAGGAAAAGAAGGTGAGCAGTGGTGTTCTCAGGGATCAGTGCTGGGGCCGATTCTGCTTAATATATTTATGAGAGATATTGCTAAAGGGATGGAAGGAAAGGATTGTCTTTTTGCGGATGATGCGAAGATGGCCAATAGAGTGGATACCCTGGAGGGAGTAGAAACAATGAGAAGGGATTGCCAAATGTTAGAAGAATGGTCGAGGGTCTGGCAGTTACTTACTATTGACATCACAACTGACCGTAGCACAGTAGAGTGTTTCACTGAGAAAAGAAGGCAGGAAGGGTCAGCGCAGTAATGTTTGGTGGCTGTTTGCTAACTCCGAAACATATGCTTATTAGGCATAACAGTAAAATACTGAGCACTGCAGATATAAAAAATAATAATAAAACACACTAAATAAAATATAGGAGTATTTTCTGGTGCAAATGTTATATTGATTAGTTAAAATGTAATACCAAGAAGTGCAGAGTGATGCACTTGGGGTGCAGAAACCCAAAAGAGAGATACCAAATAGGAGGGGAGAGATTAGTAAGCTCATTTCAGGAGAGAGACCTTGGGGTGTTGGTGTCCGAGGATCTGAAGGTGAAGAAACAATGTGACAAGGCGATGGCTGTAGCCAGAAGGATGCTAGGCTGCTTAGAGAGGGGTATAACCAGAAGAAGAAAGGAGGTGTTGATGCCCCTCTACAAGCCGTTGGTGAGGCCCCACTTGGAGTATTGTGTTCAGTTTTGGAGACCGTATCTTGCTAAAGATGTAAAAAGACTGGAAGCGGTGCAAAAAAAAGCTACAAAAATGGTATGGAATTTACGTTGCAAACTGTACAAGGAGAGACTTGCCGACCTGAACATGTACACCTTGGAGGAAAGGAGAAACAGTTGTGACATGATACAGATGTTCAAATATTTGAAAGGTATTAATCCACAAACAAACCTCCTTTCCTCCAAGGTATACATGTTCAGGTCGGTAAGTCTCTCCTCGTACGGTTTGCAACGCAAATCCCATACCATTTTTGTAGCTTTTCTTTGCACCGCTTCCAGTCTTTTTACATCTTTAGCAAGATACAGTCTCCAAAACTGAATACAATACTCCTAGTGGGACCAGAGAATCTTAGCAGAGATTGGGTGGCAACACTGGTAATTGGGAAGCAAAACCAGTGCTGGGAAGACTAGGCAGACTTCTACGCTCTATGCCCATGATCGTGACTGAATATATAGGGATGGGCTAGAGTGTAAATTTTAAGGGGCTTCGACGTTAGCTTCAGAACTTTTAGTACAAGAACAGTGCTGGGCAGACTTCTACGGTCTGTGCCCTTAGAATGGCAAGGACAAATCAAACTCAGGTATACATATAAAGTACCGTATGCCATGTAAAATGAGTTTATCTTATTGGGAAGACTGGATGGACTGTACAGTTCTTTATCTGCGGTCATTTACTATATTAGTATGAGTAGCGAATGAGCCCTTACTGCCTGTTAAATAGGTGGTGGTATGGGCTCAGACAATAAATAGTCACGAGCTAATTTTAATATTAGTGCACGGCCATTTACTGCTCCATTTTAAAAAAGATCTTTTCTTTGCCACGATAAAAAGTGGCCCAGTGCATGCCAATTTCACATGCCAAAACTAATGCAGGATACTTTTTACCGTGGCTTAGTAAAAGGGCCCCATAGTTAGTAAATACTGAGAATACTGAGAATAATGGGACTTGCATTAAAAGGAGTTAACACCCTAATTCTATATATGGCACTCAAAATTGTGTGTGCAAATATTGGCACCTGCACAATATAATAGATGAGCTAATTAGCACTGATAATTGGATGCTAAATAGCATTAATTTACATCTGCGTGTGCATCTTTAGGTGCCAGGATCCGAAAAGGGGGTGCAGCCCTGGGTGGATCAGGGACGTTTCTAAAATTTGTATGCAGTATTACAGAATAAGGGATATCTGTGCCTAATTTAGGCACAAGAATTTACACCAGGTTTTAGTTGATGACAATCCTTGCACCAAAAACTTGGGTACAGATCCCCGTGTCAAATGCTATTTTATAAAAAGTGTCAGGTTTTCAAGGCAGAAACTAGGTTCGTGAGCCCTTGGGCCATTGCCGAGGAGCAGCAGTGGCAGGCAAAACCACCCCACACCAGAGACAAGGCAGAACTCTGACTGAAACAGCTAGACTTCACCTGCACTTGACCACCCTTCCCCAGGAGTTGAGCCCCTGGGTGCAGGTGGCCGGCAGGACTTACCGGACAGGGCAGGAACTGAATACCAACTAGGCTGAACAGAGACTGAGGGTCAGAGGGGAGGAATATGCATGGGCAGCAAGGCAGGAAACTGGCCTAGGAGACAAAGACAGACAAAACTACACAAAGCAGGAAATGGACAAGCTAAAGGACAGGAACTGAAAGCTGACGAGCAGCCACTGAAACAGGGCACAAACACTGACAGAAAAGAGACAGGACTGAAAGCTGCAGAACAGCCACTAAGCAAGAGACACAGACAAACAGAAACTAGACCAAGAATACAAACCAGAAACAAGACTAAGAAATAAGCAATAAACCTAAGCTAAACTACACACAGACTAACTAGTATCAGACAAGGAACTATACAAGAAACCAGACTAGGCAGAAGTGCAACAACGCACCAACAAACCAGGGACCTTAGACGATGCAAAGGCAAACACAGAAGTTTCCAGGTGATTAATAGAAATCAAACAAAATAAAACATGGAAAAGAAAATAAGATGATACCTTTTTTATTGTAAAGCCCATCAGCTGCTGAAGCTCAAGCTGCAGGAATCACAAGGCAGCTACGGGTGCTGTTCAGGCACAAATAAGAAAAGCAAGTCTGGCAGCCCGGAAGACCTGGACCTGACTGGGCTGAAGTCTGGAATGGGTGACAGTCCATAGCAGCCACCGGTTCTGGCCACCAGAGGGCGAGGTGAGCACAAACAAGGAAACATTCACATTTGTGACAAAAAGCGCCCAACTTTGAGCATCATTTATAGAATAGCGCTTAGTGCTCATTTTTATCTGTGCCACTCTTTGGGCACCATATACAGAATTCAGTCTTAAATGGTTAACTCACATTAGTAAATATAGCCTTAAGTTGAACCTTGAGGTAATGCGCAGGGAACTTATTTTGAGAGTTTGGGAGAAGGAACTCTCAAAATAAGTCCCCTACCCCAATCCTTACTTCAAGCCACAAAGGCACAGAACCTTCGCAATCCCCTCATGAAGCCTTTAGGATGACTCCCCCACCCCCAAAATACAACCCCTTACCTGAACCCTTCCAAGTTCTTTATTTTCCTCAAGACAACTCCTCTTTGCAATATACCATCTTCCCTCAAATATAAAATTTATTTTCCAATTACCACAGCCCTAACTTCCCTTCAAGAGGAAGACCTTACATACTTGTCCCACAATCCATCCAGCTCCACCTAAACTTGTCCCTCTCATCCAAAATGGTCTTCCTGACTCTCTGCATTTTGACCAGCATGCAGAAATACTGCATTGCTTAATATTTAGCTACACTTTTAGTACATGGGCCACTATAGGCTCATGACATTACATTATAAATACAGCAATATTTTTACTTTTCTTGTGAGATGCATATATGCGATATACTTATAATGTGTAACATTATTTGGTAGTGAAAGTACATTCCAACCTCTCTAATTCTGTACACAGAATGTTTCAGATAGTGTCTCTTTAATAATGAGACTATTCCATTTCAAATGACAGAGGAGAGAGAGAGGTTTTTTTTTACATTCAGAAAGCTCTATAAAGTGTTTAATACTCTTGAGCTTCCCCATAATTAAATTATAAGGCTTTCAGTCAATTTCTTGGGTCTGGGAAAGAATGGTTAAATTTCACCATCCTATTCTCCCAGACCAGAATGTCTCACTAGGAACTCTGTAATTGCATTATAGGGAAGTCCAGGAAGTATCAACACATATAAAAAGTATTATGTTCAGAATTACTTTTGGTGATCATAATGATTTTCTAGTTCCACTTCCTTTCTTTTCTTTTCTGTTGCTATTACTATATAATCTTTGAAATAAAAAAAAGTTTTATGAGCATAATACATATCGTATACAAAAAAAAGGACTGTGCAGTGCTGAGATATATTTTGAATTAAATGTATACGCTATTGCAAAGATGAACAACTGAAAATGATATCTTAAATCATTTATGCAGATTTAATTTTATCTTTTTACATTCACTCTTCTATTGTTTTGCATTACCTTCAGGTTCACAACTGAAAAATATGGGAGAAATTAAACTCTCCAAAATAAATAAAAGCTGTCCAAGATATTTGACTACAAAACCAAACCAAACCATTTTTCACAGCCTGAAACAGGTATTTAGAATGAACAGGAAATACTGTTGCCGTTAGTATTTCATTAATATCCCTCATGCCATCTGCAAAAATCCCCATAAATACCTAATGACCCTATAAATATGTGCCTTGTATCTGTCTCAGATTTCAAATCGAAATACATCTACTCATGGTCGATATTGGTGTAAGTTAAAGTTGAATGCGGCTGTAGTCATGAAAATCTCGCTTCTTACTATGGGGGGTGATTTATCCTCTTAAAAACATTTGTAGACTGTGGGAAAAATCTGAAACCTAACCAGGGCACACTCCCTTCCTTTAGTCTATCAAAAAGCACCTTGAACATTTAGTAGCAACACTTGAGCTTTAAGACTGCTAAAAGTAGCCTAGTAGATAGAGAAGACACATGACTTCTACAAGATGAATGCTTGAACATTTCTCTGCCCATCTTCAAGTCTTTGCTTAAAGCCCACCTCTTCAATGCTGCGTTCGGCACCTAACTCTTACCTTTCAGGAAATCCAGACTGCCCCAATTTGACTGCCCCTATCAGACTGACTGTTCACGTGTCCTTTAGATTGTAAGCTCTTTAGGCAGGGACTGTCCTTCTATGTTAAATTGTACAGCGCTGCTTAACCCTAGTAGCGCTTTAGAAATGTTAAGTAGTAGTAGATCTCAGCATTAAAAGCATTTTGGTCAATTCAGGGTGTCCTCTTTCCAAATGAGCTGTGATCACATCTGTAAACAAGAGTGGGAAGGTGGAGATGGCATTCGCAGTGCATTCTGCAATTAACAACAAACTGGGCAGGCAGCACCTAGCACTCTCCTATCATGCCCAAAACATACACGACATATATCAACACTTGACAAGATATCCAAGAAAGAGTAGAATTTATTATGGCCACAGCATTCTACAACTTATATATGAGAATACATTTGCAGTATCGAACAACTTCATTCCAGTATACATCTTACAGTACTAAGCAATAAGATATATAACTTGATTATCTATCTAGAGCATTTTTGGAGCAAAGTGGCATAGCCTCTTGGAGTCACACAGATCCCTCTTTTGCCTTAGTCACGATGCATATTTTCTGCTTTGCCTGTACTGCCGACATGCCTAGGCGCTACCATTCCAGCTTTGCTCAGGGGATTGCCATAAAAGCATCTTCCCCTTTACAACTGTTGACTCTCTTTCTTGAAGCCTTCAGCCTCCCCATGGCACCACTGATCATTTGTTAGTTTGACACTGCCCCCCCCCCCCCTCTGTACAAGAGGGGGAACACTTAGCCTTAGACATCATAGACATCATCCATGCCACTGCTAGATTGGGACAACAACCACTTGACATTTGACCTTGCTTTGGTCTGAGACACACTGCTGTATACTCTACCAGGCTAGGACCCACCACCACAGACAGAGACAGTGACACTTCGCTTGTCTTGGTCTCCCCACCAAACTTATTTAACCTTGCTTTGGTCTGAGACACACTGATGTACTCTACCAGGCAAGGATCCACCACCACAGACAGACAGTGACACCTCGCTTGTCTTGGTCTCCCCACCAAACTTACTTCAAGTTGGCAGCGTTTCTTTAAATTTTCAGCGCCATTTTTTGCTCACACTTTTTTCTTGGTGCGAGAATAAGCAGTTAAAGCACAGTATTGGTAAGTTTCATTTAAAAAGTTTTGTAAAAAATGTTTTGATAACCAACTTGAACCAATCACCGTTATGCAACGTGAACCAATTGCACAACATTAATGTCAGAGATTTAAAGAGATGCTATCTAGACTAATCATAGTTCATCAAAACAACTAACGTCACAGTCAACTGTCAGCTGACATTGACCAATAGCGCAACGTTAACTTCGGAGAGTTAAAAGGATGCTGTCTATCTAAACTAATCCTAGTTCTTCTAACTAGCGTCACTATTAACTGTTCCCGAGTTTAAAAAAATCATAAAAATGCAGCCCACTGGAGCACTGTATTAAGTCCGTCTGGTTCAATTGTTTTAAGAAGGTATATCCAGCGCTGTTCCTGCTGGAGCAGTAGTCTGTCTTTGTCCCCCCCCCCCCCCCCCAAAGATAGATTGTTTTACATGGGTAATCGCCCAACACTTAAAGGAATCAAACTGATGGCAATAACGCTTGCAATATGCAGCTAAAGGTGCCCTGATTTTATTATGAATAATGCTTGATTTATGTTCACTTAACCTTGTACAGAGGCAACAAGTTGTTTTACCTATATATAGTTTATTGCAGGGACATAATAAAGCATATACTAGTGGAGGAGTGGCCTAGTGGTTGGGGTGGTGGACTTTGGTCCTGAGGAACTGAGTTCAATTCCCACTTCAGGCACAGGCAGCTCCTTGTGACTCTGGGCAAGTCACTTAACCCTCCATTGCCCCATGTAAGCCGCATTAAGCCTGCCATGAGTGGGAAAGCGCGGGGTACAAATGTAACAAAAAAAAAAAAATTTGTACTACATGTAGTGGCATAGCTTAGTTGATAAATCCGTCCATCCTTGTGGTTCCTGAATTCTGTGCATTGAATGGCAATACTGCAAAAAGAACATCAGGAACATTTTTTGTGCCCAAAGGTAGTAGATGTAGGAGTCGGTTCAAGTAACGGCAAAGCTGCTGGGCTCTGAATTTTCTTTTAAGTTGGAATCTCCGGAGTAAGCGATTCTTAAGAAATGTGATGAAAACACTAGATGGGCTTATATAATGTCCCAATTCTTTTTTAGTATTGATCCCACCTCTTCCCCTTCCGACTTGTATCTTAATACGAACGTTTCAAAGGAACTATCTTGACTACAAGATGTTGAACTTTATAGTAACAAGTCTCTGTCATTGTATCTTGATCGAAGATAGGACTTCTTGAGAATATATTTAGGATAATGATGTTTGGACAAGCTGGTCGCCAGTTCTTTTGCCTGATGCTTGTAATCTTTCAACTCACTACAAATTCTTCGTTGGCGCAAAAACTATGAATAAGGTAAATTATTTTTTAATGTCCGTGGATGACAACTGCAGTACTGTAAAAGACTACTTTTGTCAGTGGGTTTGTGATAAACCTGTATGTGGAAACTACCATTCTCTAAAGATATAGATACATCTAGAAAATGGACACTGAGTCCGAATGATTCTTTTGTAAATTGAATCGCAGAGTCACATGCATTAATCCATAGGATAAAATCATCCAGCTGTTGATTATTTCCTGACCAATGAAGGAAAACGTCATTGATATACCGTTCCACATATAAATTTTATCCCCAAATGGTGAATCTGCTAGCCATTTATTCTCAAAATAGTTCACATATAAATTGGCTATATTAGGGGCAAATGTCGCACCCGTGGAGGGGCATAATCGAACGTGAATGCCCATCTCCATGGGCGTCTATGTCCGAGAACGGGTATGTGAAGGGGCGGACCAGACCGTATTTTTGAAAAAAATGGGCGTCCACCTTTCGTTTCGAAAATACGGTTTGTACGGACCAAAATGCCATGGATTTAGTCGTTTGTGAGCTGGGCGTTTTTTTTTTTTTTTTAGCGATAATGGAAAATAAAAATGCTCAGCTCAGAAACATCCTAATCCAAGCCATTTGGTTGTGGGAGGGGCCAGGATTCGTAGTACACGCGCCCCCCTGACATGCCAGGACACCAACCGGACACCCTAGAGGTCAGTGCGGTGGACTTCAGAAAACGCTCCCACATGCATAGCTCCCTTACCACAGGTGCTGAGCCCCCAACCCCCCAACCCCCCTCCCCCAAAACCCACTACCCACAAATGTACAACACTACCATAGCTCTTAGGGGTGAAGGGGGCACCTACATGTGGGTACAGTGGGTTTTTGGAGGACTCCCATTTACCAGCACAAGTGTTACAGGTAGGGGGGATGGGCCTTTGTCCGCCTGCCTGAAGTGCACTGCGGTACCCACTAAAAGTGCTCCAGGGATCTGCATACACGCAGGCCTCTAGGACTTGTTGCTGCTGTATAACCTTGGCACACCAGCTGACACCTGAAGACTAATCTCTTTGAAAAAGTCCTTTATTTGAATAAGCACGTTTACTCACAGTTAACTGCAGATCAGAGGTTGTGCCCCACTGGCAAAGAGTCTTCCTGGTACTGAGATTAGCAGTAGGTCAGAGCTGGCAGAATGCTGTACAATGCCCTCTTTCAGCAACATTCAAGGGAAGAACTAAGTTCTGTAACATGGCTAACACATGAAAGGGATCTAAAACTGTGTTACAAATGATGGTGCCTGTAAGACCTATATAGCTACTGAGGCTTTGTACATTACTGCAAAGCTGTATATTCAGCTGCAGGAGGTATATAAGAAACCTGGCATCCCGAAGGCAGGTGCAGGTAGCATAAGAAACCTGGCAGCCTGACAACAGGAGCATGTATATATAAGAAACCTGCAAGCCAAAGCCTCGTGATGTGGTGTCTGTTGAAGTGCATGGTAAGGGCTTATGATTAAAAAAAAAAGCACGAAGCTATCAAGGTCTTATTACTACTACTACTACTTAACATTTCTAAAGCGCTACTAGGGTTACGCAGCGCTGTACAATTTAACATGGAAGGACAGTCCCTGCTTGAAGAGCTTACAATCTAAAAGACAAATGTACAGTTAATCTGAAAGGTCAGACAGATTGGGGCAACCTATATGTTCGAAAGGTTAGGTTCCGAAAGCAGCATTGAAGAGGTGAGCTTTAAGCAAGGATTTGAAGATGGGTAGGGAGGGGGCTTGGCGTAGGGATTCAGGAAGACTGTTCCAGGCATAGGGTGAGGCAAGGCAAAATGAGCGGAGCCTGGAGTTGGCAGTGGTGGAGAAGGGTACTGAGAGGAGCGATTTGTCGTGTGAGCGGAGGTTACGGGCAGGAACGTAGGGGGAGATGAGGGTAGAGAGGTAGTGAGGAGCAGCAGACCGGGTGCATTTGTAAGTAAGGAGGAGAAGCTTGAATTGGATGCGGTATCTGATCGGAAGCCAGTGAAGTGACTTGAGGAGAGGGGTGATATGAGTATATCGGTTCTGGTGGAATATAAGACGTGCGGCAGAGTTCTGAATGGATTGAAGGGGGGATAGATGGCTGAGTGGGAGGCCAGTGAGGAGCAAGTTGCAGTAGTCGAGGCGAGAGGTAATGAGAGCGTGGACGAGAGTTCGGGTGGTGTGCTCAGTGAGGAAAGGGCGAATTTTGTTGATGTTGAAAAGGAAGAAGCGACAGGTTTTGGCAGTCTGCTGGATATGAGCAGAGAAGGAGAGGGAGGAGTCGAAGATGACCCCGAGGTTGCGGGCAGATGAGACGGGGAAGATGAGGGTGCCATCAACTGAGATAGAGAGTGGGGGAAGAGGAGAAGTGGGCTTAGCTGGAAAGATGAGGAGCTCGGTCTTGGACATGTTCAGCTTCAGGTGGCGATTGGACATCCAGGCAGCAATGTAAGATAGGCAGGCAGATACCTTGGCCTGGGTCTCTGAGGTGATGTCTGGTGTGGAGAGATAGAGCTGGGTGTCATCAGCGTAAAGATGATACTGGAAGCCATGAGATGAGATCAGTGAGCCTAGGGAAGAGGTGTAGATAGAGAAGAGAAGGGGTCCGAGGACAGATCCCTGGGGAACACCAACAGATAGCGGGATGGGAGTGGAGGAAGATCCATGAGAGTGCACCCTGAATGTGCGGTGGGAGAGATAGGAGGAGAACCAGGAGAGGACAGAGCCCTGGAACCCAAATGAGGCCAGAGTGGCGAGAAGTAGATCGTGACTGACAGTGTCAAAAGCGGCAGAGAGATCGAGGAGGATGAGGATGGAGTTGTGGCCTCTAGATTTGGCCAGGAGCAGGTCATTGCAGACTTTAGAGAGTGCTGTTTCTGTCGAGTGGAGAGGGCGGAAGACGGATTGGAGTGGGTCGAGGATGGCATGAGAGGAGAGAAAATCAAGACAGCGGCTATGAACGGCGCGTTCAAGTATTTTGGAGAGGAAGGGTAGGAGAGAGATGGGGCGATAGTTGGAGGGGCAGGTAGGGTCAAGTGATGGTTTTTTGAGGAGAGGTGTGACTAGGGCGTGCTTGAAGGTATCAGGAACAGTTGCAGTGGAGAGAGAGAGGTTAAGGATGCGACAGATGGAGGGGTTGACAGTATGGGCGATGGTGTTAAGTAGGTTGGTGGGGATGGGATCAGAGGAACAGGTGGTGCATTTCGAGGAGGAAAGAAGGCGGGAGGTTTCATCCTCAGTGATCTCTGGAAAGGAGGAGAAGGAGGCCTAGGTTGGTTGGTTGAGGGAGAGGGTTAATGGGTGAAGAGGGGGGGTGGGGGGAGATGGCTTGGTAGTGAACTCAAGGTTGATCTTTTGCACTTTGTCATGGAAGTAATCAGCCAGTGATTGAGGAGAGAGTGAGGGGGGAGTGGGAGCGGGGGGTACCTTGAGGAGAGAGTCAAGGGTGGCGAAGAGACGACGGGGGTTGGAGCTGAGAGAATTGGTCAATTGGGTGTATTAGTCCTGTTTTGCAAGGAATAGGGAGGAGTGGAAGGAGGATAGCATGAATTTATAGTGAAGGAAGTCTGGATGAGTACGAGATTTCCTCTAGAGGCGTTCAGCAGATCGTGCGCAGGAGCGAAGGTAGCGGATGCAAGGGGTCAGCCAAGGTTGGGGATTAGTACGCTTTGTGGGACGGGTGGTGGAAGGTGCGAGGGTGTCAAGGGAAGAGGAGAGAGCGGCATTGTAAGCGGAGACCGCTTTGTCGACAGTCTCGGAGAACATGATGGATGGGAGGAGATTAGAGATACTAGCAGATAAGGTGAGGGGGTCAATGGCCTGGAGATTCCTGGATATGGTGGTTAAGGTTGGGCGGGGCGGAGGGGGGTGGAGAAGTGTGAATGTGATCAGGTGGTGGTCGGAGAGAGGAAGAGCTGAAGCTTGGAAATTGGAGGGTGAGCCGGATGAGGAGAGGACGAGGTCAAAACAATGGCCGTCACGGTGAGTAGGGGTGGTAGAGCACAGCTGGAGGTTGAAGGAGGATGTTAGGGTGAGGAACTTAGAAGCGAGAGGGTTGGATGGGTCATCAGCATGTATATTGAAGTCTCCGAGAATGAGAGACGGAGATGAGGGTTCAAGAAAAACAGAGAGCCAAGCATCGAAGTCGGTAAGGAAGGAAGAGAAGGATTTATTAGGGGGGGCGGTAGATGACTGCCACTCTGAGTGGTAGCGGGTAGAATAGCCGGATGGAGTGGGCTTCAAAGGATGAGAAACAGTGAGACTGCGGTAGGAGGAGGGGTTGGAAACTACAGGAGGGCGAGAGTAGTAACCCAACACCTCCACTGCGGCCAACTGGGCGGGGAGTGTGAGAGAAGAGGTAACCACCATGGCAAATGGCTGCGGCTGAGGTAGAGTCGTCCGGGGAGATCCAGGTTTCGGTTAGGGCGAGCAGTTGAAGGGAGTGGGAGATGAAGAGATCATGGGTGAAGGGCAGTTTGTTGCAAACTGAGTGGGCATTCCACAAGGTGCAAGAGAAGGGGAGGGAGGAAGGGGGGAGTAGGGGAATAGAGACGAGATTGGAGACGTCTCGGGATCGTCCGCGTGGCTAGGATGGGGACAGATGAGGGGGGCCTGGATTAGGGTTAATGTCTCCCGTGGATAGCAGGAGGAGGAGCAAGAGAGAGCGGAGGAGGGAGGGGGAGGATGGCGATGAAGGCGACAAAGACGGGGTGCACTTAGGAGGAATGGGGATGGGTTAATAGCAGGAAGGGAGTGTTGAAGGTTGAGAGCTAGGATGGAAGAGGGGGACAAGAGGGATGGTGAGGTGCTGAACTAGAGTCTGAAGTCCAGAGGTGATTGCTATAAATCCTGAGGTGATTACTATAAATCCTGAAGTGATAACTATATGGCCGTTACCGTAAAGTCTATTAATGTGTACACTAGTGTATATGGGATGGAATCCCAGAACACTGATGCTGTTTCACACACTGCTACCCAATTCATTGAAGTGCCCAACGAATTAAATGACTACTCCTAACATATCCTGTATCTCATAAGCCAATAGAATAATGACATGCAAACCTTGAATGGAGCCAGCTGTCCTCCAGGGAATATAGAACCCCCGTATGTGTAATCCTTCGATGTACAGCACACACAGAACTGTGAAAACCATTTGTTAATGAAAAATCACAATGCAGGGGTAGCAAATACTACCCTAGCTCCATATGTGGTTCTGTAAATGAATATCCGACTGCTAAATTATTTACGTTATTAACTGGGCAGGGGGGGGATTCTATCTGGATATAAATACGCCAACTTCTGATCACCATTGGTTTCTTTTACCCTGCTTGTCCCAGTCAAATGCCCAAGTGTTCCTTAACTTTGCCATCAGTACTGAACCAGAACAGGAAGCCTGCGTGTGCACCCGAGATGTGATGTCCTGCGCGAGTACCTTGATGGGGAGTATCACTCTGATATATCCGAGCAACATCAGTCTGCAATTATGTTCTACAACCTCCATTCACCATTACGATCTTAACCACTTCTATCTGCAATTATGCTCTACAACTTCTGCCCACAAATTTGAATCCCAGTCTAGTAGCCATAATAAACATGCGAATAGAGAACTACACCATGTTTTTCATCCATGAGCCGCCAAAATGAAGGTATGTACAGACAGGCCAACCTGATGTCGATATGACTAGACAACCTCATAGAGCACTATGTCCATGAATAAAAGAAATTACTGCGGGATGAAAACTGCAGGTCTTCATATCCGGACTTGAGCTGGGCTGCTCTATTGAGGATATGTGTTGCACTCCCTCGAGCAAAGTGTATTGTAATGTGAATAAAATGGCGGGAACTGCATGCTGGAGGGGGTGTCTGTGTGTGACTCCAGTGTACAGCATGTGGGCAGGAATCAGAAATAGCTATGGATTATATTTGGCTGTACTAACCATTATGCTATGCCTCCACAGGGGGCTGTCCTTCTGCTGATGCTGGTCTTGTGAACTCTTTGATGGAAGGCCTGTCTGGAAAACATACTGAACATGAAACCACATTAAGCGCCACTGACCCCTGGGGGACCTGTAGATATCGGAGAGCCAAATGAGTATGAACCTACCTGCTAGGTTAGAAAAAAACACCTGCAAGGTGACAGAAGTCTGACCTCGATATGATCGCTTCAGTGTATAACCACACATCAGCTATGTTATTGATAACCCTGAGTGTATACCGATTGTGCATACATTGTATTTAGTAATTATTCCATTCAGCTGAACTTGTAATCAGATGCTGGCAGTCGTTAAATGTTTATGTATTGTGCTTGCACCTTTTTCCGTAGTCGTTAAACATGAGTTTTATATTCAGGAACACTAGATTTTAGTGTTATTTCCAAGGTCACAAAGAGCAGAAGTGGGATTTGAACTAGGCACTACTGGATGACAAAACGCAGTGCTCTAACTACTAACCTACTTCTCTACTCCTTCGATATAATGGAAGAAGAGTAGCAAACAATGATGAATTTGTACCTGCTAATTCTGTATCTGGCTTGGGAAGCCCGGGAAGTGAGATTCTTCTCTCCAAGGCATAGCAGTGTATGCATAGTGGCCCTGCTTGCGTTAGGCAGAGTCCTTCCCAAAAAACAACACTAAAGAAAGATCCATTAAGAAGTAGAGAACGCTAGTGTATTAAATGCATTTGGTAACAAGCATCTACCTGGACCTATTATGAAAATTGTTGCGCCCCTCACCTGCTCCTCGCCTCCATCGCTGTAAGTGGAGCGTCGGCCATAGTGGCAGAGCCGACGCTCCGACTACTGCTCTCTCACCCCTGCTTGTGAGCGACGGCCATCGTGGCTGTGCTGGCGCTCTTGCCCACCGCTGCTCCCACAATCTGGAGCGCCTGCGCTCCGAGTGGAGTCTCCTCTTCCAGGCGCGGGGCCCAGGAACACAGGAACTCTCGCTCCGCTTCCTGATGCCCGGATTGGCCTCTTGCCACCAGGCTCTGCCTCCTCTAGCTGGCTAACCAATCAGAAATCGCTCTTGCCAGCTGATTCCTTTTGCTTCTGATGGTGGGGGCTACTTCAGGAGCGTCTGTTCTCCATTGCATTGCTTCAGCTTCTACTTCGGTAGGTGATTGTTTGCACTGTATCGTTTCTCTAGCTGTTACCTGCTGTCTGACCTGACCTCTGACTGAACACCAGATTACTCTCTTTGCCTGCTGCCTGACCTGACCTCTGCCTGAACACTGGACTACTCTTTGCCTGCTGCCTGACCTCTGCCTGAACACCGGATTACTCTCTTTTCCTGCTGCCTGACCTCTACTTAAACCCGGATTACTCTCTGCCTGCTGCCTGACCTGACCACTGCTTGAACCCGGATTACTCTCTGCCTGCTGCCTGACCTGACCACTACTTGAACCCAGATTACTCTCTCCCTGTTGCCTGACCTGACTACTGCCTGTACTCGGTTACTCTCTGCTTGGTGTCTGTCCTGACCACCACCTGTACCCGAACCACTCTGCCTGCTGCCTGCCTCTGCTCACCACTTGAACCCAGAATTCTCTCTGCCTACTGCCTGCGGATGTCTGACCCCTGCCTGTATCCAGAAGTCCTGCTGCCAGCACCTGTGGGCTCAACCCTCGGAGAACGGCAGCCACCACAGGTGAAGCCTCGGGGTTGCTCGGTTGCCCTATAGAGCGCAGGCTCGAGTCTTCGTCCCTGTGCTCCGCCTGGGCACAAGGACTCATGACCATGACAAAAAGTATGTAAAGGATCAGATCCCACGGGCAATAATATAATAATTTCAGTTCTGTTTTGATATAATTAATGAATCTGACGTTGTTCAAGAAGGAAGTTAACAAATGCTCCATCCAGAGAGTGTGTGCTATGGCCTCCCAATTCTGCTATGAAACAACTTCATAAAGTAAGTGGCCTCTGGGTTGAGTCATGAGCTTAAAACGCAGATCCTTTAGATCTTGAGATGCATGAGTACTACTACTACTACTTAACATTTCTGGAGCGCTTCTAGGGTTATGCAGCGCTGTACAGTTTAACAAAAAGGACAGTCCCTGCTCAAAAGAGCTCACAATCTAAAGGGCGAAATGTCAAGTAGGGGCAGTCCAGGTTTCCTGAATAGAGGTATGATGGTTAGGTGCCGAAGGCGACATTGAAGAGGTGGGCTTTGAGCAAGGCTTTGAAGATGGGCAGGGAGGGGGCCTGGCGTAAGGGCTCAGGGAGTTTATTCCAGGCATGGGGTGAGGCGAGGCAGAAAGGGCTGAGCCTGGAGTTGGCAGTGGTAGAGAAGGGTACTGAGAGGAGGGATTTGTCTTGAGAATGGAGGTTACGGGTAGGAATGTAAGGGAAGATGATTGTAGAGAGGTAGGGAGGGGCTGTAGATCGAGTGCATTTGCAGGTTAAAAGGAGAAGCTTAAATTGTATGCGGTACCTGATCGGAATCCAGTTCTCCCAGTCCCAAAGCCTTCTCTCTGCAAAGTTTGGCTCCCCCCCCGCCCCTGCACAGGGGCTGAACTTGACAGATTGAAGGCTTCAGGACTGGCGCTGATAGCGTTACATGAAACATTACTGCTTGAAGGGAGACACGTTTGTAGGATTCCTGCAGCAGTGAAAAAGATTCTCCTGTTCTGCTAAGTACTCCAAAGTGCAGGGCAGCGGGGGAGGGCTAAAGCAAGTGGAGCGCAATAAGTAAGTGTCGGCAGTTCCAGGCACCCCCCCCCCCCCCGAATGTTGGCTGCCCCTGCTGCGCATACCCTGCTTAGCATGTTCCGCCAGCCCTAATGGGTCAGCAAGCCTCTGGTACTAGGAGATTATTCCCAGGTTTTTATAATACCACACTTTGAGCTTAGGTTAAGCTGTCAGGTACTTGCTGCCGTTCAATGATATATTGAACATAGTAGTGAGAACCTCAGATATCGCATCATAATATTCTAAAACCTTTGGGCCCTGGGTCTTATGCAATGAGTAACATAGTAAGTGACGGCAGATAAAGACCTGAATGGTCCATCCAGTCTGCTCAACAGTCAAATTCATTATCAAGTCAATATTAAATTGAGCTAAATACTCCAGCAGAGGAGTTTGTACAGCAGCACCCAGAAGGTCATCCACTTGTGGCAGATGTAAAAGTGGATGCCACGTGGAGGGGCCACACATGTAAACATATTTTTCCAGAAATATATACACAAAGGCATATTCAGGGGTATTGTCACGTTTTCAAAGCAGGAACTGGGTTGTGAGCCCTTGGGCCACTGCCGAGGAGCAGCAGTGGCAGGCAAAACCACCCCACACCGGAGACTAGGCAAATCTCAGGCAAGCAGTTAGGCTTCACCTGCACTTGGCCACTTTTCACCCAGAGTTGAGCTCTGGGCTTCAGGTGGCTGGCAGGACTTGCTGGACAGGGCAGGACTGGATAACAGCAAGGCAGCACAGGGACTGAGGGTCAGAGGGGAAAGGGAGGAACATGGGCAGCAAGGCAGGAGACTGGGCAAGGAAGGGAAAGCTAAAGGGCAGAACAGAAAGCTGCAGAACAGTCACTAAACCGGGAACAAACACTGACTAACAAGACACAGAACTAAGAGCTGCAAGCAGCCCCAAAGCCAGAACACAGACAAACAGAAACTAAACACAGAATTGCAAACAAGAAACCAGGCAAGGGAAGCAAGCAAAACCTAAACTAAACACAGACTAACTAGAAACAGGCAAGAATCTCAGGCAAACACTGGACTAGCAGAAGTGCAACAAGCACCAACATACCAGGGCCTTAGACGCAATGCAAAGGCAAAGCCAGAGAGTTTCAAAATGGCTAATAAGCCCAGACAGGAAAGACTCAGCTGCAGCAATCACCAGGAAGCTATGGTGGCTGTGCAGGCTCAATCCGCGCAAGCAAACCTGGCAGTCTGGAAGATCCGGACCGGACTCAGCTAAAATCTGGAACGGGTGATGGTCCATAGCAGCCACCTGTTCTGGCCACCAGAGGGCGAGGAAAGCACAAACGTAACAGGTATGGAACAAGTCGATGAACGGCAGGATCAGTATTACCCATCAGTATTACCCATCTTCAAATCCTTGCTCAAAGCCCACCTCTTCAATGTTGCTTTCGGCACCTAACCTTTATACCTTTCAGAAAATCTAGACTGCCCCTATTTGACTGACTGTACATTTGTCCTTCAGGTTGTAAGCTCCTTTGAGCAGGGACTGTCCTTCTATGTTAAACTGTACAGCGCTGCGTAACCCTAGTAGCGCTTTAGAAATGTCAAGTAGTAGTAGTAGTATATTTAATAAACACGCAATGATGTTGTTTAAAACATTAGTATGCACCCACTCCCATGAATACATACCCACACTGTTGTGAAGTACTGGTGTATTAAGTGCAACCTGATCCATGAAAAAGAGCCTGTAAGGCGCAGCTTTTGGTTAGCACTGATGGCTGCGCAATCACCCCTAACCACACCCACACAACCCCCTCAGAAGGCACAGGAGATGGGGAGCACTGTGCAACTCAACCCTGTCGCTTGCCACACCCCCACCGTGCAGGAGAGTGGCAGGAAGAGGAAGACAGGCAAACAGGTCCGGGCTGGTCACCAACGCTGCATCAGCCAAGGCCTGCCGCCATCAAGAGCGCAAGTGGCACACGCAGGCAACTAGACAGGAAGAAGCATTTTACCACCAGCCCAGTCCAACCACCATCGGAAGCACACGCACTAAACAAGAGGTAAAGAAACACCTGCACAAGAAAATATGAACGTAGACCCCATCGCTCCCCCTCTGCACCTGATGAGATATCCAGTCTGGGGTGCGCCTCAAGAACCGAAAGAGGGGGAGGCAATGTGGCTATCCCTAGGCCGCATAGCTGCAGTGTTCCAAACCTCTGGGAAGCACCATCATTAACTTGATCAGCGCGACCCCCATGTCACCGTAATGACAGTACATCCAGAGCCGACGACAACAACGCTCCAGCGAGGGGCCCTACTGTACTGTACCAAAGGAGTGCCACAGGAAGCTCATGGCTCCCTCTCGTGGCCCCCTTTGCCATCAAGCACTCCCGCCAGATAGACTACCAGCCCCCAAACCTGCATCCTAGGAAGTCGGGCATCACCAGACCATAAGCCAGCTGCAGACGAAATGCCGAGGAATGAAAACAGGAAAATGTGGGATACAAATGCAATAAATAAATAAAACAAGAGACATTAGCAGTAACACAAAACCAGATGAATCAAAGAAACACGGTGGTGAGTCAACCAGTTGCTGGCTGAACCATACTACGGTGCAACTAACTCACTGAGAAAGAAGAGTCCCCAGGATCAGTAGGAACATGTTCCTGTGACAAGGGCAGGAGCAAATTCAGGAGCAGAGGAAAAGTTGAGCCGTTGGGAGCAGCAGGCAAAAATGGTGATTGCACCTTTGTAATGCCGCCCATACTGCTTCCGGTGGCCACCTCCTTTCTCTGCCTCCTGTACCTCCTCTCTGTTACCTACTCCCCGTCCCTCATTTACCTACACTACCCTCCCTTTCTTGTTATGTTCCTATGAGCCCTTTCTTACTCCCCTGCTCCTTTCCTCATCCAAGACACCCTCTCCCTGCCAAACTCGGCAGCTGCCCATTTGTGCTTGTGAGCACCTAAACAGCTGGGTCACTGTCCTTTCTAAGCATGACCCACTGATCCCGGATAAAATGGCACCAGCTAAGGCCAAGAACAGCAGTTATGATGCTTACTGGAATTGCATATTCTGCATGAATTGCTACAAACTAATTTATCTACTATGGCAGCTCTAGGTAAAAATGGAAGTGGCAGCTTTAGCTATGCAAACATCAAAATATCAAAAGCGTTTGTATGTTAATTGAAGCATGCCTGGACACCCATAATTTGTTATTAGATGATCTCCACTTGAAAGGGAAAATAGAAAACTTCCTTCAAAGAGATCAAAAAGGCAAGAAGCTTCATTATGTCTCCAATCTGGCTAAATCTATTTCTCACCACTAGAAATTATTTCTAGATCTACCACTCAGCCTAAAAGCTATTGGTGCTCCATTTGGTCTGTTGTACTCAGTCTGGATACGAATTACTTATTATAACTCCACTAGGAATTTTGATAACCCGCAAGAGTTGAGCAGGTTCCTAGAAGAACAAATTGGGGGCATGTCTGAGAGGCTCCACCTCTGAATGGTGATGCTCAAGAAGTGACTAGAGGGCTGGTCTGTCTTTTGCATGTGACAGAAAAGCAAAGATACTTACCTGTAGCAGGTATTCTTTGAGTACAGCTGGCCTTATATTCTCACAAGTGGGTAACACGACCATCGTGGCCCAGTCCAGAGCTTATGACAAGCTTAAAAGAGCTTTGTGGAGCATGAGTCATGCTCCACTGTGCAAGTGTGAGTGCCTTCCCACGCACCACGAGAGTGCAGTTACAGCAGTATAATACTATAATGAATAAAAAAAAAAACAGGCGACAACTACAAAGGGAGGTGGGAGGCTTTGTGAGAATTTAAGGCCTGCTGTCCTCAAAGAACAGCTGCTACAGGCAAAGGAGCCAACTTTTCAAAATGATTGGGGGTGCTGAATGAACGCATACTTGTGCAAGAAGTCCTGGCATGCTGCTCAGAGCCAGAAACAAGCAGGGGGGAGAAGAAGAAGTCTAATTAGTTGGTTGGTGGGGCTCGGTATCCCTGCCAGCGAAGGTAAAGGAGTTCAGAGATGCCAAGGGTGGCCCATCACAAAGCTGGAGATTTACCACCGCTATTCTGGAGACTCAAGGCCAATGAGTGAGGCTTTTCTTGTGGGTTCCAGCCATGTCTAAAACCAGTTCTGGCAGACACGCGTTCAAAAAATGACAAACACATAATACATCCAAAACTTAATAATTATCTTCTCATTTCCATCTTCCAAAATTCCAGACAGCAGCTGTACAGATCAGCAGAACCCAAAGCAGTCCAAAACAAGTAAAGTCAGAAACACAGTTTACACCTAATTATTCAACAGCCTTAGGAGTCGCCTTTGGGTTTAAAAAGCAAAACCATGTGCATGTAAGGACTGGATAAACAAATTAAAACAAAATTTAAAGCAAATGCCCATAGTATGTAATTATTGGTAGCAACAATGAAACAGTGATAGAATATTCACTTTGAGGCATATTTTCAAAGCACTTTGGGAGGCTAAGTTCCATAGGTTTCTATGGAACTTTGGGAGGCTAAGTGCTTTGAAAATGAGCCCCATAGTAAGCAGTCTGAGCCAACAGATTTATTTTCCATTGAATATAATTAACTTTGTATGAACTTGGCAAAGACAGACTTTGAAAAAAAGATTGCGTTGGAGGCAATAACACATAGTAAACATTTTTTTTAGGTATATTTAAAGCAAGAAGCTGGCAAAAGAATTGGTTGGACCGCCAGAAGACCGAGGGGTAAAATGGGTAATCAGGGAAGACAAAGCCATAGTGGAGAGATTAAATTAATTCTTTGCTTCTGTCTTTACCAAGGAAGTTTTGGAAAAGATACCGGTGCCAGAAATGGTATTCAAAGCTGATGAGTCTGAGAAACTGAATGAAATCTCTATGAACCTGAAGGATGTAATGGCGCAATTTGACAAATTAAAGAGTATGCAAATCTCCTGGACCGGATTGTATTCATTCCCAAGTACTGATAGAATTGAAAAATGAACTTGCGGAATTATTGTTAGCAATATGCCATTTATCTTTAAAATCAAGCATGGTTCCGTAATATTGGAGGGTGGCCAATTTTTTTTAAAGGTTCCAGAGGTGATCCGGGAAATTATAGACCGGTGAGCCTGACATCAGTGCCAGGCAAAATTGTATAGATTATTATAAAGAACAAAATTATAGAGCATATTCAAAAGCATGGATTAATGAGACAAAGCCAACATGGATTTAGTGAAGGGAAATCTTGCCTCACCAATCTATTACATTTCTTTGAGGGGTGAACAAACACGTGGATAAAGGTGAGCTGGTCAATATTGTGCATCTGGATTTTCAAATGGCGTCTGACAAAGTACCTCATGAAAGACTTAAGAGGAAATTGGAAAGTCATGGGATAAGAGGTAGTGTCCTATTGTGGATTAAAAAATGGTTTAAATATAGAAAACAGAGAGGAGGGTTACATGGTCATTATTCTCAATGGAGAAGGGTAGACCGTGAGGTTCCCAGGGGTCTGTGCTGGGACGATTGCTTTTTAACATATTTATAAATGATCTAGAGATGGGAGTAACTAGTGAGGTAATTAAATTTGCTGATGACACAAAGTTATTCAAAGTTGTTAAACTGCAACAGGATTGTGAAAAATTAGAAGAGGACCTTACAAGATTGGCATCTAAATGGCAGATGACATCTAATGTGAGCAAGTGCAAAGTGATGCATATGGGAAAAAAGAACCCAAATTTTAGTTATATAATGCAAGGTTCCACATTAGGAGTAATCGACCGAGAAAAGGATCTAGGCGTCATTGTTGATGATATGTTGAAACCCTCTGCTCAGTGTGCGGTGGCTGCTAAGAAAGCAAATAGAATGTTAGTTATTATTAGTAAAGGAATGGAAAACAAAAATGAGTACATTATAATGCCTTTGTATCGCTCCATAGTGTGTCTGCACCTCGATTACTGTATTCAATTCTGGTCACCGCATCTCAAAAAAGATATAGTGGAATTAGAAATGGTACAGAGATGGACAACGAAAATGATAAAGGGAATGGGACGACTACCCTATGAGGAAAGGCTAAACGGCTAGGGCTCTTCAGCTTGGAGACAGACAACTGAAGGGAGACATGATAGAGGTCTATAAAATAATGGGTGGAGTGGAACGGGTGGACGTGAACCATTTGTTTACTCTTTCCAAAAATACTAGGACAAGGGGGCATGTGATGCAGCTACAAAGTAGTAAATTTAAAACAAATCGGAGAAAATATTTCTTCACTCAATTTGTAACTAAATTCTGGAATTTGTTGCCAGAGAATGTAGTAAAAGCGGTTAGCTTAGCAGGATTTTAAAAAGGTTTGAGTGGCTTCCTAAAGGAAAAGTTCATAGACCATTAGTAAATTGGACTTGGGGAAAATCCACTACTTATTTGAAGAATAAACAGCATAAAATGTATTGTACTGTTTTGGGATCTTGCCAGGTACTTGTGACCTGGGTTGGCCACTGTTGGAAACAGGATGTTGGGCTTGATGGACCTTCAGTCTGTCCCAGTATGGCAATACTTATGTGCAGCTAATTGTGTGCTGAACTGGACAATGTTGGCACATTTAGACCGATTCTGGACAGAACTTCTGAATGAGAGAAGCCCTTCACTCATTATTCAATACCTGTCTTTGAAATAGTAGTAATAAAAAAGGAAAGTGTATTTTTATAATATACCTCTGCAATCCACAAAACAAAAGCAGCAAGTTCCCACATGCTATCTTTTTCTTTTGATGTAGGCACAGGAAAAAATGTTAAGGCTCCCTGGTTTCAACCTAATGTTTTTTTTTAATTGTACTCATAAATAGTAAGTCTGATTGTTAAGTAACTGATTCTCATAATGTTATGTTAACATCTCTGCACGAATACAGGGAGTCCCTATAACTAGCTTCTCCTAATGACACACTGATTTAAACATTTAGGACAAATTAGAACTCTAACCGATGAAATCAATACTTCCTCTATGCACATCCCTATGCAGCAGAAGCCGGTATCTTTAAGTGTGAGATCAAATAAAAATGCTACCGACAATAAAGAACTCTTGTTCTGCAGAAGCCAGCCCTTGGCTAGTGCTCTGAAATTCAATACTGCCTCTTGTTTACATTTCCTTTTCCAGGTTTCTCAACAGGGAGGAGGATTTGAAATGAGGGAAATCTTATCTGGTCCTGATTATTATTGGTTACTGAACAATGCTGCATGGAGCAAGGTTTGGGAGAGTCCAGGAGCCTGGAGGGAGGGACTGCTGTGCTCCCAAACCTTGAATCTGGGTGAAACACACGCAGCTCCTAAAACAGAGAAAGAGTTGCTTCTTCTTCTTCTTTTTTATTTAAATCATTTTGCAACCTTATTCACATCCCCAAAAAAAAAAAACCAACAGGAAAGATTGGGCTGTGTACCAGCCTGTCATGATGTCAGAGGGGAAGCTATGGCAGATTATCAGCAACGGAGGCCTCACTGCAGGCTGAGGGCCAAGCAGGGCTGCAACGGGAAGCACAGCAGGCACAAGCACTCTTGATGATGATGCACTCTGTTGAATGAAGCAAGTCAGCAGTTCAGACAGCAAGGCCCGGATGCATTCATCAACATTGGGAAAGGCTTTGGGGGGGGGGGGGGGGGGTCAGCTCATAGACAGTCTGCAGATCTGCTGGGGTTCAGACAGGAGGCTGGTCATGGCTGCAGGGAGACTGACACATCGGCACCTCTTGTATGGAGGGGGAATGGTCCTCCCATCCTCGGGGGATGACTCCCTCGGCACCCCAGAGTTCACAGCACCGTGCGTCAAGGAGGATCGAAGCAGATGCTTCTTGGCCTTTGCCCGAAGTTGGTCACAACATCGAATCCTCCTGTCGCCTCTGGATCGGGTCTTACACAGGACGGTCCCAGGGGATCTGCATAGCAGCTGACACTGCGGCAGGTAGATACATTTGATGCACAACTGCTCCCAGTGTCAATATGTCTAGCAGACATACATACCAACGCCGACACCGAGGATTCAGAACAGGCTCCAAAAATCTTCTCATACTCTGCCTTTCTGGCCACCTGGGTCCTTTTTTTCAAACAAAGACACAGGATACAGTCAGAAGGCCCATGGTAAGACCCCAGACACCGAACACATCAAGAATGGGTATCTGTACCGGAGATAGTTCGATTGCACAGGGCACAGTGCTTAACGCCACTGGGAACATGGAAGCAAAAACTTCCAAAACCAAGTCAAATGACTCGATAATGCAGGAAAAGGGGCTAAGCACCAGAGAAAAACAGAGGAAGAACCCGACTGAAGTCAAGGCCTAAAAGCAGCCTGATGACATAGAAAAAAATAAAGAAAACTTAAACACAGGCAAAATTGCCTAAACACAATAAAGGAAGGGAAAAAAAAGAGACTCAACACATGGGAAAATACAAAATAGGCCAAAAACAGCCAAAACAATGAGCTGATCAAGCTGTGAAGAACAAGAGAAAACCATACCCTGTATCACTTCGACAAAAGAACTGTGGGAACTGCACGCTCATGGTGAGCGGGAAGGCACTTGGCCAGTGGAGCGTGGCCCATGCTCCACAAAGCTCTTTTAAGCTTGTCATAAGACCCAGACTATACAGTGCAATCCGCTTAAGTGCAAGGGTCTGGGACCAAAGAAATGCATGCAGTTAACCGGATCGTGCACTTAACCGTTGTGACCCAAAGAAGCTTGACATCTGATAAACATATGTACAGTACTGTTTATTATTATACGTACAGTATACAGTCTCCATTAACTGACATTACGCTTACTTGAAGTAATCAGTTATAATCCTCTGTACACGAATGGGTCTGTGAGTTCCATAGACTATGTCTGCCAGACGGTAAAAACTGTCATAGCACTGACATCCAGTGGCCTCCAGATAGGCCCGCACAGTGTTGAGACTCTCCAGCGCTCTTGCAAAAGTGACAGGTGAAGGTTGTTGAATTTCGTCAGCATGTGCCTCGCTGCTCATTTCATCCTCTGATTCATCATCAGCTGTTGTTGCCTGTGTGTAGGCGCATATCTAGACATCAGTGCTGTCGTCAGCTGTTTTTAGATCGTAATCAACAGCTACGTAGCAATGGAACTCCTCTTCAGTAACACCGGCTGGGATGTCAATAACCTGTTCATCTGACACGTTTGCAACAGCTGCATCTGTTTCGTCCATCTCCACATCTTTAACAAAGCTTGCCCGCTTGTAGCCGTTCACAATGGTTGCCTGTGTAACATGATCCAACAATGATAGATTACGAGCCAGCTCAACAGCACGTTTATTCTTGCCAGTCTGGTCATCCATAACGCTCATCAGACGACGTAGCACAAGAGCCCGATAATGTTGTTTGAAATTGGCTATTATGCCCTGATCCATAGGTTGGATCAGAGAGGTAGTGTTTGGTGGCAGGAAGACCACCTTGACGTTAGACAGCCTGACATCATCCCTGTGTGCAGCACAATTATCACAAAGCAACAAAATCAGACACTTTTGTGCCCGTATTCTAGTGTCTAACTTCTTTAGCCACTGCTTCCAAATTTCCCCAGTCATCCATGAATTTGCATTAGCCTCATATGACACAGGAAGTCGCTTAACTTTCTTGAAGTAACGGGGCTGTTTGCTCTTTCCAATGACGAGGGGTTCCAACTTCTCACTCCCACCCATATTGCAGCAAAGGAGGATCGTCAGTCGGTCCTTCGACGTTTTACCTCTAGTAGTTTTGGCGTGTTTGAATGCAAGTGTTCCATCAGGAATCGCTCGCCAGTAGAGACCGTTTTTGTTAGCATTGAAAATGTCACGAGGTGCAAACTCGTTCAAGATGGTAGGAAGAACTGAAACAACCCAATTTTCAGCACCAAAGTCATCAGCATCTTGTTTCTCACCATGCTGTTCTTGATCTTTATGTTGTTCCTCTCCTTCCATCTTTCCAACCATCCAACAGTGGCTGGTTAGCTTACTCCATAAGCAGTGGACCACTGACAAGAAACTGTCTGCTCCTGACTCGAAAAAACCACCAAAGAGCATCTTCTACCTCCTCAGCTTTTCCCGCCCATTTTAGTTTCCGTTGTGGATTTGTATTGTTTTGCCAGTCTTCCAGAAGCTGGTCTTTCTGCTTCAAGACACATGAAATTTGACTGGGATTGACACCATATTCTTTAGCAATAGATGCTTGACTTTGTTTTCTAATTTTTTTAAGAACTTCTATTCATTCAGCTAGTGTTAAAGTCTTACAGTTCCGCCGCAACAACCCTAGTGTACACTCTAACAACATTCTTTCGCTTATTCTGCCTGTGGCAGCTAAAGGGGGGTAAATTTGAAATCTCGTTGGTTGTCACGTTCCAATCGGCTTCCATATTACATGTGCGCGCTTTTGCAGAGTCTTCCCTGCAGAGGAGAGGTCTTAAACCATGCATGTAAGTGAATCTTGCACATATCAGTGGTGCGCTAAACCGAAGTTTGTCCCCATAGAAACTGATGGCAGCAAAAACGGGACCGAAGTACAGCATGCAGATAAACAGAGCATGCACTTATCCGAAGTGCACTTAATATATATATATATATATATATATATATATATATATATATATATATATATATATATATATATATATATATACACACAATTCTGCCTTTTCCTACTACTACTAATCATTTCTGTAGCGCTATTAGATATACACAGTGCTGTATATCTTATCTGAAGGTACTTTCTCTTTCCCTAGAGGGCTCACAAGGTAAAATTATGTATCATACCTGATAATTTTCTTTCCATTAATCATAGCAGATCAATCCATAGACTGGTGTGTATTCTAAGTGTTGGCGTTCCTGCAAGGAGGTCTGGAGAAAGGCCTGTCGCTCAGCTCTCTTAAGGTCCAGGTAGCGGCTCTAGCTTGCTTCAGGAGTTGCCTCCGTGAACCCCAGGAACAGCTCTCTACACGAGAGCGCCTGGAGCTCGGAAACCCTCCTGGCTGAAGTGATTGCCACCAAAAAGACCGCTTTCAACGTCAGGTCCTTCAGAGACAGCCGCGATAATGGCTCAAAGGGCGGCTTCTGCAAGGCCCGCAGCACCAGATTGAGATTCCACGTAGGCACTATCGCGTGCAGAGGAGGGCGTAGGTGATTAACCCCTTTGAGAAAACGCACATCTGGCTGAGAAGCCAGGGAAGCACCCTTCAGGCAACTCCTGAAGCAAGCTAGAGCCGCTACCTGGACCTTAAGAGAGCTGAGCGACAGGCCTTTCTCCAGACCTCATTGCAGGAATGCCAACACTGAGAATACACACCAGTCTATGGATTGACCTGCTTGATGATATGGAATCTAAATTTTAAAAGATACAGTTGTTGGTATTTGTGTCTTGAGAACTGGTGTTGTTAAGGTTTGTTATATAGCTATTTAGATGGTTATTTGCAGGATTATGTGTTACTTCACATGGAGGGCCATTTTTAGAAAAACATCCAAGTCAGAATTGGGATGTTTCTTTCATTATGTCCAAAAAGAGCCGCCCATCTTAGAGCTATTTCCAAACAGGAAAAACGTCTGGGTTTCCTGTTCGAAAATGGCACAAAGACAGATGTTTTTGCACAGTAACCCCCAGATTCTAAAATGATGACAAAATTCATATGTGCAAATTGAAGCACGTAGCCAATCTGCATGCACAACTTAATAGTTTAGTAAGCTAATCAGTGCCAATAACTGGCTGATAACCAATTATTGGTGTTAATTGGCCTTAATTAGGATTTATATGCAGATCATATTCTAAAACAATCCACGCGTAATTCCTAACATGTGTAAAATTTGGGGGGAGTGGCTTGGGGCATTTTCTGGGTGTTCTAATATTTTACATGCGAAAATACAGAACTGCACCTAATTTAGGTGCTGGCATTTATACCAGCTTTTAGCAGGCGTTACTGCTGGTGCCTAAAATTAAGGCTCAGTTTATGCCCTAAGCGCTATTCTATAAAGGACGTGTACCCTTTATAGAATAGTGCTCAGCTATTTTTAGGTGTCATTATAGAATTTACCCCAAAATGTCCACAAAGAAGAGTCATTTTCCAAAGCGACATGTCCAACTTATAAACACCACAAAAAAAAAAACCAGGCACTAGAATGTCTACCTGGCATCATTTTCAGAGAAATGGCCACACAGAGGTCCTTGCAGATCAAAGGGGCAGCCTAGTGGTAAGTGCAGTGGACTTTAAACAATGACACCCATCATGGTTCCTTTATTTTGTACAGTGAGCCATTCAGGAACAGAATAAAATCTACTTTACCTGACTGTACACCATTACAATAGTGTTCCACTCTGCAGGTGTCTCCTATATTTAGGTACAGTAGGTAATTTGGTGGTTTTGGAGCGCTCACAATTTCCATCACAAATATACTAGGTAGAATGGAATTTGGACCTGGACCCTCTTGTCCACAGTCTACCGCACAGACCTCTAGGCTACTCATCGGAGCTGCCCTGCTGCTCTGTTGGGTATCCCCATAATACTTGACGCTGTCATAGCGCTTGGTATCCCCTTTCAGTTTCACTTCTTAATGAGGTGGAAAGGAGATAGCATCAACTGTAAAAGCGGTTAGCTTAGTGGGGTTTAAAAAGATTTGGATGGCTTCCTAAAAGAAAAGTCCATAGACCATTATTAAAATGGACTTGGGGAAAATCCACTGCTTATTTCTACAATAAGCAGCATAAAATGTATTGTACTGTTTTGGGATCTTGCCAGGTACTTGTGACCTGGGATTGGCTACTGTTGGAAACAGGATGCCAGGCTTGATGGACCTTCGGTCTGTCCCAGTATGGCAATACTTATGTACTTAACTGGGGGACCAGTGGCCAGTCGGTCAGTCAGAGCACATTTTTGTAACTTAGACCTGATTGAAACAGGTCTAGATAAAAATGTACTTCTTTTGTGCTCTGGACATTTCTTCCTGTTCACCGAAAGGTGTCCTAATTTTGGGCCCACCCTAGTCCCTCCCCAAACACCCCCCCTTGCTATTTGGATGAACTCAGTGAAAAATGTCCCAATTCTGCCTTTTCAAAAATTGTAATTTAGATGTTTTGGGCAGATTATTTTTTTTTTTTGGTCATTTTAAGACATCTACCTGCTTTGAAAATGAGCTCCAAAGTGTCTATGAAAGGGATTTTGTGTTGCTATTATTGAGGTGCTACCAGAATCTGAAAATATTAATTTCTAAGGAAAGCTATAAAGAGAAACATCTCAGTTATGCCGTTTCTAAAAAAAAAAAAAAGTATTAAACTGAGGTATTCCTACTTAACTTACTGTATATGACTGACTCCACAGTTATTTTAAGTACAATTACATTTTCAGTTCAATAAAAATATTTAATTCCTCAATTTTTATCATTAAAAAAAATGATCACTGCCCCTCCTCCCCTTGCCCAGGGATGCACAGGCCAACCTAATTGCTGCTCAGAAGACATCATGACTTGCACTTCTTCCCTGGCTGAGAGGAAACGTTGTAAGCCATGGGTAACTGTTTATATCCAAACACCTAAGAATTTATATTCCTACTGCTCTGTGTACTTTGCTTACCAACAAAATGTGCGCTCTTTTCTTTAATAGGACTGCCATGGTTAGTAGAATGTCACTGAATGACTTTTGTTTGAAGCTAACCAGGAACTAGTTCAGCATAGACCAATCCTGCAGCTTCACTCTGTATATCCTTGCTGCTGCTTTTACCGTTGATTGTGCTGACAGTCTTACTTGGGTACGGGCACTTGTAAAACAATTGCTTGATTGTACCAAGTCATATTGAATATCCTCCTATATCACTCAGATAGTAATTGGTGACATGGGTCACAGAGAAAGCATTACTTTCTCGTACTTCAATCAAATTATAAACCTTGGCAGATAAAATCTGGCTGTTTCAGGTTCATAACGCATACAGCTGAATCTCTATTTAAAGCTGGCACTAGTCTGAAGAGTTTTGAAAGGCAGTTGGAAAGCATCCACATCAAATCCGTCTGTTTAAATTTTGTTTACTTGTGGTAACAGCATACATCTGTCTAAAGTTACTGATAAACCACAGAAAGCTCAGTAACCTTGCTGCTACCCAAATCTCAAAACAAGATTCATCCACAGCTAATGACTAAGAAAATATTCTAAGCATACAGTAAAGTATGGGGCTAGTTTCCTTTTCAAATAATAGAGCTCAGTATTAAAGCTCAATTCCCAGTCACTGATGATAAATTATTAAAATATCAGATGAGGTGCAGACTTTGTTCAGGCATTTTTAGATATGTTTCTCAAAAAAGAGAAAGTGCCTGTTGTTCAGGGTCAGTTAATCAGTCAGTCCATCTCTCTGTTGTCCATCTGTGTGTCCACTTGCATCTGTCTGCATTGAGAGTTTTAAAAAGGGCAGGGAAGGAACTAAGTCTCGGAGTGGTGTGGGGCACAGGCCGCAGTGGAAAAAAAGAAAGTTTTGCAGGGAACTAACTACTATAACAGAAGGAAGTTGAAGTGGTGAGGAAGAGGAAGAAGAGAAGCTCAGTGGGGAAACTGATCACTCTGCTGGCACTGGAACAAGAGACCTCTTGGGTACCAGTATGGAAAGCAGCTGATAAGGGTCCTCAGATCCTGCCAGTGAAGGAATTGCAACTTGTTATGCAAAATGGTGCAAACACTGAGAAGATCATTGAGAAATGAGCGAAAAGAGAGGGGGGGAGGAGAGGGAGGGGGGGGAAGGGGAAGGGGGAATAACTCAATGTAAAAAATATTGATGGGAGAGTTGATTGTCAAAAGTTAATATTAATAATATAAGATTTAATGGTTGGTACTATGACATTTTGTGTTATTGTAAACTGTGTTGAATCATCAATAAAAATTTCATTTAAAAACAAATGGTGCAAACAGAGACTGCAGGTAGCAAGGAGCTTTGGTCCCTGCTCCTCTAGAGAAGGTAGCAGTGAAACAAAAAGTCTGTTATGGTAGAGTGGAGGAGAAGAGTTGGGATGGGAGAAAAGGGGAAGGAGAATGATAAAGTGGAGAGAGAAGAGTGAGGGCTACCAGAAGAGGAGTGGAGGGAGGGAGGGGTGGGAATTAAGAATGGAAAGAAGACTATTGGGCTGATGATCAGAAGCAAACACGGGCGCTAGAGGACAATAGCGCCTGTGTTTGCTCCCACCCAATGATCAGAGCCGGTGAGCATGTGTAATAATGCACTTGTCAGTTCTGAACGCTAATTGCACATGCAAACAAGGGTCTCCCACATTCATCCCTCATGATAAGTGGGCAGCGCGCCAAACAAGGGTGCTGCTACCGCTGCAAACCTTATGCCGGCTCGGAGCTGGCATTAGGGTTTGCTAGCGAGAGAGGAATGAGGGAGATCCACTGAAGAGGTTTGACAGGTCCGGGATTTTCTCCCAGACCTGTGAAACCTAAGCCCGTCCGCCCCCCCTCCCAAAAAACACCAGATCCCCACCCCCACGGCACAAAAACCCTGGTGGTCCAGTGGGAGCACTAGCTTCCCCCCTTCCACCCCCCCCCCCTCACACATCGCACAAAAACATCCTGGTGGTCCAGTGGGACTGCTATCTGCCCCCCCTCCACCCCCAGAGGCCTACATCTCTATCCCTCCTCTTCGGGCACCTTCCCAAAATGGTGGCATCCCACCCTGCCTGGTACATCCTGGTATATGGCTTAACCCATATATGGAAGGTAAGCCCCGTCCAGCGCATCCCAGGATACACCGGGCAGGGCGGGACACCACCATTCTGGGAAGGCCCCCAAAGAGGAGGGAGGGAGTGCTAGTCCCTCCCTCCTCCAACTACTACCACCACTACAGAGGTAGGCCGCTGGGGGTGGAGAGGGGCAGATAGCCAGCGGTCCCTCTGGACCAACAGAGTTCTGCTGTTTGACAGATCCAGGTATTTGACAGCCCGGACCTGTCAAACAACTTCTGCGGGAGGATTGTGCCTTGGGCGCATGCCTAGGCACAATCCTCCTGCAGAAGTACCCCTATGATCAGAGCTAATAGCGCACATAAATTTGCAAGCTATTAACTTTGATCATAGGGGCGTATGAGAGGGTAAAGAGGAGGAAAAGGTTTAGAAGGGAGAAGAGGAACAGAAAACAGAGCAGAGAGAGGAAGGGCAGCAATATTTCTATATCTCTTCCTTTTGCTTATTCTTCTGGTCTAGTTATATTTCCCCTTTTCTTTTTTTCTCCTGTGCTATCTGTTTTATGGCGCTCTTTTCTTTTAAAGCCTTTGGCTGTGTTTTATTGTAAACCACCTTGTTTTTGGAAGGAAAGGTGGTATATAAAATTTTAATAAACTATAAACTGTAAGTGTGCAGTACAGGTCTCTGTCACATATAACACAGAAATCACATGCAGCAGCTTCCCATTCTGTGCATACATGCATACCCCTCCACACACACCGTCCCCTGACCATAGACACAAACACCAATCTATATTAACAACCCAACACACACACACCTCCTGCCATCCTTCCCCCATCCTTTTTTCTCACCGCTCCCATTAATCATCATCCTTCCAGTCACACATACATCCAGTCCTCTGTCCAGAAACAATCCACTCCAGACCACCTACCCTTTCTCATACACAGACATACCCAGTTCTATATACACATCTCCTGCACAAACATCCAAACATACCATACACTCCTCTTCTGCTTTCACACACCCATATATTATCACTCTTCCCTCATTCCCCATATGCTGTGGTAAAGAGATTGGGGTCAGATCACAGTCAGTGTCCAGGATGGTAGAGACCTTAGGCGGTCGGTGGCCCAACTGTTTGGGGAGGCTAAAGGGGGCGGGATTAAGGGTGGGGCCAGGGGTGGAGCTTAAATCCATAATTGTCTGATAACACACAGAGAAAATAAATAAAAATAAAAGTCACAATTAATACCTTTTATTAAATTTAGATATTAGATATGTATCATATGTCAAAGAATAAAGTGGTTGCTCAAAGCATATACTAACCACAATCGCTCAACTACAAAACACTATGCACAACTTTGTGCAAAAACACACTCAGAACCTTACTGTACCATAAATATTACACTGGGCAGAGCCTAATACACCAATATACCACCCATACGGAAAATGCAGACCGTCAACAATATGAAACAAGGATCATAATATCACAATTCTCATGTAGAGCCACAAAACATCCTAATTCATGTTTAATGTGGGATAAAATGCCATACATAAGTAAATAAATAAATATAAACATTTAATGTTGAGCACCTGATTCTCAAAGTGGACATATTCCAAACACTATAATGAAAATAAAATTATCTTTTCTACCTTTGTTGTCTGGTGATTTTGTTTTTCTGATCATGCTGGGCCAGTATCCAATTCTGCTGCTATCTGTCCTCTTAACTCCGTTTCCAGGGCTTTCTTTCCATTTATTTCTTTACTTTCTGCCTTTCTTCTTCATTTCTTGTCCTCGCTCCCCTGCCCCCCCCTCCAGCCATCCACACCCACCCACCCATTGATTCCCTCCTCTCCTCTCTGTTCCCGGGCAGATTTTCTAACAGGAGCTGCTCATCCAATCAGAGAGCTCTATTTGAATGCAGATTAACATACAGACACTCTAATGGGAATTTTTAGTCAAAAACCCTAGCTAAGCCCTTCGTTTTTGGATCAAAGTTCACATTTTTGATCAGAGCCATGCCCTAACATTAAGGCTGTAAACATTGCCAACAATTTTTACTTATAAATATGCAAATGAGAACCTCCCAAAAATGGACTAATTTGCATATGGCTTGAGCAAATTTGAGTACATAGCATACCAATCCCACTTCCTAGCACCTAAATTCTGCAATTAGATTTAATGTAAATACTAGTAAGATAATCAAATTACAACTGGTTATACACAAGGCTAGAGACGGCTTTCACTGTAGCTGCTGCTGCTATTTAAACCCCCCAGAGCAGCAGGACTCACAGGAGAACTAGTACTAATACTATTTAGCATTTCTATAGAAACAGCTGATCCATCCTGCTGTGGCTGGGGAGGCATAGCCTCCCCAAGCCTCTTATACCGGGTGCCTATGGTAGAGACTATTAACAGGATCCACCTTAACAAGGAAATTACATACAAGACTCAAAATGGCCCCCAATAGAAATTGCAGTTCCCATGAGTTCATACGGTGGGGGCCAGGAGAAGAACTGAAAGGGCTCGGGAAGTTGGTGGTGATGGGTAGAGGCAGAGAAGTACTAGGTGACATTAGTAGTAGCAATGGCCCTAGAACAGACGAGATTTTTCCCTGGAAAGAAACAGAGCAGCGTCTGCAGTCATAGAGAAGGAAGCAATTCCCTTTGCCTATTCTGCCCACAGCCAGTAGTGGAGGAAGAAGAAAGCATAGAAAGTGATGTCAGCAGATCCCATAGTTTATTTTGACGAAGAAGAGATGAAGTGTATAAATGGCTAATGTTTGTAGGCCTGAGAGATCTATTACTGCTGTTTTTCTCCCAATGGAAAGGAGACAACTCATCTTTTTTTATATATAGAGAAGGACGTCCATAAAGGATGTCCTTGGCATGTGCATAACGCATAAAGCTTGGCTGCTCTGCGCATGCTCGACTGTTTAACGATGGAATAGAGAATGCAAGTGAGCTACAACGAGCAGCTCATTTGCATTCTTATTCCTTGATGCATGCCCGTTCCTTACCGATTCGCTAAGGGATCGGTAAGGGAAGGGCTTTAACAATTTTTTAGTGCATCTTGGCCTGGGTCAGACCAATGGTCCAACTAGCCCAGTATCCAGTTTCCAACAGTGGCCAAGTCAGGTTATAAGTACCTGGCAGAAACCCAAACAGTAGCAACATTCTATGCTACCAATCCCAGGGTAAGCAGTGGCTTCCCCATGTCTATCTCATTAGCAGACTATGGACTTTTCTTCCAAGAACTTGTTCAAAACTTTTTAAAACCCAGATACGCCGTTACTCTTTCCAACCTAAAAGAAGTTGGAAAGAATTATACAAAAGGAGTTGAGAATGTCCTGGTGGGGGAGGGGGACGCAAAATAGCTCTCCAAAATTTTTAAAGGAACGGGATGAGACTTGCCATAAGGGAACAACCCACAAAAATACACAAGCTTGAAAATTAATCAAACTGGACTGTAGGTTCTATAGAAATAAGCCTCCACAAAATGGCCCAGTGGATATCTTTGGGAAAGAGTTCCAGATTCTCTAGCTGTTAGTTCTCTAAAATGAAGAACTCTGACTTCTTTAGTTTTTTCTCATATGAGTCATTAGTGTCCCTTCTCTGTACTTTTCCTAATTCTGCTATATCTTTTTTAAGATATAGTTAACAGATTTGCACAAAAACCTCAAAGTATAGTCAAATCACGAAGTGATACAAAAGCATTATGATATTCTTTATTTTATTCTCTATTCCTTTCCTAATAATTCCTTACATTGTGTTGCTTTTTTAGCCACCACTGTAAACTGAGCAGAAGATTTCAACATATTGTCTATGACACATAGATCCTTTTCTTGTGTGATGACTCCCCAATGTGGAACCTAGCACTGTACAACTATAATTTGGTTTATTCTTCCCTATGTGTATCACTTTGCACTAATTCACATTAAATTGTTTCTGTCATGGATAATTGTTATGCTAAACACTAAGGCCTTCCTCACTGAGCTTTGAAGAACTTTACAGTATGTACAAAATGTTGCAGCTAGACTAGTTTCTTGGATACAAAATTTTAACAAGTCACCCCATACTTGGAGCAACTCTATTGGCTGCCAATCAAAGAACAAATTAAATTTAAAGATATGATAGTTTTTAAAGCACTGAATGGTCTCTCATCAGCTATTCTGAAAAAGTTTCACAAAGGTATTATCCTGCCAGATCTGTATGACTAGAATATCTGTATCTGCTAATGATTCCTACAGTGAAAACAATGTATATGCATTCAAGCGCATTGCACCTAATTTATGGTACTGATTGACTCCTGCTCATGTTCATGTAAGTCCATATAAGTTAGGTATACTGTTTGTAGTTTCATCTTTGTGTATTGGTGAGTTATCTTATTATTTTCTTTGTTACATTGTGAGTTGCTTAGAAATACCAATTTGTGGCACATACATAGTTTAAATAAATTAATCCTACATGTGCAATTTTACCCACAGCAGAGGGTGATGGTCCTAGGAACAGAATCTAGAAACATACATGCTTGCCATTTGACAAAAACAAATATCTCCACAAAAAGAATATATAGATGTATTTGGACACATTTTCTTTCTACATATTTTCACTTTGAAAATTGGTGCAAAGCTCAAGGATTAATAATTAGCCACCTACTTTGTAGATATGAAGGCATGAAATTGCCCTCAATATATAAACAGAAGAGAAAAAAAACCAACAATCTAAAGGTGACCCTAGGTGGGCCAAACCTCCCTAAATAGAGCTCCAGAAACTGAAGCTTCCTAAGTTTGCCAGTGGCATGAGCTTTTTATACCTCCGGAATTGATGGCTTTCTGTAAGTTACACGTGTCACTTGGCACCACACCATTGATCCGCCTATGCTCCTCCCACGTTTACATCCCAGAGTTACAAGCTATAGCACTTAGGTGCTACTTTACAGAACAGCACTTAGTGAACCTTTGTGAAAAAATGCCAATTAAAGATGCCATTGATGCACCTAAGTGTCAGGTAGTTCTAGGCATGAGCTTATACAATCGCCCCGATAGCTTCTTATGCTTTATAAAAAAAGATTTCCAAAGGTTGGCGAAAACTCTGAGGTGTCAGCAGCCAATTATGTTACTTGCTCATAAAGAGAGAGCATATTATTGCAGCATACTGCAGCAAAATTTTGCAGTGTAAGCTGATACCAGAATGGCTATGGAATCTTGCACAGTTTGGTATTTGTTTTTCAGCATATGCCAAAACAGAAAAAATATCCACAATATGGTTGTGGTAGGATGGTCTCCTGTTTTGTGAATTCATCTCAGCTTACTGATTCAGAAGTAGACAAATATCCTTCCACAAAGTAACTGAAAATAAAACAAATTTTTCTATCTTTGATGTATGGGCATTTTATTTTGTAATCAGAGTGATCCTCATCTCTTGTCCACTTTCCTTTTATCAGGCTTCTCCTAAGCCCTTTTCAAGGGGCTCCTTTATATTTTCTATTTGGTCTGTCTCTTTGTCATCTCTCTTGCTTCCTTACATTTGTTTCTGACATCAATCTTTCCACCTAACTTTTTTCTGCATTTCTGTATCTTTGCCTTTCTATGTACTCATTCTTTTATCTCAGCTTTCTCACCAGGTTTCCATAAGAACACAGCAAAAGCCCCCCCCCCCCCACCCCCATGGTCTGGCATCTTTCCTCTTCTTCCCCCAACAAGTGGTCCAGCACTTCTGTATCTCTCTCCCTCTGTCTTCCTATTGCCTCCTTTCCTATATCCAGCATCTTTTCCTCTTGCCACCCCCTCCCCCACCACGGTTTGTTTTCTTTCCTCAACTGTCCCTTGTGTGGTTCCTTCCTGTTGCTGTGACAGTATCTACACTAAAAAGAAAACCAATGCACCAAGGAACCTTGCTCTCAAGCACACTGTAAATCACTGTTCGGTCCTGCTCTCTCTGATGCACATTCCCTGTTGTTCTGCAGGTGGGATCTGGCAGCGATTTTTAGAGCTCTTGAGCATGAGACAACATGGCTAATTGATTTTCTTTTTAGGGTAATTGTCACAGCAATAGGAAGGCCATGTGATAGAAAGGTTTGAGGGTTTGGGCACATCACAGGAGTTGGCAATAGGGGAAGATGCAGGACCACCATGGTGATGGGAGGAGATGATGATGGATCAACCACATTGGGAGGAGGCAGAAGAGAAGCAGGAAGTCACTTCATCCTGCAGCATTTGGTGGGGCAATGGCCCTCCTCCAAACTAAACCCAGGAGCTTATAGGAATTTGGCTGCCTAGAGAGTTCTGAAAATTGCCAACTAAGATATACACACAGAAACACAGAGCACATGAAGCCACTGTGAATATACCCTGATAAATCTGAAATCTTGATCAATGCAGTGCAGTCAGTGCAACCAACCACTGCTCTAGGATACTCTTGTATGGCAACTATTCATGGAAAACATAGCAACTTAGTAGCATTAAAAGTACCTGCTTCTCCAGAATTCGAGATATTTCCCCCAGGGTCCTGTCCAAAGCTGAAACTTTATTGTTTGCCCATGATCCACTATCCTGGATCTGACTTTGCTTGAGAAGATCCTTTGTTAAACGCTGCAATCTGCAACATTAAATAAAAGACAAAAGTTTGAAAATAAATCACAATGAATGGTAATTTTAAGATGGCTTTTCTGAATCTTTAGAACATAAGAGCATAATAAATGACATCCTGGGTCAGGCCAATAGTCCATCAAGTCCAGTATCCTGTCACCAACAGTGACTAGTTTAGGTCACCTGAAATAGCCGACACATCCCCAAAATGAAATCCTTCTTTAATGAAACTTGTTGAAAAAGATGTTGCAAAGCTGACATCTCATTTTGTAAACAGATTTGATACTCTTGGTTGGACAGAATGATCCATATGGAAATTTCTTCAGTGCAACCATGATATAGTAAAAGCTGATGACAAAGGGCGGGGGGGAGGCATTACTGTGATGGATATGTCTGTGAAATAATGGGGCAACTTATTCATCAATTATTTTATCAAAGTGTGGATCAAGCTCCTATACCCAATGTGAAATTTGAACTGAAAAAAAAAAATTTAAACCCATTCTGTAGACCACAGACCATCACCCAAAAAAATACCAGGTTTTGTCAGCTGAAGCTCCTATAATGCCAGTGATTTAATACATTACCAAAAATTGATAAGGATTTATTAAAACTTCCTGGACAACCAATTATCTTTGCTAAGGGGTCTTTACTTGAACCCTTATCAATTTCAAAGATAACTTTTTAAGACCATTTATTCCCAATATACAATCTTATGTAAAAGATTCTAGGTGTGATGATCCAGCTGGCAA
Organism: Microcaecilia unicolor; assembly: GCF_901765095.1. Taxonomy (NCBI): domain Eukaryota; kingdom Metazoa; phylum Chordata; class Amphibia; order Gymnophiona; family Siphonopidae; genus Microcaecilia; species Microcaecilia unicolor. The sequence continues at coordinate 671,407,189 of NC_044031.1, read as the reverse complement.
ATTTTAATGCCCTTCTGAAGACATTTTGTTGGTGAAAGCGTATATTGAGGTTTTGTATAACAACATTCCTCAAGCCACATGGGGTTCCTCAGAGCTGTGCCTTATCCTTTCTGCTGTCTAACCTACTTTTAAATCCTCTGGCTTTTCTGTTACAGTCTTTGAAGGCTAATGCATACCTCTTTGCTAATGACATACAACTGATTTTCAATTTTGATTCTTTTAACCTGGACTCTACTTTTTGTAATACTTGTTTGTGCAGGATTGCTTCATAGCTTCACTCACCATCTGAAGTTGAATTCATTTAAATCCAGAGCTATGTGCAGTGGCATACCTAGGGTAGTTGACACCCGGGGCTGGTCATTTTTTAACACCCCCCTCCAAAATCCAGTACTAGGCATACAGAGAATACAAAACACTCAGGACCTATACAGCAATTCTACCATACCATAAGCAGTCATTTCTACAAGTCACACAAGGAAAAGGAAAGCATCTTAAACACTACAGTGAGCACTAGAACATCAATTCACCTATTATAAAACAAAACCAGACAGAATAGTACAGATTGTTGATCCTGCAAAGTCAGTGCCAACTGAAAGCCATGTGTTTTTCACAAACACAGATACACCCTAATCCACTATAGAATAAGTAATCATAAACTTTCTATTTAGACAAAAATTAAACTGAACCCCCAAGATGCCAGACTCTGCATACAATGCAACACCACAGAAACAGAAAATGTCCCCTAGTACTGTGCAAAATATAAAGACAGCAGATGTAAATTTGAAAAAACTAACAAATACCAATCACCACTTTACAAATTAACAAATAGAACTAAAACATAGAAAATAAAATAATACCATTTTATTGGACTAATACATTTAACTTTCAGAGGCCAAAACCTTCTTCCTCAGATCAATACAGTATAGTGCTGTTACAGTGTCCTATCCTGACCTGAGGAAGGGGGTTTTGCTCTCCGAAAGTTAGTCAAAATTTATTAAAATTAGTTCAATAAAAAGATTACCTTATTTACATGTTCTATTATAAACATTTATTAACACAGCTACAATACTACTTTATCCTAAAGCAAAAAAAAATAAAAATATATATTTTATTTACAGTTTGTTGTCTCTGGCTTCTGCTTTCCTCATCTTCTTTTCACTGTCTTCCTTCCATCCAGCATCTGTCTTCATTCTTTCTCTGCCATCCAGTGTCTGCCCTCTGCTGTCCCCTCCATCCAATGTCTGCCCTCTCTCCCTGCCCCTTACATGCACATCTGCCCTCTATCTCTGCCCCTTCCATCCACCATCTGCCCTCTCTCTCAACCCTTTCCATTCACTGTCTGCCCTTTCTCTCTGCCCCTTCAATCCACCATTTGCCATCCCTCTCCCCCCCATCCATCCATCCAAGATCTGTCCCCCCCCCTCTCTCTGCCCCTTTTTTCAGCCCCCAGTTCCAGCCCCCCCTTATCCCACCTGCCCCTAGTTCTAGCCCCAGCCCACATCTCCCACCTTCCTCCCCTTTTCAGCCCCCAGTTTCAGCTCCATATCCATCTGAGAAGCCCCCACCCCTTCTCCCATCTGAGAAGCCCCTTCCCCACACCCCCTTCTCCCATCTGAAACCCCCCTCTCCACCCCCCTTCTCCCATCTGAACCCCCCCCCTTCCATCTGAGCCCCCGACCTGACCATCAGCTTCATCCAGAGAGGACAGCCCTCGTCTCCTGCCACCACCCTGCCTTTAAAGAAAAAGCTGTGAAGTGGCATGGCAGGCAGTGCCTCGCGTCTGCCCTGCTTGTAAACGAAGTAAATCTCCATTCTCCTCATCGTCGTCGGGCCTTCACTCACTGGGTCCCGCCCTCCTCTGAGGTAACTTCCTATTTCCGCGAGGGCGGGACCCAGCGAGTGAAGGCCCGACGACGACGAGGAGAATGGAGATTTACTTCGTTTGCAAGCAGGGCAGACATGAGGTGCTGCCTGCCACGCCGCTTCACTGCTTTTTATTTAAAGGTAGGGTGGTGGCAGGAGACAAGGGCTGACTGCAGCGCCAGCAGAGCACCCCCCCCCCCCACCCACTGACACCCGGGGCGGACCGCCCCCACCGCCCCGCCCTTGGTACGCCACTGCATTTTATACTGCTTACCCTAGAAATAAGAAGTGGATTTTCCCAAGTCCATTTCAATAATGGCCTATGGACTTTTCCTTTAGGAAGCCATCCAAACCTGTTTAAAATCCCGCTAAGCTAAGTGCTTTTACTACATTCTCTGTAAACGAATTTCAAAGTTTAATTACACGTTCAGTGAAGAAAATTTTTCTCTGAGTTTTAAATGTACTACTTTGTAGCTTTATTGTGTATCCCCTAGTCCTCGTATTTTTGGAAAGAGTTAACAAGCGATTCATATCTACTCGTTCCACTCCACTTATTAAGTTATATCTCTATCATATCTTCCCTCTTTTCTCCAAGCTGAAGAGCCCTAGCCACTTTAGCCTTTCCTTACAGGGAAGTCGTCCCATCCCCTTTATCATTTTTGTCACCCTTCTCTGTACCTTTTCTAATTCCATTATATCTTTTTTGAGATGTGACCAGAATTGAACACAATATTCGAGGTGCAGTCGCAGTACAAAGGCATTATATCTTCCTCATTTTTGTTTTCCGTTCCTTTCTTAATTATACCTAACATTCTATTTGCTTCCTTTGCTGCAGCCGCAAACTGAGCAGAGGGTTTCAACGTATCATCAACGACGATGCCTAGATTCCTTTCCTGATTGGTGACTCCTAATGTGGAACCTTGCATTACGTAGCTATAATTCAGGTTCCTCTTTTCCACATGCATCACTTTGAACTTGCTCACGTCATCTGCCATTCAGATGCCCAGACTCATAAGGTCCTCTTGCAATTTTTCACAATCCTCCTGTGATTTAACAACTTTGTGTCATCAGCAAATTTAATTACCTCACTAGTTACTCCCATCTCTAGATCATTTATAAATATGTTAAAAAGCAGCGGTCCTAGCACAAACCCCTAAGGAACACCACTATCTACCCTTCTCCATTGAGAACACTGACCATTTAACCCTACTCTGTTTTCTAACTTTTAACCAGTTTTTAATCAATAGGACACTACCTCCTATCCCATTACTCTCCAATTTCCTCTGGAGTCTTTCATGAGGTACTCTGTCAAACTCCTAAAGAAAATCCAGATAAACAATATTGACTGGCTCACCTTTATCAACATGTTTGTTCACCCCTTCAAAGAAATGCAATAGATTGGTGAAGCAAGATTTCCCTTCTTGTTGGCTTTGTCTCATTAATCCATGCTTTTGAATATGCTCTGTAATTTTGTTCTTTATAATAGTCTTTACCATTTTGGCCAGCACCGACGTCAGGTTTATTGGTCTGTAATTTCCCAGATCCCCTCTGAAACCTTTTTAAAAAATCGGTGCTACTGAAAAAACATTACATGCCACGATACAAGGCTTTATTTGGAGAGGGCGTAAGGCCCGATTACCCATAGCAACTCTTTGCATTCCAGTGGAGTATGGTGGATTAGGACTGCTAAATATAAAGTTCCTAAACATAGCCAGCGGCACGAGGAATATAAATGACTGGTTTCGGAATACACAAGACTTTTCAGATACAACTCTGGAACTGGCCCTCACGGGAGGAGTCCACTTCAGCAACTATTTACATTCCTCTGGGGCGCCCATCCCGTATGTATTACGATATTCCAGGATTATGACATTTGCAGTAGCAGTGTGGAAGTGGATTTGTCGTCTACATCACTTCACGCCAAAGGTGACTCCATACCTGGCCGTCTGTGACAATAAGGCCTTTGCACCAGGTAGCCTGTATACTACATTCGGCACATGGGAGAGGCGAGGAATTAAATATCTACTACTAGTTGTCACCAGAGATGGGCATATAAGACCCTTTTCGGAACTACAAGAGGAGTTTGGAGTGCTTACGAAAGATCACTTTCATTATGAACAGCTTAAGCATTATGTGCACTCCTTGCCATGGGAATCCCTGGCAGAAGATGCTCAAGAGGAGCTCTCCTCAGCGTTCTCACTGGAAGCACAGCAAAAGGTGCCACTCGCTTACCATCATCAACATATAAAAGACACCGCCAGGGAGTTGGACTACCTAAAAGTGTCAAGACGGTGGACGGAAGACCTTCATGTGGACATTACAGCAGCGCAAATCAAAGCCCATGTTCTTTCGATCAGACAAACAACTGATCAGTCAACACATTGGGAATTACAATATAAATTTGTCCTTCGTCTGTATGTACCACCAAGAAAGGCATTCTACATGGGTCTCTCTCCTTGGGGAGAATGCCCTAAGAGTGGGCAGAAGGTGCAGACCTGGGCCATATGTTCTGGACCTGTGTGAACATACAGAAGTTCTGGAGAGATCTCATAAAATATGTTAACACAATTTGGAGTCAAAGTTGGAATTACACCCGGCATTGTTGTTTGGATGCCTGGACATGGGGCGCCCCAAGAGGAGAGGTTTCACAGCATTTGTGATGCGTACAGTTATTGTAAGCAAGTTATTTTGACGGAGTGGTTGTCTCATTGGGCCCCAACACTCCAGCAATCGCGAACGAAAATGCTGTGGTTTTTGCGTATGGAACAATTGGGCATAGTGGACTTTGATACCACCAACGGGAAACAGTTCCAACATCAGTGGGCTCCCTTTTGGAACACGCTGACTCCAGCAGCACGTAGTTATTTGTTAAACCTGTAACATGTACCTTGTCAGATGAAGAATATGAAAAAAAGGGAGAGGGAAGGAGAGTAAAGGGAAGAAGGGGGGGGGGGGGGGTGTGATGGGAAAGGTTAGCAAATAAAAGAACAATAATTGCACCAAAGTACACGAAATGTTTTCAGACTGAAATGTGTCAGTTGAGTGCATACGTTTATCTTTAAGCAATGACACTAGACAAAGGGAGGGGTTGGAAAGTTGTGGGGGGGGCGGGGGAAGTTGGGCTAAAACTTGAAAATGGATGTCGGTTAAAGGATGAAACTGCTTATGATGTGTAGTGTAATGTATTACATACCACCAATAAAAAATGATTTAAATATTTAAAAAAATCGGTGTTACATTGGCCACCCTCCAATCTTCTGGTACCACACTTGATTTTAAAGATAAATTACATATTACTAACAATAATTCCGCAAGTTCATTTTTCAGTTCTATCAGTACTCTCGGATGAATAGCATCCGGTCCAGGAGATTTGCTACTCTGAAATTTGTCAAATTGAGCCATTACATCTTCTAGGTTTATAGAGATTTCATTCAGTTTCTCTGACTCATCAGCTTTGAATACCATTTCTGGCACTGGTAGCTCTCCGAAATCTTCCTCGGTGAAGACCGAAGCAAAGAATTCATTTAATCTCTCTGCTATGACTTTGTCTTCCCTGATTGCCCCTTTTACCCCTCGATCATCTACCAGTCCAACCAATTCTTTTGCCAGCTTCTTGCTTGTTTTTGCCTCCAACGCAATCTTTTTTTCAAAGTCCATCTTTGCCTTCCTTATCAGCACTTTGCATTTGACTTGACATTTCTTATTATTTTCAGTCGATTAATTCTTCCATTTTCCGAAGGATTTTCTTTTAGCTCTAATTGCTTCTTCCACCTCACTTTTTAACCATGCTGGCTGTCGTTTGGTCTTCCTTCCTCCTTTTTTAATACACAGAATATATTTGGCCTGGGCTTCCAGAATAGTATATTTGAACAGCATTCACACCTGATATAAATTTTTGACCTTCGCAGCTGCTCCTCTAAGTTTTTTTTCACAATTCTTCTCATTTTATCATAGTCTCCTTTTTGAAAGCTAAATGCTAACGTACTGGATTTCCTGTGTGTACTTACTCCAAAGCTGATCTCAAATATGATATTAGGATCACTGTTATCAAGTGGCCCCACCACCATCACCTCCTGCACCAGTTCATGCGCTCCACTAAGGACTAGGTCAAAACTTTTTCCTTCTCTTGTTGGCTTCTGTACCAGCTGCTCCATAAAGCAATCCTTGATTTCGTCAAGGAATTTTACCTCCCTAGCATGCCGTTACATTTACCCAGTCAATATTGGGGTAATTGAAATCACCCGTTATTATTGTGTTGCCCAGTTTGTTAGCCTCCCTAATTTCTGATAGCATTTCTACATCCATCTGTTCGAAACTCTGACCCGATTATGAATAGAGAGGTTTTGAAAAGAAGCTAGATCTAAAGAAGCATTAGTTAGTAAGGTAGCTAAGATCTCTAGAACTGTAGATTTCTGGTAATGGGACTTTATATAGAGATGATGAAGCCAGGATGAAAGTAACTAGATGGTATTAAGTTGAATAAAATATGAGAAACTAGCCTAAGTTATAGGGTGTGCAGCAATCTAGGTCAAGTGCAGAGTGAGCGGATCATCAATTCTCACATGTATTAAAAACTTGGGAGAAGAAACAGGCTTTCATCTGCTTCCTGAGCTAGAGGTATTTAGTTTGGCCTAGCCCAAGAGTGCAAGGGTTACTCCTAAGAAGGCTCACTGGCAGGCATCAGGCTCTGTGATTTGTTTGGATTCAGGGTTGATGTTTTCACAATTGGCATTACGTCATCCATTTCCAAACTGTGCAATTTCAGCCATTTCTATTTATGTTTACTCTTTTTTACTGAAAAAAGCCATAACACTGCCATAAACAAATTCATACCATTTTAAAGAAAAATCCAACAGTTCCCCATCTCTATTCAGTATGCGCATACAGTATTTTTCTAAGAACAATCTAGGTACCCTTCCATGATGTATTAAGAAAGTTTAGGATTATATGTTCAAGAGTCTACTTCTGGTTTTGTGTGGTAAGGTAAGCCAGAATGGATCCCAAATAGCCTGGATAATCTGTCCTTTAGAGTTGTTGAAATCCTTAATGTATAGCTGCTCTAATCACAATTGTTCAATAACTGTGCCATCTATGATAAACAGGAGGAGTAGTCTGTATCCAAGAGAAAAGAATTGTTTTCTTACCAAAAAGCAAGGCGTTTGTGAGAAATCGATGAAGGCCCGGTGATTCAGGGCCATCTACTGTACATTTATCAAAAAGTAGTCTTGGTTCCAAAGGCAGTTCCACCACAACTGTATGGAATCCAACAGTGACTTCCAAAATCTTTGGACTCTCGGGCATGTCCATAACATGTGTCCCAAGAATGCTGATGGAAGCTTGCATTTTGGACACTGATCCCCAGAGGTCTTGCAGATAGCAAACGTTCTACGTCGTGAAATATGTAAGCAAAAGGCAAATTTGTATAACATTTCTTGATGTATCAAACTGGTTTTTTGCTTGCTCAGTCCCATTATATATGATTGTATAAAAGTGCATGATAAATCAACAGTCCATTTTTGGGCCAACTCTTTATAATCTAAGTCTGGTGTCGACTCTTAAGTACATGTGATGTAAAGACAATGGTACTCTTGTGTAGGATCTTAAGGTCAGCGCCTTGCTTATAGTCTTTTGTACATTTTCTGTAAGGTCTATCCATGGTAGAGAGGACACGTAATGATGTAACTGTCTATATGCAAAAACATCAACTGCCTGTAATTTAAACTTCTGTTGCAATTGTTCAAAGATTTTTTCTTGTCGTCCTCTGTTAGTACTTGGAGTAGGAATTTTAAACCTTGTGCTGTCCACTGTTGAAACTTACTAGATCCTAGACCTGGAAGAAAAGAAGAACTAGCACATATTGACATGTATGGAGTCACTGTGGAGGAGAAACCATGTTGTTTGCAGAGCCATCTCCAAGTCTTGCTATCTACCAAAAGAAGGGGGTTAACCTGCTAAATCTCAGGAGGTTGGAGAGCATGGGTGTGGAAAAAATAACTAAAATGTATCTTTGGCAATAAACCCAGCTCCAAGGCTGTGTCTATAAAATAGCCTGTTCCTCGATACCAATCACTGATGTGGTACATGCCACTAGCTACTGAAAGTTATCTAATGCTGACCAATCCCATACCTCCATGATCCCTGGGTTTCTGCAGCACCTCTACAGAGAGCCAAGATTTCTTGCCTCTCCACAGAAACCTCTGCAGGCACCTATGTAACAGTTTCTCATCACAATGATGCGTATAAAGCGGGAGCAACTGAAATGTATATAACCATTTAGGAGCAAGCACCATTTAAAAAGGTGAATTCACCCCCACAGAGATAAAGGTAGATGCATCCACACTCGCAAATGTAAAAAAGCCAAATTTGTTTCTAAAGACCCTACACGGTCCGTGTTTCGGCCAAAGAGGCCTTCTTCAGGGGTCTATAAATTGGCATATATAAATATTCATCTAAAGGTTCACTCAAATTCAGACAAATCTGAATCATTTGATTATATGGTTTATGCACCGGTCGGACAGTATTAGCAGATTTGTCTGAATTTGAGTGAACCTTTGGATGAATATTTATATATGCCAATTTGTAGACCCCTGAAGAAGGCCTCTTTGGCCGAAACACGGACCATGTAAGGTCTTTAGAAATAAATTTGGCTTTTTTACATTTGCGAGTTTGGTCTTTCTGTATATCTTCCGTTTTTTTTTGTTTTTTTCTGGTGTTTTTTACGGGAGATTTGGACTCTCTTTGTTGTTATAGATGCATCCACACTGCCAGTTGGCGAATTGTGTCAGTTAGTAGAGCTGTGATATTATTGGAGTACAAGGACTTGAAGTCTATAGGCAAGTTAACTCCAAAGTATTTTATTTGTGTTTCAGCTCATTGTAGTGGAAGTCTCCCTTCCATGTATTCCTAACTTCCAGCAGTAGTGGTAATGCTTGAGATTTGGCCAGGTTTAACGTAAACCCTGATAAGCTCCCATACTCCGTTATTAAGGTTAGCAATCTTTGCAAAGAGTCTTGGAGATTGGTTAAAAGGAGAAAAATATCATCCACAAATGTTAGACTTTTAACCTATGAATTAGATACGCATACCCCTGAAATAGTGGGATCTGAATTAATTAATCTCAATAATGGTTCCAAACAAACTACAAACAGTAGGGGGGAGAGTGGACATCCTTGTCTGGTGCCTCTCTCAACAAAAAAGGACGACATTCGTATACCAATCACTAAGAGTTTAGCCCTAGGATGTGTATAAAGAGCAGTTACTGCATGAAAGTATCAGCCACTGATTCCCACATATGATAGGATGGCAAATAATTGGTTCCAGTTTACTGTGTCATACGCCTCTTTCTGCATCCAAACTTACAACCAATGCTAGAAGGTTAGTAGTTCTGCAATGACTTAACACTGCCAGGATTTTCCATACATTATGTACAGACTGTCTTCCCTGCACAAACCCTGTCTGAACTGGACTAACAAGCTTGGGGAGATGGGCTGACAGCTGGGTAAGCAGGTACTTTAGCCAATATTTTGATGTCAACATTAAGTAACAAAATGGGTCTATATGAGTCCACATTTTCTTTAGGCTTACCTGGTTTAGATAGTAAGATAATGAGGGCTATATTAGCAAATCTGGGAAAGGACCCCATGGCTACCACATCTTGATAAAAGGAGGCCAAAGGACCTAGTAACACAAACTGCATCACCTTGTAAAATGCCCCAGTATAGCCATCCTCCCCTGGAGCTGAATACATCTTTAGGGCTTTAATGGCAGTTTGGATCTCTTTGCCCGTCAGTGGTAAATTCAGGGCTTCCTTTGCAGAATCTGAAAGTGTGGACATCCCCTGTTTTTCTAAATAGACCCTGAAAGTCTTCATGTCCACCAAGAGGTCTTTCTGCTTAAATCCCCCAAAGATGTTGTAAGAAAAGGTTTACAATTTTATCTATGCGGTGATGCAGGCTACCCTTTGTGCAGGTACTGCCCTTGGTCCTCCCCAGCCTCTAATCAGATGGGCCATTTGTTTTCCCACTTTGTTTCCAAATTTGTGTAGTTTATATTTATAAAAATCATAAGCCTTGCATGTTTTTTTCGTGACTCAAAGTGCAGTTTGGGTAGCTATTAGATTATCTTTGCTCTCAGACATCATATCATATTATTAATAAAGGCCCTTTTGTCTCTGCGTAATTGATCTTCTAGGTTAATTATACTTCAGGCCAAAATTTTTTTACGCTTGCAAACATAAGCAATAATGTCTCCTCTGGGAACCTCCTTACGTGCTTCCCAAAAAAGTTGGGGATACTCTATATGTGTCACGTTCTCAACGCAGCAACTAGGTTTGTGAGCCCTTGGACCCCTGCCAAGGAGCAGCAGCGGCAGGCAAATCACCCAAGCAAAAAGCAAGGTTGAACATAATAGGCAGGAACCACAGGATAACTAGAAGAGACTTTAATAGTAGGCAGCAAACAATCACATCCAGGCAAAGTCTCTAGGCAGGTGGCTACCAAAAGCAGTAATCAGGTCCAGGCAAAGTCTCTAGACAAGTGGCTATCAAAAGCAGTAATCAGGTCCAGGCAAAGTCTCTAGGCAGGCAGCAAACAAGGGTAATCCATAAACTAACCAGAGTCTTTAGGCAGGCAGAAATCAAGAGATGTCCAGGAACAGGCAGGGTCAAACACACAGGAAACTTTCAGAGCAGGAACTTGAACAAACCAACAGGAACTCATGGAAGATCTTTGATACCAAGGCAAAGCAAGCAAGGCTCACATAAGCTAATAAGCCCATCAGCAGCTGACACTCAGCTGCAGCAATCACCAGCCAAGTAAGGTTGCTGTTCAAGGACAAACCAGCAGAGCAAGTCTGGCAACCTGGAAAATCCGGACCGGACTCTCTGAAGTCTGGAACATGGAAGACAGCAGAAAACAGTTCATAGCAGCCACCAGTTCTGGCCACCAGCGGGCGAGGAGAACACCCACATGGAAACCAATATGCTGTTATTAGTAAAATAGTCTGTCCATTTTTCTTGCAAATATTTAAGAAAATCTTTGTATGCATTAGGTATGTGGGAAATCTCCAAGTTACCGGTGTCCTACAGTATACTGGGGCTTCAAATTCTATCCAGACCATGGAGTGATCCGAAATAATTTCCAGTCATATTGTAGCCGATTTTATTGCCTCAAATAATGTACTGCTTACAAAAATATAATCTATTCTGGAGAGGGTAGCATGCGCTCTAGAACAGTGGGTGTAGTCCTGTTTGCCCAGATATTAAAGTCTCCATGTATCCACTATGTCCAAAGCTTCCTCAAATAACACCAAGGGACTTTTATCTTCACTATGGGGAGAAAAATCTTGAATTGTATTTGTACTATCTTCAGTTCTTTGCATAAGCATGTTCATATCTCCCACAACTACCAACTGTGTAAGGTAAGGTGCTAGTATTATTAATAAAGCAGGATAGAAAATGCGGACCTTGGTGTAGGCCCATAGACTACCAATAAATTTATTTCTCTGCTCTGTACCCAAACTTTTAACAATATGTATCTACCATTAGGATCAGCCAACAGAGTCTGGGCCCTGTATGCTAGGGATTTCTGAAATAGCATAGCCACCCCTCCCCTTCTGCTCTTTGACTATGCACACAGGACCTCCCCCACCCAACTCTTGCACTAATCGCACTAAGGTGAACTCTTGGCCAACTTTGTATGTTCAAGAGCAGTTAGTCTAGTTTCCTGTAGACATGCAATGTCTGCCCCTACTTTATTTAAGGCACTTTTTTTGTTCTCTTAATAGGGGATGTGATTCCTCCTACATTCCATGTTACTATTTTGCAAGATTGCAGACTCATGGTGGTTGCCAATAAATGAAATAAGAAAACTAAGATAAATTCAACAAAACTTTCAAGTAATGCCCAACCCCAACCCAGGAGTTAAATAATACAAGAACCTAGAGAGGATCAAGATCATTCGATACAAAATTTCCATTAAAAGCACATTAGACTGTGTGATAAGAAGCAGTGTGACAATTATTGGAGACATCCCTCCTCGACCCAATTTCCCCCCAACCATAAACCATAAAACCCTTTCAATCCAAACCTTTTGTTCAACTTTTAATCCTTTTCCCCTTAAATCCCCAAAACCCAGTTCCTGTTTCCAGAACCTATTCCCTCCTTACCCCACTCTTTGTGTTACTCTTGTTATCTTCCTCCACTCAACAATTAGCAGAAGGAAGAGAGAACTACTGTAAATGCATAATGAGTCATGCGTCTGGACCTGCCCCTCTTTCCAGGTTATCACTAGCCATTGCCTCTGACCACCCGGGTATAGCCTAGGTTGATCAGCAGAACAAGCAAACTGTCTATAGACCCAGGATTACTGTATTCAATTAGGAGATAAAGAACTTATCCTCCGGGTTCAAAAGGTCACTCAGAGTTTGTGCCATATAGCTGTTGTACCTCTTTTTGGGCTGTGGAAAATGTATCATATGTAATCCAATGTCCATTTGCCTGTACTTTCAATATTGCTGGATACAACAGCATGAACCGCAGCTTCTTCTTGTGTAAACTTGCACATAATGGGGTGAATTTCCTTCTCTGCTCTTGAAGTGCCAATGAGTAATCTTGAAAGATCTTAATCCTTACACCTTCATAAGTCAAAGTGTCCCTTTTGAATCTATAGCCTCTCAAGATTTCTCCTTTATGCAGGTAGTTAAGATTTTTAGTATAAACACTCGTGAATTTCCATCTGATGTACGACCCAGGTGATGTGCTCTCTCCAAACAGAGGGGCCCTGCGATATCTATTAAGGATTTCAACAACTCTAAAGGACGGATATTCCAGACTATTTTGGATCCATTCTGGCTTCCCATACCACACAAAACCAGAAGTAGACTCTTGAATTCCTGTGAGAGCCATTTCTCCAAAACGGGAATCAAGGAGTTCTCTGCTCAGTGTTCTGGGATTCCCACTAATCAGAGGTTATTCCGTCTAGAACGATTCTCTAGATCTTCGATTGTCCTCATAAATTTGAATATGTTTCCCAATCTCTTGCAGCTCTGTTGTTTTGCCTTCCACCTCTGATTCTAAGGCCGCCACTCTTTGTTCCAATTCTCCCGTCCTCCGATGGATATCCACTAATAATGATTCAACCTTGTCTAGATGGGCAGACAACAGGCCAAGGTGAGGTCCGATCGCGTTGCTTACTGCCTCCGTAATCTGGAATAATTACTACTCCAATAAAGGAAGGCTCAACCCCAGCAGCGGCGCCGCCATCTTGTTCTCTGCATTTTTCAGCTTGTCCTTTTCTTTCTCTTTTTTATTTGCGGATTTCCCTGACATGTCACCACCAAAATTGGTCAGAAATTTGTCCATAAACAATGAGAAGTACTGCCGATACAAATGTTTCAGGAATAGTAAGGTACTTCAGGCTTTAATAAGGGTGATTCGGGCGCGGGAACCCAGAGATAGTTGAAACACGTTCTCACTCCTCAGTGCATCACGTGGTCCCCCTGCCATTTCTATTTATGTTACCCTATCCCCAATATACATATGCATGACACTCCCCATTCCTGATACTAAGGTCTCTCTGAATGGATGCTACTACCCACAACTCATATTCCAGAACAGTTCCTTCTTTTTCAGTCTGGGGAAATGACCACCGAGAACCCTTCTGGTCATGATGGATGTAGAATCACTATACAGCAACATTCCCCATGCGGATTTCATAGCTGCATGTGAGAAGCTCCTAAAAACACCCAGACACACAAAAATACATTGAAGAAGGGCACAGACAGCTCTCAGACAATATTTACTACAGGAAACTAACTGAGGATCCCACACAGGATTATACAAAGCAGCTGAAAGACCTTATCAGAACATTTCCTAAACAAGTACAGCCACATCTAAAGAAACTCATACCAAACCAGCCTTCCGTGGGCACATTCTACATGCTACCCAAAATCCACAAACCTGGAAACCCTGGCATACCAATCATATCGGGTATTGGCACACTCACGGAGGAAATATCTGGAATCATAGAGGGGATTCTGAAACCTCATCTTGCACAAAACAAACAGCTTCATACAAGACACCACAGACTTTCTGAATAAATTGAAAAATATCAAGCAATTACCACCGAGTACCCTTCTGGTCACGATGGATATAGAATCACTATACAGCAACATTCCCCAAGCGGATGGCATAGCTGCATGTGAGAAGCTCCTAAAAACATCCACACTGGACCATCAGTACTCACCAGAAACTATTACAAAATTAATCTAATTTATTTTAAGTCACAACTATTTCCGCTTTAAAAATGATATCTATCTACAAATAATGGGCACTGTGATGGGCACCAGGACAGCACCCCAATATGCCAACCTCTTTATGGCTGAGCTGGAAGAGACATTTCTGAATACATACCAGACCAAACCCCTAAAATACTACCAGTACATCGATGACATTTTTATGATTTGGACTGAGGGGGAAGAAACTCTGAAACAATTTTACAATTCCTTCAATACATACAATCCTACAATCAGATTCAAAATTGTCTAATCCCCAGAAAAAGTCAATTTTTTGGACACCACAGTCTCAATCAGCGATGACTATATACAAACATCCATATACAAGAAACCCACAGACAAATGCAGCTACCCCCACAACTTCAGCTTCCACCCTTCACATACAAAAAGATCCATTATTTATAGCCAAGCCACAAGATACCACCGTATCTGCTCTGACTCAGGGGACTGAGACAGACTCCTTGAAATCCTGACTGCATCCGTCGAACAGAAAAGCTACAACCCCAAAATAATCTCAAAGAATATTGCCTCCTTCCTCAAAACACCCAGGGAAAATCTGCTACAGTACAAAGAAAAAAAAGCCACAGACAGAATCCCCCTTATAGTGACATACAACCCAGAGCTGGAAAAATTAAGAAAAATCATAAAAGATCTACAGCCTCTATTCCAGGAGGATTAACCCCTGAAAGAGATATTCCCATCCCCACCAGTGCTGGCCTTCCGACAGCCACCCAACTTAAAACACAAGCTAATTAGAAGTAAGCTCCCAACACGGACTCAAAAAGAAGAGAACAGCACACATCCTTGCAATATATCCAGCTGCAAACTATGCCAAAACATTTCACAGGACCCCATGGTCATTCACAAAGGAAAAATATGCAACATTAAGGAATCTTTCACGTGCTCATCTTCCAAAGTGGTATATATGATTCAGTGTAAAAAATGCAATGAAGGCTGCTACATTGGAGAAACAAGTCAGATGCTAACGAAGAGATTTAATTTACATAGACACCATATGAAAAATGCTAGTACCAATCAGGATGTCACCTCTGTGGGGCAGCACTTTACAAAACCAGAACACTGTACTAGTGATTTGATGGTAAGAATCCTGAAAGGGAACTTTAAAACAATACAGGAACATAAGACCTTTGAAGTCAGAATGATTAAATATTTTGACACCCACCAGACAGGACTTCACAAAGATCTGGGTTTTCTACAACATTATAAACAATAAAATTGTGCTGCTTTAACACCCTCCTGTCTCCATGCATATCTCCCTGTCCCTCATCCACCCGACTCTTCTTGTCTCTCACCTATCCACCCCCATCCTGTTAGACTGTCACTGAAATGCTTTGATGTTTCACTTATATATACTGTCATTTACCAACGAAGCGAAGATACATACCTGTAGCAGGTATTCTCCGAGGACAGCAGGCTGATTGTTCTCACATTTGGGGTCGGCGTCCATGACGGCTCAGGAAACGGCAAATTTTTCTACAGCAAAATTTTAAAAGTTTTGCCAGAGCCCTCTAGCGCACGAACCGCACACAATGCGCATGCTCGGACGACTTCCCTCCCGTTGCGTGAGCATTCCCACTCAGTTTAATCAAAAAGCAAATAATAAACAAACAACAACTCCCAAGGGGAGGTGGGCGGGTTTGTGAGAACAATCAGCCTGCTGTCTTCAGAGAATACCTGCTAAAAGTATGTATCTTCGCTTTCTCCGAGGACAAGCAGGCTGCTTATTCTCACAATTGGGGTATCCCTAGCAACCAGGCTCACTCAAAACAATGAACATTGGTCAATTGGGCCTCGCAATGGCAAGGACATAACAGAGATTGACCTGAAACCATAAACAACTAACTGAGAGTGCAGCCTGGAACAGAACAAAATTGGGTCTAGGGGGGTGGAGTTGGATTCTAAACCCTGAACAGATTCTGCAGCACTGATTGTCCAAACCGACTGTCGCGTCAGGTATCCTGATGAAGGCAGTAGTGAGATGTGAATGTATGGACTGATGACCACTTTGCAGCCTTGCAAATCTCCTCAATGGACGCTGACTTTAAGTGAGCCACTGACGCAGCCATGGCTATAACTTTGTGAACCGTGACATGGCCCTCCAAAGTCAGCCCAGCTTGGGCGTAAGTGAAAGAAATGCAATCTGCTAGCCAATTGGAGATTGTGCGTTTTCCAATGGCAACTCCCCTCCTGCTGGGATCAAAAGAAACAAACAACTGGGCAGACTGTCTAAAGGGCTTTGTCCGCTCCACGTAAAAGGCCAATGCTCTCTTGCAGTCCAAAGTGTGCAAACTGCTTTCGCCAGGGCAGGTATGAGGACGGGGAAAGAATGTTGGCAAGACAACTGACTGGTTTAGATGGAACTCCGACACCACCTTTGGCACGAATGTAGGGTGCGTGCGGAGGACTACTCTGTTGTGATGAAATGTGATATAAGGTGCATGTACTACTAAGGCCTGAAGCTCACTGACTCTACGAGCGGAAGTAACAGCCACCAAGATAACGACCTTCCAGGTCAAGTACTTCAGATGGCAGGAATTCAGTGGCTCAAAAGGAGCTTTCATCAGTAGGGTGAGAACGACGTTGAGATCCCATGACACTGGTGGAGGTTTGACAGGGGGCTTTGACAAAAGCAAACCTCTCATGAAGCGAACAACTAAAGGCTGTCCAGAGATAGGCTTATCCTCTACATGGCGATAATAAGCACTAATCGCACTAAGGTGAACTCTTATTGACATCCTGGTCTTAAGACCAGACTCTGAGAAGTGTAGAAGGTATGCAAGCAGGGTCTGTGTAGGCAAGAAAGAGGATCTAGGGCCTTGCTGTCACACCAGATGGCAAACCTCCTCCATTTGAAAGAGTAACACCTCTTCGTGGAGTCTTTCCTGGAAGCAAGCAAGACTCGGGAGACACCCTCTGAAAGACCCAAGGAGGCGAATTCTAAGCTGTCAACATCCAGGCCATAGTTTCAGCAAAGTCTTCCCTACTAGAGGTATGGGAGGATACGAATACAGAAGGCCTGTCCCCCAATGTAGGAGAAAGGCATCTGACGCTAGTCTGTCGTGGGCCTGAAGTCTGGAACAAACTGAGGGACCTTGTGATTGATCTGAGTGGCAAAAAGATCCACCGAAGGGGTGCCCCACGCTCGGAAGATCTTGCGGACTACGCCCATGTTCAGTGACCACTCGTGAGGTTGCATTATCCTGCTCAACCTTTCGGCCAGACTGTTGTTTACGCCTGCCAGATAAGTGGCTTGGAGAAACATGCCTAGACGGCAAGCCCAAAGCCACATCTGGACGGCGAGATCCGGTGATGGCAACCTGATTGTCTGTCTGAATTAAGATTACTTGGTTGGACAGCCGTTCTCTGAAAGCCATTAGAGCGTTTCAGATTGCTCTTAATTCCAGGAGGTTCATGTGCAGACCTCTTTCCTGAAAGGACCAGGCTCCCTGAGTGTGTAGCCTATCTACATAAGCTCCCCACCCTAGGAGAGATGCATCCATTGTCAGCACTCTTCGTGGCTGAGGAACTTGGAATGGTCGTCCCATGGTCAAATTAGATCGAATCGTCCACCAGTGAAGAGAAAACTGTGGAGGCCATGTGCCCCAGAAGTCTCAACATCTGCAGAGCCGTGACCTGGTGGAACGCTCGAACCATGGACACCAGGGACAGAAGGTTTCCGCCCTT
Organism: Microcaecilia unicolor; assembly: GCF_901765095.1. Classification (NCBI taxonomy): domain Eukaryota; kingdom Metazoa; phylum Chordata; class Amphibia; order Gymnophiona; family Siphonopidae; genus Microcaecilia; species Microcaecilia unicolor. Next base: position 671,389,330 of record NC_044031.1, on the reverse strand, counting down.
ATCTCGGGAAGATAAGCTTGAGCTGAGTGTTCAACAATTAATTCCAATGTTTGGACTGGGGTGAGATGGGACTTGGGATAATTTAAGATGAATCCCAGTAGCTCTAGCACCCGAATAATCATTCGCATGGACTCCTGAGCACCCTCCTTCGAGGTGCTCTTCACCAGCCAATCGTCAATATAAGGAAACACATGCACTCCCAGTCTGAGTAGCGACACTGCGACTACAGCTAGGCATTTGGTAAACACTCTGGGCACAGACGCCAGGCCAAAAGGCAGTACACGGTACTGAAAGTGCTGTGTTCCCAGCCAAAATCGAAGATACTTCCTGTGAGCTGGAAGTATCGAGATGTATGTGTAAGCATCCTTTAAGTCCAGAGAGCCTAGCCAATCGTTTTCCTGAATTATGGGGTGCCTAGGGAAACCACCATGAACTTTTCTCAGACAAGAAATTTCTTCAGGGCCCTTAGGTCTAGGATGAGACGCATCCACCCTGTTTTCTTTTGCACAAGGAATTACCTGGAATAGAATCCCAGCCCTTCTTCCCCTGGTGGAACTGGTTTGACAGCTTGGGCCTTCAGAAGGGCACAGAGTTCCTCTGCAAGTACCTGTTTGTGCTGAGAATTGAAAGAATGAGCTCCTGGTGGACTGTTTGTGCTGAGAACTGTAAGAATGAGCTCCCGGTGGACAATTTGGAGGTTTGGATTCCAGGTTGAGGGTGTATCCTGATCGGACTATTTGAAGAACCCATCGGTCGGAGGTTATGAGAGGCCACCTTTGGTGAAAAAATATCAACCTCCCTCCAACCGTCAAGTTGTCCGGCACGGACACTTTTACTGAGGCTATGCTGAACTGGAACCAGTCAAAAGCCTGTCCCTTGCTTTTGCTGGGGAGCCGCAGAGGCCTTAGGCGCACGCTGTTGACGAAAATGAGCTCACTGGGACTGAGCCTGGACAGGCTGCCAAGAAGCAGGAGTGTACCTACACCTAGCATAGGAATAGGGAGCACTCCTCTTCCCTCCAAAAAACCTCCTAGATGAGTAGGTAGCAGCAGAAGACGCCTGGCAGGAGAGAGAATCCATAGCATCATTGTGCTTCTTGAGCTGGTCAACTAGATCCTCTACTTTCTCACCAAAAAGGTTATCCCTCCGGCAAGGAACATCCTCCATCCACTGCAGGACCCAATGATCTAGGTCAGAGACACGCAGCCATGAGAGTCTGCGCATCACTATATCTTGGGCAGCGATCCTGGATGCTACATCAAAAGTGTCGACCGTACCCCTGGCCAGGAATTTGACAGGCCTTCTTGCTGCCTGACTACCTGATGAAAAGGCTCGGCCTGCTCCGAAGGGAGTACCATCAACCAAGCTAGACAGTTGCCTCACCGAGTTCCACAAGTGGATGCGCGTGAAGAGCTGGTATGTTTGGATTTTGGCAGTGAGCATAGCGGCTTGATACGCCTTCCTCCCAAAAGAGTCCAAGGTTCTAGATTCTCTGCCTGGGGGCGCCAAGACATAGTCCCTAGTACTCTTGACTCTTTTGAGAGCAGAGTCCACCATCATGGAATTGTGAGGTAGCTGATGTCACGGTTGTGCCCATGTATGTTTTGGGCTCTCCTTCTTCTCGCCACCTAGGGGCCAGACTTGGGGGCTGCAATGGACTGTCTGGTTATTATCACCCGTTCCAGATTTCAGCCCAATCCGGTCCGGATCTTCCGGGCTGCCAGACTTGCTTGTTTTGTTTGAACCTACACAGCACCCATAGTTGCCTGGTGATTGCTGCATCTGAGCCTCAGCTGCTGCTGGGCTTATTAGCCATTTTGAAACTCTCTGCTTTGCCTTTGCATCGCCTTAGGCCCTGGTACGTTGGTGCTTGTTGAACTTCTGCTTAGTTTGGATTCTTGCCTGTTTTCAGTTAGTCTGTCTGTAGTTTAGATTAGGTTGTTGCCTGTTTTCTAGTCTTGTCTCTGGGTTATAGTTTTGTGTCTAGTCCTTGTCTGTTTGTGTCTTTAGTGGCTGCTCTGCAGCTTCCAGTCCTGTCTTTTCTCTGTTGGTATTTGTTCCCTGTTTTAGTGGCTGCTTGCAGCTTTCAGTCCTGTCCCTTAGCTTATCCATTCCTTGCCCTGCTGTCCCTGTATGTTCCTTTCCCCTCTGACCCTCAGTCCTGGTTCAGCCTAGTGGGGATCCAGGTCCTGCCCTGTCCGGTAAGTCCTGCCGGCCACCTGCACCCAAGGGCTCAACTCCTACTACTACTAATATTCAGCATTTCTATAGCGCTACAAGGCGTACGCAGCGCTGCACAAACATAGAAGTAAGACAGTCCCTGCTCAAAGAGCTTACAATCTAATAGACAAAAAATAAAGTAAGCAATTAATGTGTACAGGAAGGAGGAGAGGAGGGTAGGTGGAGGCGAGTGGTTACGAGTCAAAAGCAATGTTAAAGAGGTGGGCTTTCAGTCTAGATTTAAAGGTGGCCAAGGATGGGGCAAGACGTAGGGGCTCAGGAAGTTTATTCCAGGCTTAGGGTGCAGCGAGACAGAAGGCGCGAAGTCTGGAGTTGGCAGTAGTGGAGAAGGGAACAGATAAGAAGGATTTATCCATGGAGCGGAATGCACGGGGAGGGGTGTAGGGAAGGACGAGTGTGGAGAGATACTGGGGAGCAGCAGAGTGAGTACATTTATAGGTTAGTAGAAGAAGTTTGAACAGGATGCGAAAATGGATAGGGAGCCAGTGAAGCGACTTGAGGAGAGGGGTAGTATGAGTAAAGCGACCCTGGCGGAAGACGAGACGGGCAGCAGAGTTTTGAACCGATTGGAGAGGGGAGAGGTGACTAAGTGGGAGGCCAGCAAGAAGCAGATTGCAGTAGTCTAAACGAGAGGTGACAAGGGTGTGGATGAGGGTTTTGGTAGAGTGCTTGGAAAGAAAGGGGCAGATTTTACGGATGTTGTAAAGAAAGTAACGACAGGTCTTGGCAATCTGCGGGATATGAGCAGAGAAGGAGAGAGAAGAGTCAAAGATGACCCCAAGGTTTCGAGCTGAGGAGACAGGGAGAATGAGAGAGCCATCAATAGAAATAGAAAACGGGGGGAGTGGGGAGGTGGGTTTGGGGGGAAAAATGAGAAGCTCGGTTTTGGTCATGTTTAATTTCAGGTGGCGTTGAGACATCCAGGCAGCAATGTCAGACAAGCACGCTGAAACTTTGGTTTGGATGCAAGGTGAGATATCAGGGGTAGAAAGGTAGATTTGGGAGTCATCAGCATAGAGATGGTAGGAAAAGCCATGGGATGAGATTAATGAACCAAGGGAAGAAGTGTAGATAGAAAAGAGGAGGGGACCAAGAACAGAACCCTGAGGTATGCCGACAGGCAGAGGGATAGAAGTAGAAGAGGTTCCACCAGAGTGAACACTGAAGGTGCGGAGGGAGAGGTAGGAAGAGAACCAGGAAAGGACAGAGCCTTGGAATCCAAGTGAGGACAGGGTATCGAGGAGTATGCTGTGATCGACAGTGTCAAAAGCAGCGGAAAGATCAAGAAGAATGAGGATGGAATAGAGACCTCTGGATTTAGCCAGTAATAGGTCATTGGAGACTTTAGTAAGCGCAGTTTCGGTTGAATGGAGAGGGCGAAAACCAGATTGTAGTGGGTCAAGAATAGCATGTGAGGAGAGAAAATCAAGGCAGAGGTGGTGAACAGCATACTAAAGTAATTTGGAGAGAAAAGGGAGGAGGGAGATGGGTCGGTAATTAGAGGGACAAGTAGGGTCGAGTGAAGGCTTCTTAAGGAGAGGTGTGACCACAGCATGTTTAAAGGCAGTAGGGACAGTTGCAATGGAAAGTGAGAGGTTGACAATGTGACAGATAAAAGGAATAAGAGCAGGTGAGATGGCATTAAGAAGGTGGGTGGGAATGGGATCAGAGGAACGGGTGGTACATTTTGAGGAAGAAAGGAGAAGTGTAGTTTCCTCTATAGTAACTTCAGGAAAGGAGGAAAAGGAATGAGGGGAAGGAGAGAGAGGAGAACGGACTAGTGGAAGGAGAGGTGGCGAGGTAGAGAATTCAAGGATTATCTTTTGAACCTTGTCATGAAATAATTCAGCAAGGGTCTGAGGAGATAATGAAGGGGGAGATGGGGGAGGGGGCACCTTGAGGAGAGAGTTCAATGTGGTGAAGAGAAGCCGAGGGTTAGAGACAAGAGAGTTGGTCAGTTGGATATAATAATCCTGTTTGGTGCGTAAAAGAGCAGATTGGAAGGAGGTCAGCATGAACTTAAAGTGTAAGAAATTAGCAAGGGCCCGAGATTTCCACCAGAGGCGTTCGGCGGAGCGGGTACAGGAACGTAGGTAGCGGATATTAGAAGTCAGCCAAGGTTGGGGTTTTGTACGCCTTATAGGGCGGGTCATCAAAGGTGCAAGAGTGTCTAAGGCGGAGGATAGAGTATTGTTATAAGAAGAAACAGCCTTGTTGACAGACGTGGATGGTGCCACAGTAGAGAGGAGGTTTGAAACATGGGAGGATAGAGATGAAGGGTCAATATCATGAAGATTCCTAGATCAATTAGATAAGATAGGACGGGACTGGGAGGAAGGAGATTTAAGTGTGAAAGTTATAAGATGGTGATCAGAGAAGGGAAGATCAGAGGCAAGGAAACTAGAGGGTGAACAGTTGGAGGAGAAGATGAGATCAAGACAGTGACCATTTTGATGAGTGGGGGAGGGGGAGCATAGTTGGAGATTAAAGGAGTATGTTAAAGCGAGTAACTTGGAAATATAAGAGTTGGAAGGATCATTAGCAGGAATATCAAAGTCACCAAGGATGAGAGAGGAGGAGGACGGATCATGGAAGAAGGCAAGCCAGGCATCAAAGTCACTGAGAAAGGATGAAAGGGACTTATCAGAGGGACGATAAATGACCGCTATTCGAAGAGGCAGAGGACAGAAAAGGCGGATTGAGCGGACTTCAAAGGAGGAAAAACAGTGAGATTGAGGTGGAAGAAGGGGTTGAAATCTGGAGGAGGGAGAGAGAAGTAATCCAACACCGCCCCCGCGACCAGCAGGGCGAAGAGTATGTGAAAAAAGATAACCGCCATGGCAGAGGGCTGCGACTGCAGCAGTCATCAGGGCAGAGCCAGGTTTCTGTTATCGCGAGCAGATGGAGGTGACGCGAGATAAAGAGGTCCTGGATATAGGGGAGTTTGTTACAGATAGAGCGGGCATTCCATAGGGCACAAGAGAAGGGCAGAGAAGAAAAGGGGAGTAGAGGAATAGAGATGAGGTTAGAGAGGTCGCGGTGAGATCTGTAGAGTTGGGATAATAGTTGGTGAGGAGGGCCAGGATTGGAATTGATGTCACCAATTGAGAGTAAGAGAAGGAGTAAAAGAGAGCGGAAGAGAGTAGGAGAGGTGTGGCCACAAAGGCGCTGAAGGCAAGAAGTATTTAGGTGGAATGGGGAAGGCAAAATGGAGGGAAGAAAGAGACGGAGATTAAAAGCCAAGAGGGAGGAAGAGGGTAGGAGAGAAGGTGAGGTGATGAAGTCGATGGATGGGCAGTGAGTTCCTGTAGCGGAGAGAGGTAGGGGGTGAGGGAAAAGATTAGGAAGGGAGAGGGCCAGGAAGAGAATGTGAATAGGGGCCATAAACGACTGAGGTACTTTAGCAACTGGGAAGAAGATTAGATGCAAAGAGAAAAATGCCCCGAACTCCTGAGGAATGGTGGTCAAGTGCAGGTGAAGTCTAACTGTTTGTCAGAGTTCTGCCTTGTCTCTAGTTTGGGGTGGTTTTGTCACGTCTGTGGCCGTGACCACCCTCAACCTTACCTTCTCTCTGGGGGTCAGCAGCTCTGCTGGCTTCTGTCTGTCTTTGTGTTAGTCTTGTCTCTGTCCGGGTGTGCTGATTGCTTCACTAGACCTCACCTGTGTGGGCTATGCTTCTCTAGGGAGCCAGCATCTAAGATGGCTGCCACCGGCTCTGTGCCAGCTTCCAAGATGGCTCCTGCTTGTCTTTCCTGTGGGCTCACTTCCTATGTGTGCCAAGCCACTCTTTGGGGTCAAGGTACTTCCTGCTTCTGTCTTGCTGCTGGTGACCTCATCAGTGAGAGCCTTCATAAGGAAGTGCTGTGCTGGCATTCTGGGCTTTTGCATAAGTGTTATGCTCTTAGGCCAGGTCAGGTTAGTAAGTGTCTGCTGCACTACTGCTTAGCCTCTCTCTGGGTTCCAGCCCAGTTTCTTTCTGTGTCTCTGTTGTCCTTCCGTGGGGGGGGGGGGGGGGGGGTCTTCCCTGCCACTGTCTGTCTGTGGACTGTGGGTCCTTCCTGGCTTACCCTGTGTTTGGGGTGAAGCCTCTGTTCCTGGCTTACCCTGTGTTTGGGGTGAAGCCTCTGCTCCAGGCTTACCCTGTGTTGGGGGTGAAGCCTCTGTTCCTGGCTTACCCTGGGTTGGGGTGAAGCCTTTGTCCTGGTTTACTCTGTCTGTTCTCCTGTCTGCCCAAGACCCTTGGCCTGTTACTCCTGGTTTGCTCTCTTTACCCTGAACCCTGCCTTGCCTAGCCTGTGTGCCTACCCTGCTTGTATATCCTGAGTGTATATCCTGAAGCCTGTATCTGTCTAGCTAGTGTGTATTTCCTGGGTGGTTATTCCTGTATCTTGTCTCCACCTAGCTAGAGGGTTTACCCTGTGGGTATTCCCGGATCCCCGTTCTGCCTAGTGTGTTGCTGCCCTAGTCCTTGCTCCTGCTAGCTTCTGTGTTCCTTGGTCTGTCTTCTGGGTCTTGCTGCTAGTGGCTGTGCAGCAGCACCCTGTCTGAGTCTAGTTCCGTGCCCTGTCACCCTCGTGTATCCCAGACCCAGGGTGGGTCCTCTGGATCTTCAGTTCCTGCCTTATCCTGCAAGTCCTGCTGGCCGCCTGCACTTCGGAGGAACGGTGGTTAAGTGCAGGTGAAGCTGTTCCTGTTTCGTCTGTTCTAGTTGCCTGCCTTGTACTACTCCAGTCCAGAGTTCCAGTACTGCTCTTCGGGGTATCTAGTTCCAAGGTGGTCTTGCCTGCCGCTGCCGCTCCTCGGCAGTGGCCCAAGGGCTCACGAACTCCAGTCCTGCCTCGAGGACCTGACAGGATACCAAGGCCCTCGAGAACGCAACAGGTTTCGCCTGCCGCTGCCGCTCCTCGGGAGTGGCCCAAGGGTTCACAAACCTAGTTCCTGCTGTGAAAGCGTGACAGCTGAGACCTCATCAATCCAGGCTTTCCGTGGATCCGATATTGGGATTCAGTCTTTTTCAGGATCATGGGATTAGACAGAGGGAACGACAAGTTTCACATAAGGACTTCCTTCAGTAAATTATGCAAAGGAGCTGTTGCAGCCTCTCTAGGTGGAGAAGGATAATCCAGGACCAACAGCATCTCAGCCCTGGGCTCATCCTCAACCTCCATAGGGAAGGGAATAGCCGCAGCCATTTCCCGGACAAAGGAGGTGAAGGTTAGACTCTCCGGTGAAGAAAGTCTCCTTTCTAGTGGAGGGGAAGGTTCAGAAGGAATCCTATAGGACTGGTCAGAAGAAAAGTACCTGGGATCCTCCTCTTCCTCCCACAAACGCTCATCTTCAGTACCGGAAAAGACACCCCTCAGAGCAGTCCGAAACTGAGCCTGCCTCGATGCTGAGGAATGACGTCCTCGATGGCGGTGCCGAGAAGTCGACGCCCGCCTGGACTCTGGTGAAGCTTCCTCCACCGACGTCGAAGGGGAGTTGACCTGGGTCGCAGCCGACAACAATGCCGCAGGCGGCATCGAGGATAGGGGACCTCACCACAGGCAGAGGGCCAGATGCCGCTGCAGCAGACGGTACGGAAGGTGCAAGCACCCCCGACACCGAAGCAGACTGGCGCAGCAATCCTTCCAGAAGCTCTGGAAGCAGGGCCCTGATGCACTTGTCGAGAGCCACCGTCGGACAAGGCTGCAGGATCGGTAAAGGAGTCAGTGGCAGAATCTGTCAAGGCTCGGGAGCAGGTACCGGGCTGCTAGACTGACACATCGGCACCTGCTGAATAGAGGGAGAGTGATCCTCTCGGTGCCGACGCTTTTCGGGTGCAGAATCCCTTGACGCCCTGGAGCTTCCAGCACTGCGTATCGAAGGAGAACGATGACGGTGCTTCTTCACCTTCGCTTGCTGCCTGTCATCAGGGCTACTCGGTACCGATGAGGAAGACATGGAATCCTCACATCTCCTTGGGGCCGAGTCCGATGGTCGGTCCCGGGGGGGCCTGCATAACAGGAGGCCTCGAGACAGGTGTAGACCCACTCGATGCCTCACTGCTCCCAGCACGAGTTGGTCATTCTGCAACCATTACCTCCGCTCCCGACATCAATGTGTCCTTCGTTGATACCGCCGACGTCGGTACCGATGTCAATGTCGAAGGACCGGACCGAGCCCCAAAAATCTTCTCTCGTTGGGCTTCTCGAGAAACTTAGGTCCGTTTCTTCATGCGAACACACAGACTGCAAGTGGCTGTGCTATGGTCGGGCCCAAGGCACTGGATACATCAAGCGTGGGTATCGTTGTCCTTGGTGCAACCGGACCTTCTTGGGTACTGTTTGAAGCCGCTGGGTGTTTTTGATGAAATGGAAGAAAAACGGCTTCGGTGCAATTAAACGACGCGATCGTGCCAAAAAAGTAAAGGTCACAAAAGGGGAAAAGCCTGGCCGCATCAAAAAAAAAAGAAGAAAACTTAGAAAGTGCAAAAAACTAAGAAAAAATACTGTTGTTTTTTTTAAAGAAGAACAAAAATAACGATATAAAGAAAAGAAAATATAAAAAGAATCATCAAGACTGTCTTTCCTGGGCCAGCGAAGTGAACAGGGAAAAACTTCTTTACCTCATTGTGGACAAGAAAAAACTGGGCGGGAAGTCATCCACGCATGCGTGATGCACGCGGTTCACGCGCTAGAAGGCTCTGGCAAAACTTTTAAAATTTTGCTGTACAAAAATTTGCTGTTTCCTGGGCCGCTGTGGACGCCAACCTCACGTGAGAACAAGCAGCCTGCTTGTCCTCGGAGAATTGCTTATTTCCGATCTGACGAAGAAGGGCAACCTTCGAAAGCTAATCAAGAAATGTATTGTTATGTCCAATAAAAAAGGTATCATCTTATTTTCTTTTCCATGTTTTATTTTATTTCTATTGATTACCTTTAAAAGTGGACTAACACGGCTACCACACCTCTCTACTCAGTCTGGGATAAAACTGTTATGTTGTTCTGCTGATCTATGTAATCTTCAAAAAATAAAAATATCAACCAATAAATCAAGACTTTTAAGTTATCCTATGAGGGGCCTTGTCAAATTTAAATACACTATACTAACCAGCTGAAATGTATTTTTTAACTCAACAAATAGTTAAGCTCTGGAATGCGTTGCAAATAGTGACGTTTTTGAAGCAATTACTGAAGGAAGCTCAGCATACAGACCTTGGAAAATTATTTCCTTACCACTGTTGAGAAAAACCTGGAAACTCACTCTTGTGGTGGAAGGCCATTCAGCTCTCAGAAGTGGTTCCTACATCTTGCAGAATATGGAACTTGGGGTGTGTACAGTGCTTTATAACCTTGATCTTTCCTTGAAAATTTTACATAGAATATAGCAGCTACGCTAATGTACTACATCACAGTCATGCCTTATATTGTTAACAGCTGTTTTACTTAAAGTGATCATTATGAGGCATATTTTCAAAGCACTTTGGGAGGCTAAGTTCCATAGGTTTCTATGGAACTTTGGGAGGCTAAGTGCTTTGAAAATGAGCCTCGATATGTCTTATGTCTTTCTACGTCCTGTGCGTGGAATAGGGAGCATTTTTGAATATGCTCCCCTACAGGTTCTAGATTTCAACTTTATAACTAAAAACCTAAATTTGGCTTCTAGAACCTCCCTTCCACATTTTCTTACATCACTGGTACTCAGGGCTTTTTTTGAGGGGGTACTTGGGGGTACTGATTACCGGCACCTTTTCCACTGTCTGCTAAACTTGACCCATGGTTCTCATATTTTAATGAAAGAGCTCAGGTTCTACTTACAAATTCTGCCTTGTCATAGATTCTATGACTGGTTGCAGGGGTCCTGTCTATTGTAGGGTGGGTCCCTCACTGATCAATCCACCCCTGAAGGGTGGCCTGGCATTTGAGTACCGGCACCTTTTTTGCTAGACAAAATGCACTGCTGGTACCTATATGTGATAAGACATCAGCTCCTCCTCTCCACCTTATCTAGGTCACATGTGAGGTCTGTCACCTTTGCATCAGGTAGGCAAGTGACCAAATGATTCTCATGCCCACCAGTCACCTAGCTATCCACATGTCTAATAACTGAATCTTTAACTAAACTGGCCATCTTAACCGTTCTGGGCAGAATCCCCTGGAGACACATCCTTGGTGCGAGTAGATATAACATCCCTTAAAGAGCTAATGGATCACTTCTTTCCTCATTAAGGTGATGCTTTCCTTACAGGTGACCTCTCTCCTCCAGGGCCGTGCCTAGGGTCTCTGGTGCCCCCCCCCCCCCCCCCCCCCCCCATCTAGCATAAAATACCATAAATAAGTAAATAAATATAAACTTTTAACAGGGCATCTGCTTAAGAAAGCAGTTAGGTGCCTACTAAAACTCATAATGACACATACCCTATCTTTCTATAACATGGCGCCTACAGGTGAGGAGCATTTTGAACACCCCCCTCCAAAATCTAGTACTAGGCATGCCGAGAATACAAAACACTCAGGACCTATAGAGCAATTCTACTATACCATAAGCAGTAATTTCTACTGTCACACAAGCCATAAGCTGCTACTGAAGGCATAGCTAAGTCCAAATAAACACAGATAAAACCAACCAGATGGCGAGGAAAGGGGAAGCTTGTAAACTTTACAAGCACAGGACAGTCAACGGACAACTCTAGCGCCAGGTTGACACACGGGAGGAGGCAGGGAGAGATTGATTACCTTAAAACGGTTTGCCAGATGAATGTCTCAGATCACAGAGCAGGGACACAATGTTTTGTAAACAGGTAGGACCGCCACTGGGATTTTGAGGAGTAGTATAAGTGTCTCACATAAATGTAAAGGGAGACAGAACAGTGTGAGAAAATTTTTTTACCTGAGCCCTAGGCCAGCCCTCAAGGTGTTGCGCCAAGCCAGCACTCACCTTGCCATAGCCGGGCGGTCCCCAGAGGATGATGGAGGGAATCTCATGGGCGTGCAGCAGATTCCTGAGCAGCATGTTTTCCCCCAGCACTTTACTCTGCCCCATGTAATCTTCCAGACTGCATGGCCTCATCTTATCAGCTAGAGGCTTCCAATCCCATCCAGCTTCTCGGGCATGCTCTTCTGTTGATAAGTGGTAGCTCCAGTTGCCTACCCCTGGCTATCATCCTTCTCGGTCCCACAGAGGAAGAGGGGCAGGCACTGTCCACCTCGGTCTTAGGCTTGGAAAAGAGAGGGAAAGCGGTGGTGGTGGTGGTGCCGCTCTCCTTCACCTCTTCCTGTCCTGAGAGTTGTATCCTCTTGCTGCCCTGAAGGGCGGTGGGATCGCCCCGCGGCAAGCAGAAGCCAGGTGCGAATTAATACGGCCGGTCGGCAGCTCCTGCAAGCAGACAGGGCAGCGCAAGAGATCGAGAGCGCCAGAATCAGCCATAACTGAGCCCAGGACCTGTGTCCGGACACCGCACGGCTACACAGAAAGCTCCCACGCTCCCTCCCTACAGCAACCCAGGAACTATAGTCCTGTTGCTCCTGTCTTGCCTCCCTTTCCTCTTGTTCCCTCGGCTCCGCAGTACCATCGTTTCTGTACTCTCTCTTGGCAAAAGGTACTACTACTATAAATGGATACAAGTAAATCTCTTCTATTCGTCGTCGTCGGGCCTCACTGTGTCCCGCCCTCGCGGAAATAGGAAGTTACCTCAGAGGAGGGCGGGACACAGTGAGGCCCGACGACGATGACGAATAGTAGAGATTTACTTGTTTTAGAAGCAGCCGGGCACATGCGAGGCGCTGCCTGCAACTCGGCTTCACAAAATTTAAACCCCAAGCGGTATGGCGGGGCAGCACCGCAGCGGCGTCCTTGAAGGCAGGCGCCCCCCCTGCGGTGCTTACCCCGCTTACCATGTTGGCACGGCCCTGCTCTTTTCCAAGGCAGCATAGAGCATACTAGACTGAAGGTGGGACTGCTCTCCTACGTTGCTGTAACAGGGGCGTAGCTACGGGTGGGCCTGGGTGGGCCCAGGCCCACCCAATCTTTGCTCAGGCCCGCCCGCCAAGTCTGCGATGATCCTCCGCTCTGCCGCTACCGCCGCCGCTGCGTCTCTGTGAGCAGCCTCGGCAAAAGAAGAAAATGAAGCGCGGGGCCGCAGCAGCCTTCAGGCATGCGCTGTCGGCTCTGCCATTCTCTGCCCCCGCTGACGTCAATTTCCTGTTCCGAGGGCTGAGGACCGGCAGACCAACAGCGCATGCCTGAAGGCTGCTGCGGCGGCAGCCCTGCGCTTCACTTTCTTCTTTTGTTGAGGGCAGCTGCTCACAGTGGCAGCGTGTCGAAGGGATGCAGTTGACCTCCCTGGTGAGCTCAGCAGCCGTTTGGGTGCCTGGGGAACTAAGGTAAAGCTTCTTTTTATCCACATTGGGTTGGGTGTGTTAATCTACAGCAGTATTCATGGATCTCTCAAGCACATGGCATTATTTTTCTGTAGGCTGGGGTGGAGGAGCATAGAAAAAATATTTTGTTTGGAAGGGGAGGAGGAAGAAAGTGTGTCAGGGTGTATGTTGCATGGTGGAGGGGTGGGGAGAGAGACCAAAGATGTTGGATGGGGACAGAAAAAGGGGAGACACTGGATGAAAGGAGGAAGAGAGAGGAGATGGATGAAAGGAGGGAGACACTGGACAGAAGATGGAGAGCGAGGGAAGATGCTGGTGGAAGGGAGAGAGAGAAAGGGGACATGCTGGATGGAGGTGAGAGGGGAGAAGCTGGATGGAAAGAAAGAAGAGTTGGGATGCTGGATAGAAGAGGGGTACAGAGAGAAAGATGAATGGAAAGATGGTGGGAGAAAGAGGGGACATGGAAAAGGGCAGGGGAGAGACAAGCTGTTGGGGAGAAGGAAGGGGAGCAAAGGTGAGACCCTGGTTGGTCAGATGGAGAGAGAAACAGGAGAAATGCTGGATGAAAGGAGGGAGAGAGAGGAAAAATGCCAGAAGTATATATATATATATAGATAGATAGATAGAGAGAGAGAGAGAGAGAGAGAGAGAGAGAGAGAGACCACCCATATTAGCTCTGGGCCCAGCCAAAATGTCAGGTCTGGCTACGCCACTGTGCTGTAAGTCTTTACTATGTACCAATCTAACTACATAAGTACATAAGTACATAAGTAGTGCCATACTGGGAAAGACCAAAGGTCCATCTAGCCCAGCATCCTGTCACCGACAGTGGCCAATCCAGGTCAAGGGCACCTGGCACGCTCCCCAAACGTAAAAACATTCCAGACAAGTTATACCTAAAAATGCGGAATTTTTCCAAGTCCATTTAATAGCGGTCTATGGACTTGTCCTTTAGGAATCTATCTAACCCCTTTTTAAACTCCGTCAAGCTAACCGCCCATACCACGTTCTCCGGCAACGAATTCCAGAGTCTAATTACACGTTGGGTGAAGAAAAATTTTCCCCGATTCGTTTTAAATTTACCACACTGTAGCTTCAACTCATGCCCTCTAGTCCTAGTATTTTTGGATAGCGTGAACAGTCGCTTCACATCCACCCGATCCATTCCACTCATTATTTTATACACTTCTATCATATCTCCCCTCAGCCGTCTCTTCTCCAAGCTGAAAAGCCCTAGCCTTCTCAGCCTCTCTTCATAGGAAAGTCGTCCCATCCCCACTATCATTTTCGTCGCCCTTCGCTGTACCTTTTCCAATTCTACTATATCTTTTTTGAGATACGGAGACCAGTACTGAACACAATACTCCAGGTGCGGTCGCACCATGGAGCGATACAACAGCATTATAACATCCGCACACCTGGACTCCATACCCTTCCTAATAACACCCAACATTCTATTCGCTTTCCTAGCCGCAGCAGCACACTGAGCAGAAGGTTTCAGCGTATCATCGACGACGACACCCAGATCCCTTTCTTGATCCGTAACTCCTAACGCGGAACCTTGCAAGACGTAGCTATAATTCGGGTTCCTCTTACCCACATGCATCACTTTGCACTTGTCAACATTGAACTTCATCTGCCACTTGCACGCCCATTCTCCCAGTCTCGCAAGGTCCTCCTGTAATCGTTCACATTCCTCCTGCGACTTGACGACCCTGAATAATTTTGTGTCATCGGCGAATTTAATTACCTCACTAGCTTCTAGAGACTGAGCTTGTTCTCTGAGAGCCAGAAGCTATTTGCATTAAATGCAAACATATGACCTCTCACCAACTGGGAGATAATCATACACATGGTATTCAATGTATAAGACTGGATGGCACCCATCTCGGTACAGGACTGATGTCTGCATCTTAGTATTGGTGAATTATTTAGTTATCTAAAGTTGCTAAGGGAGTAAGGATACTAAACTAATATAAAGGGCCTTAAGATTAGTTTGTATATGTTATGCTTTTATTTTGTGTTTTCTTTTCACTGAATTGCAAATAATTTGTTGTTTATGGTGAATCACAAGCTGATGAAAATACTCTGTTAAGACACATTTCCCTCTTACCTTTTTAATTGGGATAACTGCCTGGGGTGAATGGGAAAGAAGATTAACTGAGGCAATTAAATACCTACCTTTTAATGTTCTAGAGCTTTAATAACTAAAATAAAGTACAATAATTTAAGACCTTCTAACCAATCTTATAACTACCTTTTAATGTTCTATGGTTCTAACAACTAACATTAAACTACAACAAAAAATATTAGACACTTTAAACAAGCTAATACCTATTTTTTGCTTTCTGAACAAAATCAAAACAGATCATATTAGTAAACCCACAAATTCTCTTCTATGCCAAACTGTAGGTCAGAAATCTCCTAGTTATTTGAACCCTCCATTGCCCCATGTAAGCCGCATTGAGCCTGCCATGAGTGGGAAAATGCGGGGTACAAATGTAACATAAATAAATAAATAAATAAAATATACTGCCTATATATCCAAGGCAATCTAAATGGTACAATAAAGGACACAGGATTCATACACAAGTAAAAACACCTAGAAAAACTAGAGCTTGTACAACATGGACATATCCAAGACAAGAGGTGGCATAGAAAAGCCGCCTCCACCTACCCTCCTCTCCTCCTTCCTGTACACATTAATTGATTTGATTTGCTTACTTTATTTCTTGTATATTAGATTGTAAGCTCTTTGAGCAGGGACTGTCTTTCTTCTATGTTTGTGCAGCGCTGCATACGCCTTGTAGCGCTATAGAAATGCTAAATAGTAGTAGTAGTAGTAGCAGTCAAAGTTTGAATGTCAAAGAAGCAACAGCCAAAAAAACAAACCAGTGGCCATCAACTTAAAAGAAGTTTATTAAATAAAAAGAACCTTTGATGATAAAGTGTGAGTTTTTTGTCATACCATACAGACATTCTAGTACGAGCCCAACATGTTTTGGCAGCTGACTGCCTGCATGAGGGGCACATTAGGTCCTTGTAATAGGGATATGTAACACATCTTAAAGAAGACTACTCAATGCATAAGGGTTGCTTGCACTGGGCTCCTTGAGACCAGTATGAACTGCTTCAAAAACTAGCTAAAACACACTTGTTTAGATAAAATCTTGATGCTGAAACATGTTGGGTTTTTACTTGAGCATCTATACAGTAGGACAAAAAACTTTCATCATCAAAGGTTGCTTTTTTAATAAAACTTTTAAGTTGAGGGCCACTGGTTTGTTTTCTTGGCTGTTTCTTCTTTGTCATTTATGACATGGACATATACAAGGGAAGAGAGAAGGGAGACAGATTACAGTATTGTCTCAGAATGTAATGCTTATCTAACTCAGGGGTCTTTTTACTAAGTGGTGGTAAGCCCAATGTGGGCTTACTGCTCGTTAATTTGGAACTACTGCTGGTCCAGCGCACACCATTTCCGGTGCTACATTTTTTTTATTTTTGTAGCGCCGGTGTTTACCCAGTGGTAATCAAGCAGCGACGCAAACTGCCCAGTTATAGTCGGGTTACCGTGAGAGCCCTTACCACCACTCAATGGGTGGAGGTAAGTGCTCTCCCCCCTCCCCTGAAATGGCCACGCGGCAAGTGGCTCACTTGCCACATGGTCATTTCTTTAAAAAAAAAAAAAAACAGCCTTTTACCTGTTGCAGTAAAAAGGGGCCTCAGCACGTGTCAAAAACACCCTTTTACTGCAGCTTAGTAAAAGGGGCTCTCAGAAAGGCCTCCTCTGCTTTCAGAACTTCCTCAGAAAAGAGGAAGAAAACTTTTATGAATTTCACTGAGAGGTGGTTATTTTCTGCTGTTTGCCACAATACTGCGAGAAGATAACACCTGTGTTATTTAAAAATTTGTTATTTATATGGTAGATAGGGTGGTGGACTTTGGTCCTGGGGAACTGAGGAACTGAGTTCGATTCCCACTTCAGGCACAGGCAGCTCCTTGTGACTCTGGGCAAGTCACTTAACCCTCCATTGCCCCATGTAAGCCGCATTGAGCCTGCCATGAGTGGGAAAGCGCGGGGTACAAATGTAACAACATTAATGTGCTTTGCTTGCTTGATGCTGTGCATTGGAGTCTTGGTGCAGTAAACAGGATAAATCTTTGTGATGCTTGCTTGATTGCAGCAGCATTAACTTTTAGGAAATGTCTTTCACTTGTCCATTAATATATAATACATATGTAACAAAGAAAGGCTATACAAGCATATGTATTAATATTTTTAGTTCTACAGTAATTTCTCCTAAGTTCTGAAAACAATAATCAAATTAAGTACAAATACTGCATGTTGGCTAAAAAAGGAATAATTCTTGGTCAGGATCCTTGACTAACAGCCAAAAGGTTTCTCTGTTTCATCCATTAGTAACTTTCACCTTCAACCTAAATAATCATAAACGTTAAATAAACATACTTTGTAGACTGCATTTTATGTAACCTCTAATTTTTTGAATATTCTCTCTATCATTACCTACTTTGCATCACAGCCCTGTTCTATGAGCCCCAGTGCATCTTACAATGAATTTAATTTAAGGCTCTTATGAGCAAAGATTATACCATTCATGTGTCAATCATAGGACTCTACTCATACAGAATAATTGCTTACCTTTAACTACTTCTCCAAGGATATAATTTTTAACTGACTTAACTGATAGGGTACTAAGCTCCAGTTCTGGAAGTTTCCCAGACTGTCACATTTAGGAGGTACATAAATCAGAGCAACTCGGTTCAATATCCTTACCTTTCCAAAATATTCTTGTTTCCTCTTTACCTTTCCTACTCATCCTTCTTTTGCTGAACACTATTTGCAACATTCTGCATAAAAATAGAAATTACTCCAAAATCCAAAGCATTGCACTTTCTCAACCTTTTTTCATCTTCTTATATTTAGCTATGTCTAAACTTTTATCAATGACCACTTTTGATCATTTTAAAATTTTAATTTCTTGTATCAGAGGATTTTACTCTTGTACAGCACATTCCAGATAATGAATAAAACAGATTAATAATCACACCGTGCACTCCTCCTCACTCTGAGTATGCCACAAAAGACAATTGTGTATATTTCTGAAGGAATATGCATTGATATGTCAGTTATAACAGTCCTGCAATGTTTATATTTAGAAAGACAGATCCCGCTGACAGTAACCACTTCTGAGCTTACTTTGCTTTATACGGGGAGTCAGAGTTTAAATTCTTTGCTTCCATCAAGCTCTCATATTCCTTTGCTCTGCAGAAAATAAAAATCAAAAAGATAAGTCTTAAATGACATACAGCACAATGTGTGACACCAATCTGACACTGCACAGAAAATACGGAACCAAACGATGATGCACTAACTTGTTTCAAAATCTATTTTCTGCATATATGAAGTACTGACTCTGCAGATAAAACATGTAATGTATTTCATATTAGCTTCCTTGCTATTTATATATAAATGAGGTCAGTTTCAAGAGGCAAAACTGCTACTCTGTGACTGAAGCGAACATGCGCAAACAAAAATGTATACAAAATAATTTTTTTTAAATGTAATTGGAATACATAGCAATGACATGAGAAATAGCCTTTTCCATTGGAAAAGCACAATGCTAATTTTGACTAGTTGTACAATATGGAAAAATGGTCATTTTTTCACAAATATTAAAACTAAAATAGTGCCCAATACATCTGCAGGTATATTAAAGCTTTAAGAGATACCGATGAGTGTGTGGTATCTTTACACACCTCACAAGCTACAGAATACAAAAATAAATACCTCTCTGAATGAATAGATGTTTTACTTTGGGAAATGTAAGCAAGTCTCTGCAGCACAAACCTGTTCAGACACTTAAAAGTATTTTTGTTTACATTGGCTTCATGCCAAAGTTCTGGAAAACTTGAGACAATACTTCTTTGCCACTGCTTAGCTTGGCTCCAGCTTGCCTGGGCCAACAGGTGAAAGCCATCATCAGTCCATCAACCTAAGACAGGGCTCATTGCAGCAATCTATTAACATTTAATACATTTGGCACAAATGCTAAGAAACTTGAGATATGCAGAAAATTTAAATGCTCAGTTCTTAACCACAGAAGCTTTATTGTGGAAAAAAAAATCTTACACAGTGGCAAATGAACTCTCTCTGAGCTACCCAATGAAGACACCATGAGCAAAAAAGGAAAAGCTGAATATAAACTAGATGCCAATTCTTAAGAGAAACAAAGAGGTTTGGTCAGAAAAGATATATGTCAAAACTCACACTGTCCAGGAAAGGCAGTACAAGAAGAGTTGTTATTGAGCAACTATGTTGGACCTTAATCTTTAACATAAATCCTTTAAAATAATGGGATAGATAAACTATACAGTCCTTTCAGAAAAAAATGACAGAATTATATTTATTCTGACCTTTGAGATTTCTTAAGACTAAGGTCTGATGGAGGGAACAGAAAGATGTTAGTCTCACTACTGATATGCACTTAAGTAAATAGTTATGAAGCTGAAACTATAGACCCATTTTAAACTAAATGCTAAGAAAATCTCCAGTCTAAAGCAAAAGAGGTGTAAACTCTGTAGTGTAGGCACAGAACAAGTCCTGAAATAGACATAGCAAGCTGATGTTTTAGAAGACCACTGTGATGCTCTAGACAAACTGCTGTGACTACCCAATAGTGTCCAGTACTGGATTGAAACCGATGAAAGATTCCAGGTCCCAGTGGTAATCAGTCCTCTCAGCACTTCAATCTCTAATCCTTCAGCAACTTTTTTGAGGTGTGAAATTCCCCAGTTCAGCAGGGCTCAGAATTCTTGATGAAAAGAATATCTCAAGGAAATATAACCAATCTTACAAATACTGAGAAATCTTGTACGTACACTCCTATGAATGCAGGAATCTCATCTGAGGCTTTTATCTTGACCTGGTTCTTTGTGGTCAGCGCATAATTCCCCTGATAGCAATGTAAACGCTGTGAAAAATTAAAGGCCACACTACAGAAATGCCCTGTGAATCCTCGTCATTATTTAACAGTAGGACTGACGTTCTCTAAAATCTCTAACTTGGCAAGATGTTCTCCAGAGCCATGTTGCAGTAATACAGATGATGCTTTGTATACAAGACACTGAAATCTGTAGCAGACATACTAGCTTCAAATGAAAAGGTGCCAAAAATAATTTTACTCTTTGGTTCTGATTTTAGTAAGTGTTTCTCGAAAGACACAGATTGGGAAAACAGAATAAGTAAAACAGACCCTTTCTCTTTCTGAAGTATTTCTTTTGAGGTAGGGCTCAAACAAGGCATTACAGAGCACTGCCACAATGAAACACATTAAAATCTTTCAAAGTGCATATATCAAACAATTATACATATGCAGGGACTTCCATAACTGTCTGTCCGTTTGTTTCGGACGCTCCCTTCGTAGTTCCCCTGAAGTCAGAAATAATTGAACTATTGCCAAAAACATTTCCTAATTTATCTTTGGAAAAATGGCTACGCTTAAAACTTTCTTTGTGCATACTGGGCAATGGTGATATGCTAATGGGAACCCATCATAATCTAGTTATGTAAGGTGCTCATATGATGCTGGCTGGCACATCAAAAGTATTTGATTTTTCCCCACTGCTTTGGAAAAAAAAAGCTATTCAAATGCTTATTTGTATGGGTTAAATTTTTAATAGACTTATGCTATATATGTTTCTCATGAAACTAAGTCGGTGAACAGAAAATCCAGACTATTGCTTAGTTCCTTCAATGCAAACAATACAATGTGCCTGTGATGCACGGGTTTGGTAGGTTCTTTATGTGATAATTATTTTTGACAACTCAATGCCCATCTGATTCTTTCTGATGGACATTGTTGGTTTAAGTCTGACTATCCTTTTGACTCTGCTTTCAGCATACAGAGCCTTTTGTTCAACAGTTCCTGCTCATCTATTTCAGGTTGCTTACATTCCATGGAATAAGCTGCTCTCAGCAGTGCTGCAGCTGGGGTTCTTTTCTCTTGAATTTCATAATTCAGAATTACTGGTATTACCCAATGTCAACATAATTATGTAGAAAGAAAGTTGTAACTACTAACTCTAGAATATAAGGTAAATGAGAGGGCAGTGAATAACAGATAATTTTTTTTAAAAAGGAAAGAATTATAGAAAAACATAATGAAGCCAAACTACTATCAGAAAGGTTCACGTTAAACATGTTTTTCATATTAGACACAACATACCACAAAGACAGATGCAGCCAAATTTTATTATTTTTTTTTTTACATCTTTTTGCTCTAGGGTATGAAAAGTCATGGTCTACATATATCTGTGTTCCTCTGTCTAGATTTGCCTACAATTATAGTTTATAGTCAATATGTTGAAAGGTCTCTAAATGACTATATACAAAGAGGATAATGCTGCTGATTAGCCAACTGAATGGACGCTTGCTCTGCACAACAGGCGGTGAACGGAAATACACTTCACTTGCTTCAAGATATCTTGGAGACACCAACACAGTAAAACTGGGACATATGGCCTTCAGGTAAGAAGCACAATACAATATAATACATTGCTTATATTCCACAATTTCCATGCAGATGGTTCATTGTGTATTACAAAAAGATATATACTTGATTACAGGAAAGAACCAGTCAATAGCTGGAAGATTACAAAGCCATTAAAATAATAATAAAAATCATACTTCCAAACAGTTCTTAAATAGAATAGAAAATGGCAGAAACAATATTTACTTCCTGGAACTGATTTTTTACTTTCAGTTTTAACAGACACAGGTACTGGAACTGTGAGAACATGTGATAAGGCATGCAGAGTAAGACCGAGGGCCACTGAACTCAGGGGTCTTTTACTAAGCCGTGGTAGTGTTTTTAGCCTGCAGTACAAATCAGCTGGCGGTAAACGCCGAGACGTCCATTATATTCCTATGGGTGTCTTGGACATTTACCTCCAGCTGATTACCGTGGTTTAGTAAAAGACCCCCATAGCATCCTATTTCTAACTGTGGCCAGTCTGGGTCACAAGAACCTGGCAGATTCAAAAAAGCAGACCTGTTTCCACAGATATACAATGGCTCTCTCAAGTCTACCTGGCTAAAACATTTTTTAAAGGACTTTTTCCACTACAAACTTGCCCAATCCTTTTTTGAACTCTCCTTGAATATATCTTCCTAACGAAATATTGCACTCTCCAGTCACCCAAGCTCTGAACTACTTCCACCTGTTCAACTATTCTCTCACCTCTGCAATAAAGCTGCCTCTCCTCAGATTTCTACCTCCAACCATTGATACAGCTCTCAGAATTACGGAGTCTCTGTGCCCTGGGGCAACACTTCTGAACATCTGACTGTGAGTAAATTATCTGTATTTATTCAATAAAAGAAACTTCAGAAAAGATAGAGACTTCAGGTGTGTTCTGGTGTGCCAAGGTTATACTTTAAGATATTGAGGCTTTACATTAAGAAGATATATCCAAGCCACTTTAACTATACTCTCTAGCAACGGATTCTACTACTTAATTATTTATGCCTTGCACATAAAATTGAGCCTATCAGGGATACAAATACAATAAATAAATACATTTTTGCAATGGTCTGTTTTCAATGTGTTTGTTGTTAGTTTAAGTGTCCTCTTATTTTATGTTGCTTGAAAACTTGAATTGTTTCAAACAGGTCCAAACTTATTTTGGGTCTTCAAAAATCTGATACCATGACTCCTGGATCGTGGTCCTGGCTGAACATGATACTCCTTGCAGTGCGCCGCTCTCTCCGTTCTGGGCACTGGTCACAGGATTCTCAACAGGAACTGTGGAGGCAGGTGCAGTTGGATGATGTCACGTTCCGGGAAGTAATTAGCCGCCTCCCGGATCTGGCATCGTTGCCTCTACGTCTCGGAGCTCCTGGCTATGTCTGAGTCTGGTAGACACTTGTGGCTCTCTAGACATTCCTGAGTTCTTCCTGGCTGTGCCTAGCGCTATCGTGTGAGTGCGTTCCAGAGACGCTATCCTGCTACCGTGTGAGTGGGTTCCTGAGTCGCTATCCTGCTATCTGTGTGAGTGGGTTCCTGAGATACTATCCTGCTATCATGTGAGTGGGTTCCTGAGACTATATCTGGCTATCTGTGCGAGTGGGTTCCTGAGATGCTATCCTGCTATCTCTGTGTGAGCGAGTTAAAGAGAAGTTGATCATATAACTCTTTTTCTAAATATTGACCTCATACTATTACCATTTGTTAAAGGAATAATAGGTCATAGTTCTAGACAATTACTCATCCTCTTATAGCTCCATGAGGTCACAGCTCTGAATAACTACTGGGTCTCTTGCATCTCCAAGGGTTCTCAAATTTATATTTAAGACAAGTGCGACATTATCAATAAATGAAATCGAGATGTAGTATTTGTGTGTTGTCTAATACCTAGGAAATAATTGTATGTCACGATTATACAGCTGTACTCTGAAGCAACTACTCACTGGATTTATCTGGCTACAAGTATACCTATTTGTTCACTTCTATAGTTATGACAACATTTTTATGGTTACTATTTCACAGTGTGGTAATGTGAGAGTGAGTCAAAGAGCCTTCACAAATACAGCCAGACTATCGTTTAAAAGTAAACCCAAAAGGTCTTTAATAGTGTGATTCAAACAGAAGTGCTGGGCAGACTTTTACGGTCTGTGCCCTGAGAAAGGCAAGGACAAATCAAACTAGGGTATACATAAAAAGTATCACATACCATGTAAAATGAGTTTATCTTGTTGGGCAGACTGCATGGACTATTAAGGTCTTTATCTGCTGTCATTTACTATGTTACTATGTTATGTAGAAAGCATAACGGAACTTGTTGATCTCTAAGGATGTTAGCTCAATATTGCACATAAGCAGCTTGGCGTGCAATAGCAGCCATACAAAATGAAGCCTGGTTCTTATCAGACCACAGAACAGTCCCAGTATGCATAGATTACAAAATAAAAAGCTTTCCTACCTCATGGTTACCCCTCAGTTCCTTCAAAGGTATGTTGTGAGCGCAAACTCTAGAAGTCTGCTTCTTCCTGCTTTGCTCCTCTCTGGTCATCTCCCTTCTGGGGGTTTTAACTGCCCTAAGTGAACCATGTGCACCCTACTAAACACTCTAGGGCCCCACTTGTTAAGGTGAAGCTGTGAAAGAGTGTGTTTAAGGTGGACTGACAGTTTCTTAGGCACTACATCACACACAGAATATTTAAAAATTACCATCTCTCTCTCTGAACTTTTTATATGTTCTATTTTAGTGATTGTCCTTAAATATTTTGACATCTTGTGTCTTTTCTCAATTAAAATAGCAGCTCACTTAAGATCTTTCCTTTAAAAGACAGAAACCCTTCTATGTTGACAGGAGTGGTGGGTTAGAGACATAGTTTCATTATGCTTACTTAAAATACAACTAAGTTGTAATATTTCTAAGAATGTATACTGCTACATGCCCTCAGAATAATTTTTTTTTTGTTATTAATTTCTAACATAAATTGCGGCTTGTGAGATTCTTTTGCAATATCTCTTTCTAAGCCAACCAAGAGGTACCACAGTCCTTTAACAGTTCCTTGATAGTCTCAGCACTGGTTTAGTTATAGTGGATACACAGCACTCAAAAATAAATTCCAAAATTAAAGTAAAGCTTGGTGTAAATGTGTGTAATCTATAACGCCGCACACAGATTTTAAAAACACCCACAACCCTCCATTCCATGCTCATGGCCACGCCTTTTTCAACTATGCAACTTAGAATTTATGGGAATTGGGTTACAGAATACACTTACAAAACTGTGCATGTAAATTCTAATTAATGCCAATTAGTGTCAACAATTGCTTAAGTGGCAATTATCAGCATTGATTGGCTTGTTAACTAATTAAGTTGCATGCGCAAACCGAGAATACAACCGGATTTTCGGGTGCAACTTAAATTGTACTAAATAGAATCCAGGGGACAGTGCTACAAACTTGTTTCATTTCATTTATTAAAATTCATATTTTATCCAACAGAATGAAATTCTAAATGGATTACAAAGTGGCATCCATAAAATATGCAAATAAATATTATAAATGACACAATAGAACAAACATACAAAATCTAAAATATATAAAAGTTAATCTCACATAACAGAACAAAGAAATATACAAAAAAATTATTAGATCAAAAAGCTTGAACAAGAAAGCTTTCATCATTTTCCTAATACCCACACCATAGATACTACACTATTATTCCTTATTGATGATTTGCTTACACGTCATTATCGATTGTATTTTGCTATTCTGTTTATTTGACTACAAAGCAAGGCACATATGTGGTTTTCTTCTTATCTGATAAGTCATCTATAGCAGGTTTGGTGGGTTGCCTACTCTGATTCTTGGCAATTGAAAATTAGGTGTGCCTCAAGGCTCAATGTTATTTATTTTCTTACATTTGTACCCTGCGCTTTCCCACTCATAGCAGGTTCAATGCGGCTTACATATTATATACAGATACTTATTTGTACCTGGGGCAATGGAGGGTTAAGTGACTTGCCCAGAGTCACAAGGAGCTGCCTGTGCCTGCAGTGGGAATCGAACCCAGTTCCCCAGGACCAAAGTCCACCACTCTAACCACGCTTTTGTTTCATATTAATCTTTATTAACAATATATCCAATCACCTTTGGTAACAAAGCAAAACCCCATAACCCACTACCTCCAACTGTACACCACTACAATAGCCCTTATAGGTGAAGGGGGCACCTAAATGTGGATACAGTGAGTTTCTGTTGAGATTTGGCGGGCTCACAGTTTCCACCACAAGTGTAACAGGTAGGGGGAGCTTTGGGCCTGGGTCCACCTGTCTGCACCCACCACTAGACTACTCCAGAGACCTGTATTCTGCTCTAATGGACCTGAGTATAACATCTGAGGTTGGCACAGAGGCTGGTAAGTAATGTTTTTAATCACATTTTTTTTTTGGGGGGGGGGGGCGGGATGGAGTTAGTGACCACTGGAGGAGTAAGCGGAGGTCATCCCCAATTCCCTAAAGTAGTCTTCTGGTCATTTAGAGCATTTATTTGTGGCCTATTCATTAATAAAACAGGTCTAGACCAAAATGTCCAACTTATAGCTCTGGATGTTTTTGCTTTGTTCCATTATGGCAGAAAAACATCCAAGTGTTAGGAACACCCAGATCCCGCCCTTAACATGCCCCTGACACACCTCCCTGTGATTTTAATGCACTTCTGATGGACTTCATAGAAAAACATAAAACAATTGGTTTAAAAAATACCAATTTGGATGTTTTAGTGAGAAAAACGTCCAAATGCTGATTTATATCACTTTTGGACATTTTTCTCTTTTGAAAATGAACCTCATAGTCTACTAGGAATCTAAGACATTTAGGTAATAAATTCCATTTTTTAGTGATTTGAAAAGAAAAGCCTGCAGTATGAATGGATTTGTAGATAACTTTCTTACAACAAGGACAGCGAACAGATAAGAAGTCTCTAGCAGTATTTCATTCAGGCAGTTCAATGAGGTTTTGTATGTATGAATTTGTGTATGTTGGGATTTAAGAAGGGATTTTGGGACAAGTAATTTTTCTACAGTTTGGAGCTTTTTTTTCTACGGATATTTCCCCCCCCCCCCCTTCTAATATAGAAACCAGTGATAGAACTGGAACGCCACCATAGGAAGTGGGTTTGATAATTCTATGAACACCCTACTGGGAGTATTTGAGGTTTCATTTTTTTCTTTTAATATCCGATAAGCCACACAAAGGTGGTACCCTGTAATTGAGGTCTACAAAATACTGAGTGGTGTAGAATGAGTAGAAGTAAATCGATTTTTTACTCGTTCCAAAAGTACAAAGACTAGGAGACACTCGAGGAAGTTACACGGAAATACTTTTAAAACAAATACACAGAAATATCTTTTCACTCAACAAATAGTTAAGCTCTGGAACTCTTTCCCGGAGGAGGTGGTAAAGGCAGTTTGCTTATCTGGGTATAGAAAAGGTATGGACATATTACTGGAGGAAAAGTCCATAGTTTGCTATTGAGACAGACACGGGGGGCAACTGCTTGCCCTGTGATTAGTAGTATAGAGTGTTGCCACAATTTGGTTTCTGCCAGGTACTTGTGACCTGGCTCGGCCACTGTTTGGAAAACAGGATACTGGGCTAGATGGATCATTGGTCTGACCCAGTATGGCTATTCTTATGTTCTTATGTAAACAAATGGGTTTATTGTTTTGGTAGAGAAACTAGTTTGTTTCCCTAATTCTTTTGATTGTTTTCTATTTGTCTACTACTACTACTTATCATTTCTATAGCGCTACTAGATGTACGCAGCGCTGTACACTTGAACATTAAGAGACAGTCCCTGCTCGATAGAGCTTACAATCTAACTAGGACAGACAAACAGGACAAACAAGAGATAAGGGAATTACTAAGGTGGGGATGATAAAAATAAGGGTACTGAACAAGTGAGTAAGGGTTAGGTGTTAAAAGCAGCATCAAAAAGGTGCGCTTTTAGCTTAGATTTGAAGACGGCCAGAGATGGAGCTTGACGTACCGGCTCAGGAAGTTTATTTCAGGCATATGGTGCAGCAAGATAAAAGGAACGGAGTCTGGAGTTAGTGATGGAGGAGAAGGGTGCAGATAAGAGAGATTTACCAAGTGTACGGTGTTCCCAGGGAGGAGTGTAGGGAGAGACGAGATTGGAGAGGTACTGAGGAGCTGCAGATTGAATGCACTTATAAGTCAATAAGAGGAGTTTGAACTGTATGTGGAAACGGATAGGGAGCCAGTGAAGTGACTTGAGGAGAGGGTTAATATGAGCATAGCAACACTGGCGGAATATAAGTCATGCGGCAGAATTTTGAACAGATTGAAGAGGAGAGAGATGGCTAAGTGGGAGACCTGTGAGAAGCAAGAGGTCTAAGCGAGAGGTGATAAGAGTGTGGATAAGGATTCTGGTACTGTGCTCAGAAAGGAAAGGGCAAATATTGCTGATGTTGTAGAGAAAGAAACGACAGGTTTTAGCAGTCTGCTGAATATGTGCAGAGAAGGAGAGAGAGGAGTTGAAGATAGCCCCAAGGTTAAGAGCTATGAGACAGGGAGGATGAGAGTGTTATCCATAGAAATAGAGAATGGGGGAAGAGGAAAGGTTGGTTTAGGGGGAAAGATAAGAAGCTCAGTCTTGGTCATGTTTAGTTTCAGATGGCGGTGAGACATCCAGGCTGCAATGTCAGACAGGCAGGCAGGCTGATACTTTGGCCTGAATTCCTGCTGAGATTTTTGGTGTGGAGAGGTAGATCTGGGAGTCATCAGCGTAAAGGTGGTACTGAAAACCATGGGATGAGATCAGAATACCAAGGCAAGAAGTATAGATGGAGAAAAGAAGAGGTCCCAGGACAGATCCCTGAGGTACACCAACTGACAGTGGGACAGAAGTGGAGGAGGATCCACCAGAGTATACACTAAAGATAGGATAGGACAGATAAGAAGAAAATCAGGAAAGAACAGAGCCCTGAAATCCAAGTGAAGACAGCGTATCAAGGAGTAGGCTGTGATCAACTGTGTCAAAAGCAGCAGATAGATCGAGAAGGATGAGGATATTTGTCATCCAGGTTATAAAGCTATTAATTGCCCTAGGCAAGATAAGAAGGGAGAAGGTCTTGCATTGTTTTTTTTAAAGATTTTTTTAATATTAGACTGATGGATAAGATTTGTGAAGATACTTTAGAAATCATAGTATGTTAATTTATGACTTGCACACAAGATGGTAAATTGGGCTTGATATTAATATATAGACCAACAAATAACTGGCCTCTTGCCCAGCAAGAAGGAAGCTATTAGAGCTAAAAGAAAATCCTTCAAAAAATGGAGGAAGGAACTGACTGAAATGAATAAGAAACAGCATAAGGAATGTCAAGTCAAATGCAAAGCGCTGATAAGGAAGCCAAAGAGGGACTTTGAAAAAAAGATAGCGTTGGAGGCAAAAACACATAGTAAAAATGGAGAAATTTAGATAGTGGGGTTCACCAGGGGTCTGTTCTAGGACCGCTGCTTTTTAACATATTTATAAATGACCTAGAGATTGGAATAAATAGTGAGGTATTTAAATTTGCTGATGACACAAAGTTATTCACAGTTGTTAAATCGAAAGAGGATTGTGAAAAATTACAAGAGGACCTTACGAGACTGGGCGTCTAAATGGCAGATGACGTTTAATGTGAGCAAATGCAAAGTGATGCATGTGGGAAACAGGAACCCGAATTATAGCTACGTCATGCAAGGTTCCATGTTAGGAGTCACCAACCAAGAAAGGGATCTAGGTGTCGTCATTGATCATATGTTTAAACCCTCTGCTCAGTGTGCTGCGGCAGCTAAGAAAGCAAATAGAATGTTAGATATTATTAGGAAAGGAATAGAAAACAAAAATGAGGACATTATAATGCCTTTGTATCGCTCTATGGTGCGACCGCACCTCGAATATTGTGTTCAATTCTGGTCGCCGCATCTCAAAAACGATATAGTGGAATTAGAAAAGATACAGAGAAGGGCGACGAAAATGATCAAGGGGATGGGACGACTTCCCTATGAGGAAAGGCTGAAGCAGCTAGGGCTCTTCAGCTTGGAGAAAAGACAACTGAGGGAAGATATGATAGATGTATATAAATTAATGAGTGGAGTGGAATGAGTAGATGTGAATCACTTGTTAACTTTTTCCAAAAATACTAGGACTACGGGATACACAATGAAGCCACAAAGTAGTAAATTTAAAACTCATCGTAGAAAATGTTTCTTCACTCATCGTGTAATTAAATTCTGGAATTCGTTGCCAGAGAATGTAGTAAAGGCAGTTAGATTAGCGGTGTTTAAAAAAGGTTTGGACGTCTTCCCAAAGGAAAAGTCCATAGACCATTATTAAAATGACTGAGAAAATCCACTGCTTATTTCTGGGATAAGCAGCAACAATGTATTGAACATTTTGGGGATCTTGCCAGGTATTTGTGACCTGGATTGGCCACTGCTGGAAACAGGATGCTGGGCTTGATGGACCTTTGGTCTGTCCCAGTGGGGAAATACTTATGTACTTATCTTGAACTATAACTGAAAAAGAACAAGCTAAATAAAATATTAAAATGTTAAAAAGATAACTGTCTTCCATGTAAATTAAAGCTAAACCAGTGGGGTTTTTTTTTGCATTCAATCGTCATATGGTATATGAAATTTTAGCCTACTTTCTGAAGGGAAAAGTGCCATCAGCTTACTTTTTATATTATCATTTTAGTCCATCACAACAATACACTGGTTCAGAGTAGAATATAACTGATCATAACGTGGAGGGGCATTTTCAATATGACGTCTAAGTCCGACTTTGGACATTTCGCAAAAAACATCCAAAATTCAAATAGGAAAGAAGGTCATTTTCAAAAAAGAAAAACATCTATCTTTTTTTTCAAAAATACTGTGGACGTTTTGTTTTTTAGATGTTTTGTGATTTGGACTTTTTTTTTGGTCCATTTAAAAACAAACAAACAAAAACTAAACTAAAAACCGTCCAACTGCAAAACGCACAAAATCAAGTCACTCGGATGTAGAAGGAGCAAGTATTTTTAATAGACTGGTCCCCCTGATATCCCAGGACGGCAATAGGGCACCCTAGAGGCACTGCAGTGGACTTCATAAACTGCTCCCAGGTACACATCTCTCCATTGCTTCCTTACCTTGTGTGCTGAGCCCTCCAAAACCCACTACCCACAACTGTACACCACTACCATAGCCCTTACAGGTGAAGGGGCACTTATATGTGGGTACAGTGGGTTTGTGGTGAGTTTTGGAGGGCTCACAGTTTCCTCCGCAAGTGTAAAACAGGTAGGGGGAGGTGGGAGCCTGGGTCCACCTGTCTGCAGTGCACTGCATCCAAAACTAGAGTACTCCAGGGACCTGCATGCTGTTCTAATGAACCTGATAACATCTCAGGCTGGAATAAGAGGTTGGTAAGTCATGTTTTTCATCACATTTTTGGGGCGCAGGAGAGGGTTAGTGGCTACTGGGGGAATAAGGGGAGGTCATTTCCAAATCCATCCAGTGGTCATCTGGTTATTTAGGGTACCTTTTTGTGCCTTGTTCGTAATAAAAACAGATCTAGCTCAAAACGTCTAAGTTTTAGTCCAGGAAGCTTTTGTTTTGTTCCATTATGGCTGAAAAACTTGAGATTGGACGCACTTCTGGCGGACTTCAGAGAAAAACATCTAAAAACAGGTTTTGATTTGGACGTTTTTGTGAGAAAAACATCCAAATGCAGACATGCCACTTTTTGGATGCTTTTCTCTTTCAAAAATGAGCCTGATAGTAAACAAAGAGTGAACAAAAATATAAGCAAACAGTTACAATAGACGAAGAAAAAAATCTAAAACCATTAGTATATCAATTAGCACTGAAGTAGCCAAGTTTTTAAAAATTTTCTAAAAACCATATAATAGCAAACATTCCATGCATATGTAGGTCTAATAACTTTTCATATTTAGTGCTCTACCCAAAACACATTTTTTGAATGTGTCAGGGGATCTAAGGATCAAGAGTAGTTTTTTTTAATACAAATATATGCACATAAAAATTTCAGAAACCACACTCCAACAGATCCATATGGAACTTTTTGTATATGACTAGATATCATACAGCTGCCTTTCTCTGATCATAGTTAATGAAACATGAATGGAAAGGGACTAGGACTTTATTAATCATAGTCCAAAACGTCAGAAAGGAAAGAAAAGTACAGAACTTATTTATTTATCTATTTGAATTTATTTACCACCATTTTGAAGGAATTGTTTGACAAAGAATGAAAACATGTTTTTGTTTTCTTTTTTTCCCTTCCAGTACAAGAAGCATCAGATCTCAGGCTGGGATAACGTGATCACTAATAAGTTAGACCAGAAAGTATTAATGTCAAAATGCTAGCTTGGATAAATTATGTATATTATGCTTAAAAAAACTCACTGCTCTTCAGGAATAACATTGCTTCACCCCAGCTTTGCTTTCTTTTCCAATTCCAGTATATAAGATCTTATTTGCAGATTTCCTCCACTTTTGACAGATACACAGTAAATCTATTTAATTTTGCAATAACTGTGATTTAACTTTTCTGGTAAGGCTTCATCATACTGAAGAGATACTTTCTTTTAAGAAACAGAAGCTATAAATTTTCCTAATGTTTTTTTTCCTTTTCCCTAAATCTAAATGCAGGAGAAGTGATAAAGGAAGTAATGCATTAATTCGTGGAATTCAAATAATGCTCCAGGGGTATAGCCATGCAAGAAGGGGGGTGTCTGGAGGGGTACAGGCCCCTCCACATTTGACTCAGGCATCTCTAAATAATTCTGAAAAGAATGCTACAGCTGGTGGGGATCCCCAAGTCCAACTAGCTGAAGTTACTTGAGCACTGCACTGCAGCATGTTATCAGAGCCCACTACTCTACTCCCTACATAAGTACATAAGTATTGCCAAACTGGGAAAGACCAAAGGTCCATCAAGCCCAGCATCCTGTTTCCAACAGTGGCCAATCCAGGTTACAAATACCTGGCAAGATCCCCAAAAAGTACAAAATATTTTATACTGCTTATCCCAGAAATAGTGGATTTTCCCCAAGTCCATTTAATAATGGTCTATGGACTTTTCCTTTAGGAAGCTGTCCAAACCTTTTTTAAACTCCGCTAAGCTAACCGCCTTTACCACATTCTATGGCAACAAATTCCAGAGTTTAATTGCACGTTGAGTGAAGAAAACTTTTCTCAGATTCGTTTTATATTTACTACATTGTAGCTTCATCGCATGCCCCTAATCCTAGTATTTTTGGAAAGCGTAAACAGACGCTTCACATCTACCCGTTCAACTCCACTCATTATTTTATAGACCTCTATCATATCGCCCCTCAGCTGCCTTTTCTCCAAGTTGAAGAGCCCTAGCTGCTCAGCGTTTCCTCATAGGGAGATCATCACATCCCCTTTATCATTTTTGTTGCCCTTCTCTGCACCTTTTCTAATTCCACTAATTTTTTGAGATGCGGCGACCAGAATTGAACACAATATTCGAGGTGCGGTCGCACCATGGAGCGATACAAAGGCATTATAACATCCTCATTTTTCTTTTCCATTCCTTTCCTAATAATACCTAACATTCTATTTGCTTTCTTAGCCACAGAAGCACATTGAGCAGAAGGTTTAAACGTATCATCAACGACACCTAGATCCCTTTCTTGGTTGGTGACTCCTAATGTGGAACCTTGCATGACGTAGCTATAATTTGGGTTCCTCTTTTCCACATGCATCACTTTGCACTTGCTCATATTAAACGTCATCTGCCATTTAGACGCCCAGTCACGTAAGGTCCTCTTACAATTTTTCACAATCCTCCCGCGATTTAATGACTTTGAATAACTTTGTGTCATCAGCAAATTTAATTACCTCACTAGTTACTCCCATCTCTAGGTCATTTATAAATATGTTAAAAAGTAGTGGTCCCAGCACAGACCCCTGGGGAACCCCACTAACTACCCTTCTCCATTGAGAATACTGACCATTTAACCCTACTCTCTGTTTTCTATCTTTTATCCTGTTTTGAATCCACAATAGAACGCTACCTCCTATCCCATGACTCTCCAGTTTCCTCTGGGGTCTTTCATGAGGTACTTTGTCAAACGCCTTCTGAAAATCTAGATACACAATATCAACCAGCTCACCTTTATCCACATGTTTCTTCACCCCTTCAAAGAAATGTAGTAGATTGGTGAAGCAAGATTTCCCTTCACTAAATCCATGTTGACTTTGTCTCATTAATCCATGCTTTTGAATATGCTCTGTAATTTTGTTCTTTATAATAGTCTCTACCATTTTGCCCGGCACCGATGTCAGACTCACCAGTCTATAATTTCCCCGATCTCCTCTGGAACCCACTGCAGCTCCTTGTGACTCTGGACAAGTCACTTAACCCTCCATTGCCCCTGGTACAAATAAGTACCTGAATATGCTATGTAAACTGCTTTGAATGTAGTTGCAAAAAAACCACAGAAAGGCGGTATATCAAGTCCCATTTCCCTTCCCTTCCCCCATTACATCCTCCAGGTTTACAGAGAATTCATTAAGTTTCTCCGACTCGTCAGCTTCAAATACCATTTCTAGCACTGGTATGCCACCCAAATCTTCCTCGGTGA
The DNA here is from genome assembly GCF_901765095.1 of Microcaecilia unicolor. Classification (NCBI taxonomy): domain Eukaryota; kingdom Metazoa; phylum Chordata; class Amphibia; order Gymnophiona; family Siphonopidae; genus Microcaecilia; species Microcaecilia unicolor. Next base: position 671,355,498 of record NC_044031.1, on the reverse strand, counting down.
AGACCGAAGCAAAGAATTCATTTAATCTCTCTGCTACGGCTTTGTCTTCCTTGATCGCCCCTTTTACTCCTCGGTCATCTAGTGGTCCAACCGATTCTTTTGCCGGCTTCCTGCTTTTAATATACCTAAAAAAAATTTTACTATGTGTTTTTGCCTCCAATGCAATCTTTTTTTTCGAAGTCCCTACCAGGTGAATGCAAAATCTCAATGGAAGTACATCCCATTGATCTTGCAAAATTATCAATGGGGATGTCCCACCCATAAGTTTTTGATATGTGCCCGCTTGCAGGCATTATAGGAGCCAGGAAAAGTGGTGGTGGGAGGCATAAAAACAGCTTTCCACCACATGGATGGCAGTATATGTTCTGAGAGACTAGTAAATACAAGGAATGAGTGGGGAAGAAGGAAGATACTGGAGGGAGAGAGGATTAAAGGTGGGGAACAGGTACCTATGAAGGGAGGCAGGGAGCAGATGCTGGTAGAGTCAGGGAAAGGCAGGTAGTAGAAGCTGTAAGAGGAGGAGAATAGGGACAGGTGGAGAGAAAGAAAAGGAGAAGGCAGGTGTTCAGGTGTTGGGGCAGTAAGGGAAGAGAGACAAGGGAATGGATGCTGGGGCATAGAAGAGGACAGGTGTGAGGAAAGAGGGAGAGGTATGGAGGAACGATTTTGGGCAAGGGCTCAGAAGAAATGTGGGTGGGTGCTTGGAAAGGGGATAAAGCAGCAGAAAGGGTAGTATAGGATAAGAAGAGTGAAAGGCAGGAAAGTGGGGATATAGAAATAGGGGGAGCAGATACTTGGGGATTGGTGGGAGGGGCAGACTCAGCACTTTGAGTATTGGGTAGGTTTGAGGGAAATGGGGGCTGGGGAGTTGGGTGAGGGAAGAGTGGAGACTGATTTAAGCAGGGGTCCAAGGATTAGGAAGATAGTAGGCACTAGGTGATTGTGCGTGGAGGACTAGGCATAATTTCTGGGAAATGGCCTGGAATGCAGTTTCACCACTTCTTTCAGACTAAAGAACAATAGGGGTATTCTGATCCAGCTATTCTTTTCCAGAAGTTTGCAGAGATGAGGAAAGGAGGGGTTAAATTTGGAGCACAGCAGAAAAAAGTCAGTCTGCTCCATAATCCAGTCTCTCTTCTCCTGTTGCTCCTGTCCTTGAGTTACCACCTCCTTCATCTCCTCAGTTCCATTTCATTTTTGTCCACAAAATAAGAACTAGTGGAGGGTAATATAGTAGGTATAGGTTAGACGTGCGAGACCCAGGGTGAACAAATGTGGGGAAGGACAGCCAGTTTGTAGGAAGGACTATGAAAAAGAGGAGGGAAGAAGTCTTTAAAGGAGGGTAAGAACTGAGAGAGGGTTGATATGAAGAAGGCAAAAAAGGGTAATGGGTAGCTGAAGAGGGCACAAAAGAAGAACTATCCTGGAAGAAAGGGGAAATATGAATGACAGGGGAGGAACCCAAGATGAGAGGCAGAGAGATGAGAGCTAGAGAGGGACAGAACACAGAAGGTAGAAATGAAGGACCAGGAAAGGGTTGAAAGAATAAGGAATGAGAGGACTTGAGAAATGAGAACAGGAAACAGAAAGCAGGTAGGTAGGGGAGAAATGAAAAATTAACATAAGGATATCAAACTTTATATTCTGCTATTACCCAGTGATTTGGTTCAATGCAGATAACTTAAGAAAAGAGAAGAAACCAGACTCAGGGGTCGTGGATAAAGAGGAAATGAACCCCACTGCCACACACCAAGATATAGTGGACAGACACATGGATGACCATCAGAATATATGGTTACAATGACACAGTCCAACAAGAGAACTCAAGAAGGAGGGGATATCAAGAAGATCGGAACAGTATAATGTGATGAATTTATCCTCTATCTGATGAGTCTTCTAAATAAGGGTTTAATGTTCATTTCTACTGTTTCATATGATCCTTTAAGATCAGACTGGATCTGGCAAAACCTTTTAGGAATTTGCAAGTTAAGTTGTTTTTTTCATCTCTAGACTAGTCAATTCCAAATATTTCTTTGATTTCATCTAAGTCTAAATGGGTTCCCCCAGGACTAATGTACCCCACATTACTACCTTTCAAGCTTTAGTTTTGCAGGATCTCTCCATTCTTGTTGAGATAAATTGAAAACATATTTCTTATTAATTTATCTCAACAAGAATGGAGAGATCTGTGTCAGTTAGCAAACAATCATTCTTGGTTATTTGTCCAAGAGATAAAAGGAAGCTCAGTTTTTCTACAAGACCATGGTCAATACTAACAGCGAAGCTTTGAGAGAACTATAGGATAAGAAATGTTATTGTTACCACCAGATCCTACCTCTGATTTACAAGAAAAATGTTTGGTAGTGGAAGAAACTTTTTGTAGAGGCTTTCTGGACTAGACAGGAATTTAATTTGTGACTCCAACACCGACCCAAGGTTCCTTTTTTTTTTTTAACATACTAAAAAAGAGACACAGGTCTCTTGAAAATCCACCAGGGTGTCCAACTGCATCTCTTCAAAACTCAGTTTAAAAACTGTTATCCTGTTTTGTGGATCATTTTTGAGAGCTCATGTGACAGCTTCCAGATTTTATTTGAAGGACATTACACATTTTTTAAATGTGATTTCAGATATTTGAAGTTGCATCCTCTACGGTTTTGATTTAATAGAGGCTTTTACTAATAAACTATTGCAGTATATCCATAAAGCAACAACAATGCAATTAAATACCAAATCTTTAAGCCCACTTTTGATTAATGAAAATACAAATCAACTGAACTAGCAATTGTGCAAATTGTTCACAGAAACAAGAACTGTTAAGGAGTAACATATTGCATCCATATCCTCCATTTTCTTTTATAATAAATGAAGTTTAGATTCACTTAGACATAGAGAACAGCCCCACCCACCTTACCCCCCAACTGTTAACCATCCAGTAAAGTCCCTCCATCCCTCACCCCAAACATCAACTGAAACCCCCAATCTACACCCCCCCATCTAACCCCAATGCTGTTTCATACAAGAACAAAAGTATGATCTTTCAGTGGACCCCACAACTTCTTCCACTTCACCAGGACTGCCTGCGGATGGCAGTAAATTTTTCCATTCAATAAACTTGGTATGCCAAAGCTGAAGTGAGGGAACTCCCACATCCTTCCAGAAGGACTAGTGTTAATTTGGCCGCATTCATGCACTGCCGCACCAATTTAACTTGCGCCTGCTTCAAACCTGTTATATCTCTACTAAACAGAATAATCCCAAGATCTCAAGGAATACTGTGCCTCGTGAGCCCTTGTATACTGTAATCCTATTATCCATCGGTGCAGGGCAGACAACTTCCGGGCTCCGCCCTCCCTGGTTTGAGCTCTCCTCTTTCACACAGTCCAAGAGTAAGACACAAAACTCCCTTCAGGATCCACAGCTTTTAATTCAGAGACCTCTTACACAAGCCTCTCAGCAGTCCAAAATAAGGCTTACAGTTCACTTTAGAGTTCCCTTTAAAAGGCTTTCAGACCTTTTCCTCTATCAACACAGTTCAAGTCTATTTAGGCATAGTCCATAACAAAAGAAATCAAAGATGAAAAAATTCACCTGCTCTCTGAATACCTTCTCTCTCAGAGAACTGCAGGTTGGGCAGTTCACCTCCCTCTTCACAGCTACTTCACTCTGTGTCCGCCCACACTGCCCCTTTATACATGCAAACTTTGGTCATTTGTATCCTCATAGTCCATGGGTACTTGCTCCTACAAACTGTTCTCTCCTGCAGGTGAGTCAAGTCCTTCTTCTATGCCTTCCATCCATTCAGGTGCTTCTCCACTCTTCTCTCCTAATTCCCCACTCCCATCAGCTGGCCTGTACCTTTCCTCCCCTTCTTCTCAGGTGGGTGGAATCCTATATTGATTTCTTATCCATGGAAACGGGGTTTGAAAATTGCTGCTCCCTCTACTGGCCACTCTCCGGTATATCTTCTTTTCCCTCGGTGCCCTTCCTTTCCTTCCTAGAGAAGGACTCCATGTTGGGGTTTCTGGGTTGCCTTTCCTCCCCTCTCCCCCCTGGCATTGTGGGTAGGATAGTTCTATACCCCATGGAACTTCAGCATGCCTAAGTTGCACTTCCTCACTACAATACGGGAGAGCACATTCCTTCCAAAGGCTTTAGCTTTAGGACATCCCCACCAAATATGCCCAGGTGTACCTTTGTTTCCCCATTGCCGCCAACAAGTAGATGGCGCCTATAGGAACCAATGACTAAGTCTAAGTCTTTCTGATGTTAAATACCATCAATATATAATCTTTACATTATTCTCTTGTACAATGGTAGCTATAGCTACTTTTGCCAGAGCGGATTCCATAGTTCCTCATTCCTCTGGTTCATAAACTCCTAACTCTAGCTCCCATTTAGATCTATGTTGAAGATCTGGCCGCTGCCTGTCTTGCAAATGCCAATAGAAAACAACCATGAGATGTTTAGTGTAAAGAAAATCTTCACACATGTCTTCTAGATAGGGACTCACCACCTCCAGATGCACTTTAATTGATGTACTCTTTAACAAGGGGCTAATTTGAGATAAGCATAATGGTATTTCCAGGGCAACTGGAAATTGCTGTGTAACTCCACAAAGGGGGCTAGCTCAAAGTCTTCCACCAACTGCCCCAATCTCACAAGCCCCTTAGTTTTCCATTGTCTACACACAGATATCGTCAAACCAGGACCAAAACGGGAGTTATGCCTAATGCGTGTGTATGGCGAGATAAGTGAAAATCTGGTCAAGTCCCAAGGCTATCCCAAATCCTAAGAATGGGCTAGGAGCTGGGCTAATGTCTGCACCCACTGTTAAACAGCAGCCAGGCAGCCACATAAGGTAACTCAAGGGAACTGTGCCCACCACTGCCTGCTCAATAAATATCTAAAGCTTATATGGGTGATTTTGGAACCACTCAATCGCAGCTCTGGCTTGTGTTGCTTCATATGAGACACTCCCAAAGCCTCATTTTTTCCTATCTCTAAACAATTTTTTTTCAGAAAAATAAGCTTTTTTATCACCCCAAATAAAACAGAATATCTGTTACTGAAGGGCTGGCATATATTGCTTGGGCACCAGGATGAGAAGTACCTGAAACAAATAAATCTAAGCAATAGTTCAACTTTACAGTGGTAATTCTTTCAAACCACACGAGTGTTAACCCATTTCATCTCTGCAAATCCTCTTTAACTTGCAGTAACAACTTGGGATAATTAGCCACAAAAAGTTCACAAACTTTTGCTGTAATCCATACTTCCAAATAATTCAGCTAGATTGTACCCAGTGAAAGGGAAAGGAGACCTGTATCAAGTGCAAAACAGACTCCTCCTGAGTAAGATTAAAGGCTTTCGATTTACTCATATTAACCTTGAATTCTGATGCAGCAGAAAAAGCCTCCATTTCCCATACCAGGTTTTGGTCCACATTAACACTCATAGCAAAATTTTGAACATACTGTAATTATAGATGCTATGTGATAGAGATGTGGTGCTGTTGCAGCTGTTTGCTCTGCCTAATTAAAAATGACAAACACATGACTGATGCCATATATTGGCATTCATGCATGTAAGTGTAAGGTGCTATTCTACAATATACACACCAAAATCACTTAACAGATAAGTTGGAGGGAGGGGAGGTCCGGGGCTCACACACGGGTACAACGGGTAGATCATGTTTTTACATGCACTTCCCAGTCAGTGATGAGAAATAGAAGGTAAATGAGGAATGTGGGTACCAAGGCTGACAGAGAATGGTGGGAACATTGTTGCATCTTTAAGGTCTTCACAGCTAAACTCCATGCTGAAAACCCCCCAGACACCAGGTTCACAGAATGTAAACAGAAGGAAACAAAGAATAATGTCTATATTAATTCTTCACACTCTGGCAATCCAGTCAAGCCAGAGTGCTCTACAGTAGAATCCATGTTTGTTTGGTTCTGGCCTCATATACACACAATGGACAAAGGTTGGTCAGACTATAGCCCTACACTCGCACAGGAGCAGGAATCAGTTTTTTCTTAGCCAATAAGGCGCTATAAGTAGACATCAGTATCTTAGTTTCCCAAGGGTCCTTTTACTAAGGTGTGCTGAAAAGTGGCCTGCGCTGGTGTAGATGCATGTATTGGGAGCATGCAGGTCCACTTTTCAGGGCACCAGCGAAAAAGGCTTTTTTGGGTTGCAAATGGACATGTTTCTAAATGAAAATTTACAGGCATCCATTTTGGGCCTGAGACCTTACCACCACCCATTCACTTAGCGGTAAGGTCTCGCACGCTGATTACTGCCCGGTTAGCGCCATGCACTGGAAATTTTCTGGCGCGTGTAAAAAATGAAATTACTGCACGGGCCAAGTGGTAGCCGGGTGGTAGTTCTGAATTGGTGTGCATTGGGCACGTGTAGGCACCTACGCGGCTTTGTAAAAGGGCCCACAGGTCTCTTTTTAGAAGAATGTGTGTTACTAGAGCAACTGAAGGATACACATACATAAGTCCTTCCACCCAATCTAGGAGAAAGACAAAAGAAGCTTGCTTGCCATGTGTCCCTATTCTCAAACAGAACTGAGGAACCTTTATGTTCAAAGGAAATACAAACAGATATACTATGGGTATTCCCCACTCATAGAATATCTTATATGCTACTTTTCTGTCCAGGGACAGCTGATAAGGTTGCAGGACTTCACTCACTTTGCCTGCCAGAATGCTGTCCTTCCTTGCCAGGTGGCTCTGAAGATCATTCCATGTAAGATGGTCCAGTTTCACATCTTGAATCTCCCAAGATAGGAGGTAGAATCCTGGTTCTCCCTACTTAATCATATTCATGAAGAGTTGGTTCAGCATGATCAGATTGCTACCCTGAAGAAGGATCGAAACTTAGGCCATATTGGCAGCAAGTCTGAACGTTGACAGCAGTAATAAAAGCTGACTATTTATGTCAGAGAAGAAAATATTTATAGTTCTTGAAAAAATAAATGTTGATAAAAAGTTAAAATTGGACCTATGCCAATTTAGCAACCACTGAATAAAAGTTTGAAATACTTTAGGTTTGAAACTTAAACTCACTCTAATTGCTCCAAATTCAATAGGATATAGATGAGACAATGAACTATTATGTTTTCATTTAATAATATATAGCCTCATACGTCCAGGGTACCTTTATACAATTTTAGGACACCACTGACTGACATTCATCATCGGCTACCACCACCCACCAAGCATTGCAGAGAAAAACTCTCCTAACATAATCATGAGAGAAAAGTCTACAGTGCTTGGACAGATGGGACAATCAATTATAATAAATCATAAGTTCAGATACTCATCAATCCTAACTAAGACCCCACAGAGAAACATATAAAGGGTCTAAAAAGAAAAAAAGAAAAAATGTAATCAACAAAAAATATCGGAACACAGCAGCCAGGTTTCCATATAAACACTTAGCTTTTGCCTTTTTTCAAAAAGCTTAGTCGTTGTTTAATTCACTTTAATGTCCATAGCTGCGACTCCTTCAGGTGCACGTGTTACTCCCACTCTTTCTTATTCTTATTCCTCGACAGGATTAGGACTCCTACTGTTTCGTTTTCTTCATCAGGAGAAACCATAAGAACGCATCATACATTTCTCTTCGTATCAATATGGACACAAAATGGCGATTGTTTATATAAGACGCCCAGAGGAAGACACCTCCTCCCTCTGACGTCATTAATACTTCCTAAATCAAGAACCAATCAATAAAAAGCAGCCCATTCCATCGGGCCATTCAGTCCATTAGGGCTCACAGTTTGTAATCGGTAAATCCACCTTTGCTCTTTTTGATGTAGTACTTTTGAAATATCACCCCGTCTGCCATTATTAATAATCTGTTCAATGATCATACATTTAAGTTGCTCAAAAGAATGTTTCATCTCGTTACAATGTTTGGCTAAAGGCATGTGCATTTTACCGGCTTGAATACTATGCTTATGTTCACTTAAACAAATTTTAAACATGCGTTTTGTCTGTCCAATATATCTATATCCACAAGGGCATGTAATCATATACACCACTCCTTTTGAAGTGCAATCTGTAAAGTTCTTTAAAGGAATCCATCGATTTCTAATCGGATCCCAAAATTGATCCACCTCTTCCATAACATCACACATAACACACTTCTTACATTTAAAGTGACCCACAAGATCAGACTTTCTGTTAGTCCAAATATCTGAATGGCATAAAATATCAGCCAAGTTAGCCTTTCTTGAATAAGCCACCATACATTTCTGTTCTGCAAACATATTGTGTGTAGTTAAGATATTCCAATGTTTATAGATAATATTTGAAATTTTCGGAGACAGAGATGTGTATTGCATAATGCAGGGAGTGTTTCGTTTTTCTACTTTTTGTTGTTTCAATTCCAACAAATATTCTCTGTGGTTAAAAAGAGCTCTCTTGTATGCATGTTTAACTATACGTTTCGGATAACCTCTTTCATATAGTTTCTCTTTCAAGTGAATAGCCGATTTCTTATATTTCTCCGAAGAGTCACAAATACGCCTATAGCGCAAAAACTGAGCAAACGGGAGATTATTACGAATGTGAATCGGGTGCATACTATCATATTTCAGTAATGAATTCCGATCTGTAGGTTTAATAAAAATATCAGATTCCAATTTACCTCCCACATTTGTGATTTTAACATCCAAAAAATGAATTTCAGTCCTATGTGCTGTATATTGAAACTTGATGGTTGGATGACACCTATTTAAATCAACAATAAACTCTTCCAGCAATTTCTCATCGGCTTCCCAGATCATAAAAACATCATCTATAAATCTCCACCAACAAGATGCATGCTTAAACAAGGGTAATTTGTAGATATAATATCTCTCCAAACTATCCATAAAAATATTCGCCACTGCTGGAGCAAATGCAGCACCCATGGCTATGCCAGTAAGTTGTAAAAATAATTCTCCATTGAAGATGAAATAATTGTTATACAGTGCAAGTTCAAACAATTGCATCAAAAATTTAGTAGGGACCGTAACTTTCCAGGGCTAGTTCTATGGCTTCCACCGCCTCCTGTTGAGGAATAGCCGTATATAACGACTGTACATCCAGTGTTACAAGAATGCCTGAAACCTTTCCCTTTGATAGATCATCCATTTTGTTTAGGAAGTGTGTAGTGTCTTTAATATATGAGACTATATCTGGAACCAACGGAGATAAAAAACTGTACAGATATTTACACACCCTCTCTAAAAGAGAATCCCGCGCCGCTACTATCGGTCTACCTGGTGTTTGTGTGAGAGACTTATGCACTATAGGAAGCAAATAAAAGATGGGTTTGCCATATATTGATGGTCACAAAAAAAATTTCTATGAAGTGATGTGGAATATATGGTGACTTATAGCTGTTAATGTTTACATTGCTGGGATTTTGTGCAAACTACAAGTATTAAAGTTATATAATAACACTAAGCCTGTTAAGAAAGGCGGGAAATTAAGTGTTCTTAAACATTACTCTGTAATTGAAGGAGTAACATGGCTAGCTAAATTAAACATAAAACTTTGTTGCTTATGCATTGTACTTATTGTGCAGGTGTTCCATCTTATTTATCTCCTTTATTAACTCCTCATACTCCTGCATGAATGCTCTGCAAACAAAATTCATCTCTGTGTTCCCTCATTCACAAGGATATTCTTAATTCTTCACACTCTGGCAACCTGGCCAGCTGTAATGTCAAGCCAGAATGCTTAAGACTCTTTTCGTGAATCAACCTTTAGTTGTGTTGGCCCTGTATTTTAGAATTCTCTCCTTCTCTCACTACAATTAGAGTTTTCAGAAAGAAAAGTTAAGGTGACTCTGAAAACCTGACATGATTATTTACATGATTATGGCTTTCTTTCCTTCTTTATGTGCACTATTACATATGCAACTTTTAAAGTTACGTATCTGGCTTAAAATTGTATTGTGTCATTCATAATTCCCTTCCCTTTATTTGTTTGATTTTGTCTTAAGTTGTGTTTGCTTGTCTGTTCTTAGCCTCTGCTTTAATATCTTTGTAAATCGCCCTGTCTCACAAATGACAATATAACAAATGTTCATAAATATAGAAAATAGCTCCCGAATTGTTTGCCTGAATTATGACAATTTTGTTAGACAACTGATCACTGAAAGCCTTTAGAGTATTTCATATTGTCCTTATGTACCATTACACAATACAAATAGATGATTGATCTAAGTGGTTTACATAAAAAAAATCATAACATCAAGAAATTAAAACACAGAAATCAACTAACTCGGAAAGAGAAACTAAACAAAGCCTCCCCACAGCTTGAACCAATGTCCAATAATTCTTCTGTTCTTCTTTTTAAATCAGGGTGAGAACAGCCAGGTCTTTAACACTGTTTGAAATTTCTTCACATCACTTTCCAGACAAAGGTCACTTGGGGGTCTTTTTATAGTGTGGCGATAAGCCCACGGACACTAATCTAGAACTACTGCCAGACCAACATGGGTGCCGGTGGTAGTTCCAGCCCCGGCGAATATCATTTGCTGAACTAGGGAAAATTGCTAGCTATTTTCTAGTGTGGCGCTAACCCAGCAGTAATTGGGCAGCGCCACAACTACCTGGTTACCGCCAGGTTAGTGCAGAAGCCCTTGACGCCACCTCAATGGGTGGCATTAAGTGCTGCCCCCCACATAGCCACACGGTAAGAGAAATCTTACTGCATGACCATGCCTTTTGGCCTTTTTACCAGCTGCGGTAAAAAAGAGCTACAACACGTGGCAAAAAAGGCCTCTGTTGCTAGCGGGGGGCCCTTTTTACAGAAGCTTGGTAAAAGGACCCCTTGGTAAACTATTCCACTAAACAGGGGCCATTAGCATCAGGAAAATTAACTGAACGTGAAGTCCTCTATATGAGCTCCCCAGATCAATCTAGATGCATCTGTACTTTGGATACTTTAAATAAAAGGAATTCAGAATGAGATCTACAATCAGATTTGATTGATTCAGTCACCAATTCAGGAAATCCTTCAACCTCTAGGGTGATTTAGATGGCATTTTCATGAAATTTGCGTGGCTTGAAACAAACTACAGCTCAAACCTCAATAGGATTGCCTAAAAAGATGATGTGCCAAGGCAGTTACATATTTTGTTAAGAAAAATATGTTCCATGCTGACATCTACTGACTCCTTATATTTTCTATGACAAATTCCAAGGTGATGATCCCTTCTTGTGGAAGAAAGGCTTTTGCTCAAGTCATGTCCCATAAAGCACCTATAATTATAATAGAGATAATGAGTTCAACTGAGATTTTGGATATTTATGACAGACTCTTTTGACTACAACACCTGGATGGTTGTGATCACTGATTCCATATGCCTTTTCCCTGAAATGAGCTCTTCACTAAAAAAAAAGAAACACATGAACCGCAAATTTGTATAGCTGTGCAACTACCATGGCTAGGTATTTGTAAATAAGTGTGGTGTATCAAAGGACAGAATGTGAAACTGGATGTGGTCTCTTTTAATAAAGAGTGTTATGTAATCAAATTTACATGCTCTGTTAATTAGTCTGATAGCTGTGTTCTGGATGGATTGTAATTGGTTCATTGCAAATCTAGGCAAGCCATTAAACAAAAAATTAACATAATCAATACTACTGAGAACTAAATGCCTGAGTTAGCTTGTGAAGGGAAGGTGCATCCATGGTGGACTTAAATGATCTAATGAATCGTAAAGAAGCAAAGCAACTTCTAATGATTGTAATAACAAGTGGCTGAAAAGATAATTTGGAGGCCAAAATGATCCCTAAAATTTTAATGGGCAATTCAAATGGCAAAATATTACCCAATATCCATGGTACTACTGAAGGATTAGGGAAACCCCCTGTGATCTGTATGGCCAAGTATAATGGAATATGGAGGAGACAGGGTACCCCAATCAAGCATTATTGTAAACATTAAAGCACCACATGGTTGCAGCAGCTATTTTGCAGTAGCTGCTGTGACGGGCAGGAGCAAGAGGGCATTAGTCCTCCGCAAAAGACCTGGATCACCAGTATTTAGCATGTAGACCTGGGGGTCTTACAGAAGTGGGAGGGTGAGGGTCAGTTGGTCCTTATCAGCATCCAGGGTGGGTGGGCAGATTTGGAGGAGCAGAGGACACCTTATACAGATCCTGGCCAATATTCAGCTGGGGCCACAATAAGCCTTGGCAGCTTCTATATCTCGAATTAGCTCCGGATATTCAATGCTAGTGCACAGATATGGCCTGGCATTGAATATCTGGGACTAATTCTGCCTGCAGTAGTCAATGTTTATAGTTTACAATATTTTACAGTTTTGTAGTAGTCTTGTAGTAGTCTTAGTAACATGCCTGTATAGGAGGGAGGTGGGGGACAGGAATGGGGACGAGAACTGGGATAAAGGTGGGGATAAAGAAGTCTCTGCATTAGTATTTTTGTTATAAGAAACCAGTAAGCAGCAATAAACGCCTGCCATCAATTTGGTTGGATAAATGAATATTTGTTGTTTCAATAAAGAAAGAATAAAAAAAATAGTCAGATTATACAGCACCAATCTTATGGGCGTTACACTGGCTACCAGCAGAATCTACAAGCACAGTTTAACATCTTTTGCTTGGGTCTATAAAACCATGCTACTTGGCAACATTATTAATTCCATATAGACAAAACAGGAATATGAGTTCTTTGCAACAGGCCTTGTCAATGAATCCTGTGAGAGAGTCAAGTTACAATGTTTAAGAAAGTGGGTATTTGTGTATTGTGCCTATAGACTGTAGAATTCCCTGCCACTTAGTTGGAGACAGATTTTCTGTCTTTTTGGAAAGAGAAGAAAGCTTTTACAGATTTTTATGAGTTGGAGGATCTTAAAGGCTCTTTAAGGAGTCTTTCGATGGCTGGATTACATTGTTTTTAAATAACCTTAAATAAATATGATACTGCAAGGTCTGTAAAGAGTTAACTAGGATCTATTGCATCTTAGTTGTCCACAGCTACCAATGCTAGTAAGATAGTTATAGATCTTCCTGTTCAATTCTCAAACTGGGCAGGAAGCACTTCAGCACTCTCCTTTCATTCTAACCACAAGTTGTCCGAGAAGAATGGAATTTATTATGGCCGCAGCATTCTACAACTTACATATGCAAAAATTCACAATAGTGAGCAATTACATACATGAATACAGTTTACAGTAACACGCAACTAAATACCTGACTTGCCCTTCTAGCTTGCATTTTATGGCAAGAGGTCTAGCCTTTGGAGTCACACAGCTCCTGGTTTTACTCAGTAAGCCAATTCTCAGTTCCTCCTGGGGCATATACCATAGACATGCCTCGGTACTAACCTTATAGCCTTGATCAGGGGATTGCCATCAAAGCATCTTCCCCTTCTCAACCGTTGACTCAGTCTGAGGTAGGCACCACCGATCATCTGTTACTTGGGCAGTAGACCTCCTCAGTACAAGAGGGGGACTGCTCCAGTTCTTAGACATCGTCCATTGCACTGCTAGTATGGGACAAAACCAGTCACACTTGCCATTTATTTGGTGTAAGCCATACTGCTGTGTACTCTATCAGGCCAGGACCCACCGCCACGGACCGGGACAGCGACGACCAAAGTTCACGGGGGCGTGTTGGAAGCATAGCAAAGGCGGGATTGGGGCGTGCTTAACACATGGGCATCCTCGGCCAATAATGGAAAAAAGAAGGACGTCCCTGACGAACACTTGGCAGACTTTACTTGGTCCATTTTTTCTTGCGACCAAGCCTCAAAAAGGTGCCCGAACTGACCAGATGACCACCGGAGGGAATCAGGGATGACCTCCCCTTACTCTCCCAATGGTCACTAACCCCCCTCCCACCCTAAAAAAAACCTTAAAAAATATTTTTTGCCAGCCTCAAATGTCATACCCAGCTCCCTGACAGCAGTATGCAGGTCCCTTGAGCAGTTCTGGTGGGTACTTCATTGCACTTCAGGCAGGTGGACCCAGCCCATCCCCCCCTACCTGTTACACTTGTGGTGGTAAATGTGAGCCCTTCAACACCCACCACAAACCCACTGTACCCACTTCTAGGTGCCCGTAACACACCTCGCTTGTCACGGTCCCCTCACCAACCTGAAACCACACTGCGGGCACTCTTAATGCTTCTTGTGCATCTTCGAGAACCAGGTAGCCCTAGCTTGAGATAGGTTGCTTTCACCTATACATATACCTAAATATGATTTCACTGATCCCATAAGAGTACTGTGAGAGCTGCTCTCACCACTCTTTCAAAGCTTTCATAGTTCTGTCCTTAGATAACAGCGGGCTGCACTAGCATTAGAGCCGTTTACACCGCTATTTCACGCAGAATGTTCGATAACGGAATGTGCCCTGCAACTAAGTAATTGGAATGCAGCAAATGCATGCCGGTGTTTAGCGCCATTGTCTTGGCCCTAGTATGTGGCAGCCAGAGCTGCTAGTAATGATTTGTAGGTGGTGGAGTAGTATGGCATGTGAAGTATATGTACGTTAGGTATGAATCATTGGAACTGACCTGCAAAGGTCTTCATGATATATAAGAAACTGCCATCGAAATGCTATAGCAGTAGTGTACTTTCTTGTGCTGGTGGCATATCAGAAAACTGCAAGGTTCGACTGATATGTATGAGACCTGCAACCTGAATTTATTGAAGTATCTTATTTTCAGGTGAAGGTGATACGTAATAGAAAACTGCAAGCCCGAAGCCTATTAAAACTGTGAACAGGATTTATGTAGTATGAACTCATGCCTCCGAAGATATAAGAACCTGTTCCCGAAGGCTAAGTCTTTAAAACCACAAAAATACAGGTGTAGTTAAGAAGCCCTTGCAGCACTGTACCTCTTGCCAGTGAAGCAGTGTAGATAGAAACATGACGGCAGATAAAGACCATATGACCCATTCAGTCCGCCCATCCTCTTAACCCCTAATTCTTCCTGTTCCTAAGCAATCTCACATGCTTATCCCATACCTTTTTAAATTATGGAACAGTCCTCGACTCTACCACCTCCACTGGGAGGCCATTCCATGCCTCCGCCACCCTTTCTGTGAAATAATACTTCCTTAGGTTACTCCTAAGCCTATTCCCTCTTAACTTTGTCATATACCCCCTCATTCCAGAGCTCTCCTTCATTTGAAAAAGGCTCTCTTCCTGTACATAAATGCCCTTGAGATATTTAAACGTTTCTATCATGTCTCCTCTCTCCCTCCTCTCTTCCAGCGTATACATGTTGAGGTACCTAAACCTGTCCCTGTAATTTTTGCATTCAAGACCGCTTACTAATTTCGTAGCCGTCCTCTGGACCGACTCCATCCTGTTTATATCTTTCCGTAGGTGCGGTCTCCAGAACTGCACGCAGTACTCCAAATAAGGCCCCACCAGAGACTTATACAATGGCACTATCACTTCCTTTTTCCTGCTGGTCATGCCTCTCTTTATGCACCCAAGCATCCTTCTGGCTTTGGCTGTCGCTTTTTCTACCCGTTTGAAAGCTTTAAGGTCATCAGACACAATCACCCCCAATTCCCGCTCTTCCTTCACACACTGAAGCACTTCACCCCCTATACTGTACTGTTCCCTCGGATTTTTGCGACCCAAGTGCATGACCCTGCATTTTTTGGGATTAAACCTTAGTTGCCAAATATCGGTCCATTCCTCTAGCTTCGCTAGGTCCTTCCTCATGTCATTCACACCCTTCAGGGTATCCACCCTGTTGCAGAGTTTAGTATCATCCGCAAAGAGACAAACCTTACCAGACAGCCCTTCCGCAATATCGCTCACAAAGACGTTAAAAAGAGCCAGCCCCAGGACCGATCCCTACGGTACTCTACTGACGACATCCTTTTCTTCAGAGCAAGCTCCATTTACCACCACCCTCTTGTATCCTTCCATTCAACCAGTTTTTTTACCCATCAGTTACTCTAGGTCCCACACCGAGGACACTCAATTTATTTATCAGTCGCCTGTGCGGAACCATGTCAAAGGCTTTGCTGAAATCCAA
This sequence comes from Microcaecilia unicolor, assembly GCF_901765095.1. NCBI lineage: Eukaryota > Metazoa > Chordata > Amphibia > Gymnophiona > Siphonopidae > Microcaecilia > Microcaecilia unicolor. Next base: position 671,339,457 of record NC_044031.1, on the reverse strand, counting down.
GTATACCACATCAAGCGCCCCTCCCACATCCAACTGTTTGGTCACCCAGTCGAAGAAGACAGTTAGATTCGTCTGACATGACCTGCCACTAGTGAAGCCATGCTGCCAAGGGTCCCGCATTCCACGTAGTTCAAGAAATGTCACAATCCTCCTCTTTAGAAGCGTTTCCATTAGTTTACTCACCAACGAGGTCAGACTGACAGGTCTGTAATCCCCAACTGCCTCCTTACTTCCACTCTTGTGCAAGGGAACCACATCCGCCCTTCTCCAGTCCACCGGGACCACTCCAGTTTCTGAAGAAGTCCGTCAGCGGAGCCGACAGAACTTCTCCGAGTTCCTTAAGCACCCTCGGGTGTATCCCATCAAGCCCCTTCGCTCTGTCTACTTTTAGTTTGGCAAGCTCTTCACGAACACAGTCCTCCGTAAACAGGTCTTGGTCTACCATACATCCATCCCCTTTAGCCTTTGTTTTCTGCAGCCCTACCCCCGGTCTTTCATTCGTAAACACAGAGCTAAAATAATCGTTAAGCAGTTCTCCGGTGCAGGTAGTACATAGGAATCAGTGAAGCTGAGTAGGTCTTGGTGCAGGTGATACATGGAAACCTGCCTGCCAATGGCTATTAAAGCTGCGTACCTTCGAGCACCGATTAGTATTAGGGACAAACTCCTGCATACCATTAGGCTATTGCAGCAGTATACATTCTGGTGTAGGTTATAGTCAGGTGCTCGTGGTATAGGCAAATTGCAAGCCTGGAGGCTATTGTAGCAATGTACATTCCGGCCCAACAATTTGCAGGCTCAATGTGGCTTACATTTGCCGTAGTGGCGGTTGCCATTTCCAGTTAACAGAATTACAAATGGTATTGCATTATGGTGCATACATACATGGTAAAGAATAATACACTATAGTATTGCATATAAGTTCCTGAGTGATAGAATAGATTGTAACATATAACGGTCATCAATTATAGAGAGATCGTTTTCGACATGAGGATTGAAGTGGTATTGCATTAAGGTGCGTACAAACATGATAAAGAAGAATACATTATGGTGTTACATATAAGTTCCTGAGTAATAGATTGGATTGTAACCTGTGTTAGGTCATCAATTATAGAGAAATCATTTTCGACATTAGGAATTAAAGTGGTAGTGCTTGTTCATTGATAACAGTGAGGTTAGTCAGTCAAGTGATAAGAGTTTGGTTCTGTCTAGTTCATGATCAGTCTTATTATTTAGTAATTAGGATGGTTGTTTATGGCATGCCTTCTTGAACAGATCAGTTTTTAGTAGCCTTCGGAAGATAGTTAGGTCTTGTGTTGTTTTTATGGTCTTCGGTAGTTACTTGTTACTGTTTGCTATTTGCACATTTTTCTTTTTGTCCACTGTTCCAAGTTCTGAGAATAAACACATTTGTTTGTTCTGCCTGTCTGGACTGATAAAGAATCCTGGTAGCTTGTCTGTTGGGTCTGTACGTGTTTTCTGGGAACTGTGGGACCACTGGGAGTGTGGCTCCAGTAACCTAGAAATCACTGGGGATAATTGGAGAGCGGGAGACTCGTCCAGAGGCGATTGTGACCCAGTCGGTGGGAGGAGGGTGCTAGTGTAGAGCACAAGTGGCAGGTGTATGTGGGCTTGAGCTCTGCTTGGAATACACCCTCTAAGTGGGTGCCTAGGCATTTCATGACACCCTGTGACCAATTTCAATGAATTAACATGTATTTCAAAAGCAGAGTAGCAAAATAAAATGTATGCCTGGGCCCATAAAGTGGATAGGCTGAAAGCTCCGTATTTCCTTAATCTTGTGGAACAGATGATTGTCATGAAGTTAGCCCGAATGAAGGCCGTGTAATATATAGTTTTGATATGTATTTGTTTAATACTGAAACTGAGCTGAAAGTCTACTTGAGCTCAAAACCTGAGCAAGAACACTGACCTGATATATCAAATCATCCCCTACATGTAATATTTTGATGTATGCAGTAACATGAACTCTGACCATTGGGCTGCCTGGGGGGTATGTTAGAACAACTCCTATGTGGCTAAAAAACTGGCGTACTGATGTAAGTAACAGTACCCCATCTCAAACTGCCAAACACTGTATTCCCCAAGACCAGGCACACTCCAATGACAGCCATTAGATTCCAGAAACCTTATGGCGCTTTGCGAACCTTCTTGAGGCCACTGCAATAGAAAGCTGTGCCTCGGGGTATCAAACATTCAATTAATGCAAGTGATGCTGATGCTTGTTTCACTCTTTTGAGCAGAGACATGTCTGCAAGCTGGTTTATGTCAGTACCTTAATGGAGCAATGTGTCATGATTTATTGAAATGAGCACTAATTCAGTTGGTAGTCCAAATTCACAAGCCGTAGAATCTTAGCTCTCCATATCCTTACCCAGAAAAGCTGCAGCATAGTTAGATATATTTAAGTGTAACCGATAAGAGTGGGATCGCAGCAGCTTTAGACTCCTGTGGTGAGGCATAAGTGCTCCAGCTGGCAAAGCCAGCACAATCGGTATATCTTAGGACATGCCTGTCCGCAAAAAGGGGGAGGGGGCTTAGATCTCTAAAGCAACCCAGGCACCACCAATCAAAGGATGCAATGCTCTGACGGTATCTGGCTTGGAGACATCGGTGAAGTCCTCAGGTAGCGCTTCTTGTGGCCCAGGAAGAGCTGCATGTGCCAGCGCTGATGTCAGTTAGCACATAGATGGTGCTGCTTTTAGTCACTGGAGGCATGTCTGTAACACAACACTACGGAAAGTTCCCATAATTATAGAAATAAAAAACTACATCACGTGATTACAATGTTAATAGCTAGTAGCACAACCTATTATGCAGATTATTCAATGGCAAACCCAAGAATATTAGCACTATGTACCAGTCATGACTGTATGTACTGACACTAGCAATTATTCCACTTAGAATGTATAAATAGCATCTGCCTATGATGTATATTCGAGATCAAGACCCTGTTCCACTTTCGTTTATCGTAATCATGGTGTAGTAAAGATGACTAAGTGTTAGTCAGCTGGGTGTGATGCAGAACGTGGCCTAAGAAAATTTGGCTGTCAATGGTAGCAGAATCGCACGTATCCCCCCGTCATAAGAACATAATAGCTATACTGGGTCAGACCAATGGTCAGTCTAGCCCAGTATCCTGCCACCAGCATGGCTTGGAAAGTGGGCCAATCCAAACCACGAGCACTTGGCAGAAACCCAATTAGTAGCAACAAGATGGCTGATCACCTAGGTAATCACTGGGCTTTAGCCCTTTTCAAAATTGAATATTAATTCTCTTTCAGAGACCTATCACTTATGGGTAACCAGAAAGAGAAATATGGATGTCTTTTGGTTGCGCAGATTTCTTTGTTGGGGGCACTAGTTTTTTTGCCTTAGGATCTGAATTCTTTGTGGGGACATCTCTGCCTGAAAACACTTAAAACAAACCCCAGCATTAAAGAGCAGAAGTAGTGCAGTGCCACAAATATTGGATCAAGAAGGTCTGAGTCCCAAAATGTCCCCTCGCGAAGATGGTCGTCCTCATACCCACCATGGTCCTCACAAAGATGGCCACATCTAAAGCTAAGGAGGAACAATCTGAACTGGCAGCTACTGTAATCATGACAACATGGCTGACAATGCTCCTAACAAAGATGGCCAAATATAGGCATGCCACCTCTTGTCCCTTACCAAAGTTGACCACCTGAATAGCAGAATTTAAGCATTGACTAAGATGGTTACAACTCTGCCACCAACAAAGATGGCTGCCGGAAGGCAAATATTCTTAAGCACTAAGAAACATGGCCCCTATCATGCCTCCAACGAAGATGGACATCAGGAAACAAATTATTTAAGTACTAACAGAAGATGGCTCCCACCTCTGCCACCAACAAAGAGGTCCACCCAGGAAGGTAACCACAGCCCTCAACTAAATGGCTAATAGAGCTCTACATCCTGAGCATGGCTTCCCATTTGCTCCAAATGTCTGCACATGGTCAAGAATCAGGAACGGGAGAGAGGGTTTCTGGCTGCCCCAAGGAAACTGCTATCCTCCGCTCCCAGCTCGGGCAGCCACTAGTATCACGGTCTCGTGAAGGTCCACTCCCAAGAATTAGGAAAACAAGGATGACAGAATCCAGAGTGGCGGGGGGGGGGGGGGGCATACTGAGGATTGAGGCTTCGAAGAGAGGCATGTCTAATGGCAGACAGCTTTGCGTTCTACCCTGACTGGACCCCCGTACTCTACTAACAAAAAAGTAAAGCAGCCTATGATTGGTGGGGCGATATGGAGCCAATTGCCCCACCATAACATGCCACCACCGTCCTTCCATAACATGTGCCCGAAGCACGGCGCTTACTTAACAGTGCTGCAAGCCGCAGAGGGCTGCAGTCACCACCCGATATGCTGACTCTTCCTCCCATGATGGGAGGACTCGGCTGGAGTGCAGAGCATGGGATTGTGGATGTAAGCAAACGGAGGGGAACAGCAGCAGCAAAAGGTGGGTGTTATGATGGCTCCGGAACACAAGTCCCACCTATGTCTCTGCCGCGCCCACCACGTTCACCCTAGGAAAGCTCTTCACGGGCCCTAAGCAAGGTGATCTGAATAAAGCAGCAAAATCCTCATTGCCGGCAAGCTTTCTCCCATGCACCCCCGATCAGGACGGACCCGCCTTTGCCCTGTGCTTCCTTCCTGGCCATGTGGCTGCCCGCCAGGAGCAAGTACAAGTCACTCATCACTGCGCTCCCTTTGGCCCTCAAGGCAGCAAGAAACCACCATCATGCTGGGATCCGAGGCAGTTAGCAGTCATCATGTTGCACAGCTGGCACTGCACTACTTTCACAGCCCGCAACCAGCTAAGGCCCCTTTTACTAACCCGAGTATGCCACCTGCTCACAGGTCACTGTCAGGTAAATCTCCTGGTGCATGTATCTGTAGGGGACAACGAGCTTTGGCAAGATCAGGAATGCCCAACACACTGTGAAAGGGAAGCCGAAAATGTAAGAGGAAAAAAACCTCATAAAATTGACCAGTACAAGGGAGTATGAGCCGTTGGAGCAGCATGTCAAAATAGTGATTGCCTGGGCAAACATTGCACCTAATGCAATGTCTCAATGCCATCCCTTTTCCTCGCCCCTGAATATACTACTACTACTACTTAACATTTCTAGAGCGCTACTAGGGTTACACAGCGCTGTACAGTTTAACAAAGAAGGTCAGTCCCTGCTCGAAGGAGCTTACAATCTAAAGGATGAAATATCAAGTTGGGGCAGTCAAGATTTCCTGAATAGAGGTGTAGTGGTTAGGTGCTGAAGGCGACATTGAAGAGGTGGGCTTTGAGCAAGGATTTGAAGATGGGCAGGGAGGGGGCCTGGCGTATGGGCTCAGGGAGTTTATTCCAAGCATGGGGTGAGGCGAGGCAGAAAGGGCGGAGCCTGGAGTTGGCGGTGGTGGAGAAGGGTACTGAGAGGAGAGATTTGTCTTGAGAGCGGAGGTTACGGGTAGGAACGTAAGGGGAGATGAGGGTAGAGAGGTAAGGAGGGGCATGTCCCCTCATGTCACCTGATTCTAACCTATGCCTACTACCTCCCCACCCCCCTGCTATCCATGATATACTGCTTCTAGCTGCCTTCAATCCCTTCCTTGGTCCCACCCCTCCATCCCTCCCAGGTCCACCCTCCTTGGCTGTGCCAGGTCACCGTCTATTTGTGCCCCTGACCTCCTACACGTCTGGGTCATTCTTCTTTCTCAAAAGTTGCCAATGTTAAAGCAAAATGGAGAACAGGAGGAATGCTGACATTTTTCATGACAGCAACAAAAAGAAAAAAAAAAGCTGCAATGAAATCAAATGACTCTGTTTCAGAAAAATAAGCTGATTGATATCACCTGATGCCTCGACTCAGTGTAAAAAAAAAAAAAAGTGAACACAAAAAAGGAAGATTCAAATTATAATGAAAAACCTAAGTGCACTACAAGAAAAGAAGAAGCCAAACCTAGAGAGACTAATGCCAAAATTTTACATTTCATGCAAACCACCATGAAGAAACACAATCACTGAACTCCCTAGAAAAACGTGAACCAGAGAAGAAGGCTGTATAACTACCATGACATCCTGCTCATGCTCAACAGAGCATGCCAGAATGGTTTAGAGGCTTTATAGTCATGCTCTAATCTTATCCCATTGGTGCAAAGTTCAAGAGTATTTTTTACCTATGTTCTTTGCACTAGTTTTCACAAAGAGCATGCATGTACTTTAAAAATTGATGAGTACGAAGTCTGCTTTGAGTGTGGGTAGAATTTTTCTAGAAAAGCATGTGCAAAAAATGGCATTTTCTAAGCTATGCATTTTCAATCTATGTATACTTTTCCTCCCCTGAACATAACAGAATGCACAATCTAAGGTTAGAAATGCATCTGTTGAACAATGAAACACAGAAAAGAGGAATTGAATCAATACAAACAATCAAAAAACATAAAATAACCCCACTATATTTGTTGTCAAAGCTTCAGCTTAAGATAACAGAAAAAAACTTTACATAGCAGGAAGGAAAAAGCCTCAGATATATTAAAGGTTTTGAATACATTTATACCTGTTTTTATCAATTATTGGCTCAAAACAACCTTCTCTGATGTGTTTTGTGGAACAATGTACAAACTTTTTTTTTTTACTTTGAATTTTTACTGAAATAACATCTCAAACATAACAACGAGCCATTGGCTCCAGCACATGACAATGCAAATATTTAATTTTTATTTTAACATTATGCTTATAACCCTTTTATCCCCCCTATTCCCCCCACCCTCTCCCCCACTAACCCCTCAACAACTGAGTCCCCCAACAGCCCAAACCCCCCTAAATCAGCTGATCAGACAGCTGATTTACATGGATAAATTGCATTAGATTTGTATTAATTGCTTTGAAAATTGTCCTATTATTACACATTATTTACTGCTATATTGAAACATTTGTTGTTGAACTAGACCTTGAAGAAAGCCCAAACGCATACTTCAATTTAAATAGCCTTGTTTTGTGTGGGCTTTCACATAAATGTTTACCTTTTCCATTAGGTGCCTTTTTGAAAAATTCACTTCATGCCAGTTATGTGGTGCCACAGATATTACGGTACATTCCAGTCAGTGAAAGGCAGCACACACTTTACTGTGCATCATTGTATGATCTATTAGTTTTAAACACATACAAATACCAGTGTCCTAACTGGCACAAAAATTCAAATCAGAAAATGTGTGATTCAAAATTTGGCAGTTGTTTCAACACAGAAGTAGAAAGACAGTGCACTATCCTCTTGGCCAAAATTCTGTGATGTTCTAATCCTGGTTTCTTGAATGTTAACATTAGTATGGCTGTTCTTTTAGGGAGGAGGTGAAACTCCTATACTAGAATTCCTCATTATGAATTTCTTGTATAAGCTTAGATAGCCCCATGTTCAGATATCTGCTTCTCTGAAATTCGATTATTTGAACAAGCACTTGTCTAAACGTTAAGATCTGTTCTGGGAAGAGGTATTCCCAGGGGAAGGTTTAGAATTTGAACTAATACACATATTTTATAAAATATAGGCACATGAAAGCAAAATAAACAAGAAAACTTGTGAATGAGAGCAATAGTAAATTTATGTGTACTTTATATGGGATAATGTTCAAAGGGAAGTATGTGTTCACTTTCTTATTTACAACTGTATTTATTTTAAATATATATATTCTGCCTACAGTCAGGCAGATCATATAAAAACATACATGATAAAATCACAGATAAAATCTGCATAAACAGAAGTAAAACTGCTCAGACTTAGTTCATGTTTCAACAAACAAATGTGCTTTCAGGCTTTTTCTAAATTGTTCCATACTCTTACATGGCCTTAAACATCCAGGCAAATTATTGCATACTAGTAAAAGAGGCCCATTTCCAACAGAAAGGAAACGGGTGCTAGCAAGGTTCCAGGGCCCCCTCCCTCCCTCCTCTGAGTTCCAGCCCCCATCCCCGCCTCCCTCCCTCCGAGTTCCATGCCCCCCCTACCTGCCTCCCTCCCTCTTCTCAGAGTTCCAGGACCTGCCCCTCCCCCTCCTTCCCCTCCCCCTCCTTCCCCATTCCTTTCCCTCCGAGTTCCAGTACCCGCCCCTTCCCTTCCAGGACCAGCCCTCCCCTTCCGGTGGAGTTCCAGGACCCCTCCCCCCTCTATCGTCCCGAGCCCCTCTCCCCCCGTCTCGTCCCGTGCCCTCCAAGTTCCATGCACCCACTGTCGTCCAAGTTGCACAACCCCGCACCTCCCTCCCTCTCTCTCTGTGGCCTCCGAGTGCAAGCAGGACGTGTGCGGCTGCCCCACCCATTCGTAAGTGCCGGCCGTTCTTTAAAACTTTTTACCTCGTGGTCCACCGGCAACAGTGAAGTCGAGCAGGCACGGAACAGCGCTTCTGACTGCCTTCGCTTTGCTTCTGTTTCAGCTGTGGCTCTGGTCCCGCCCTTCTGCAAACAGGAAATGAGGGCGGGACCAGAGGCACAGCTGAAACAGAAGCAAAAGCGAAGGCAGTGTGAAGCGCCATGCCATGCCTGCTTGACTTCACTGTTGCCAGCGGACCAGGAGGTAAAACGTTTTAAAGAACAGCCAGCCCTTACGAAGTGGAGGGGCAGCTGCACACGTCCTGCTTGATTCGGAGGCCACAGAGAGAGAGAGGGAGGCTCGAGGCGGTGGAACTCGGACGGGAGTGGAAGGAGGGAGGTAGGGGGGGCATGGAAATCGGGGCGGAGGAACTCGGAGGAGAGGGGGGCCGTGGAACTCGGACGCGAGTGGAAGGAAGGCGGGAGGGAGGGGGTCATGGAACTCGGAGAAGCGATTCTGTACTCACCTCCGGTTGCTGGAGCTGGGTTCCCTTCCCTCTCACTTCCCATTGGTCCACCCTGTGACATCATCCCCAGGGCGGACCAATGGGAACTGTGTTACGAACCCAGGCATCCAGACGGAGGTGCAAATTATTATATAGGATCTGGGGACCTGCAAATGAAAATACTGCAGCTCATGATGAAACACATTTCACAGCATTCATTTTGTCATTCACAAGTAACACAGACGTTTCTGAACACAAAGGCTTTGATGGTGGATACAAAGCAATTGTATGTTTAAACTATGGGACAGATGCAGAGTAAGGACAGTGACCCAGCATTAGGCGGTCACAAGCACAAACAGGTGGTGGTCCAGCACGGCAGGAATAGGAGGTAGGGGGAGGGGGAGGGGGAGGGTGATGGGAAGTATAGAAGAGCTTGCAAGCACAGGCAAATTAGGAAAGGGATAAGTGGAGAGGCACTAAAGAATAGAGGACCTATAGGTAAGCAGGTAAGGCAGGAAGTCTGGGAGGTGGGAAAAGAGGTGACCTCTCGGAGCAAGAAGGGAGGCGCCTGCAAAGTGCACTCACCATTTTAGCCTGTTGCGCCCATGACTCTGCTCCCTTCCACTGAAACATTTGGCAAATTCTTTTTTAATTTGTTTAATCTCATTCTTCTTGCCTGTTGCGTTGTTTGGTCCAGGGTGCCTTCTCTGTGCGCCATTGGTTGTGGCCAGGAAGGGAACACAGGGGTTTGGCTCACAGCAGAGGGCTGAAGAGCCGTGGGCGGCTCAGGCCCAGGCTGGCCGTTTGACTATTTACAGTGCTGGTATGGGGCCCTCACTGCTCGGCTTGCCCTTCTGTTCAGGACCTGCATCTTCTGGGTAGGGTGTAATGTGCCCACAGAGAGGTGGAGTGCAAGTGAGCATGCCAACGGCCGTGGTGAGGAGGACGTTTGTGGTTGTGCGATCGAAACAGCTTGGTTAGATCTTATAGAAGGGTGCTGCCAGATTGGTCGGGAATCGGTATGCATCTGTGGCTCTCGCAGATTCGATTCCGCTCCTGCATGTGTGGAACAAACCATGGTCACGGATAAAACGACTGCGCTGCAGTGATGGGCGGTGTCTGCGAAATCCTGATGGGTCATCAACGGTGCGCTCTGGGGGCACAATTAACGTCAGCTGTGCTGGTACCAGGCATTGTTTGAGGGCGGATTGCAGGCAAGTTTCAATTTAAAAATGTGTTTGTGCCTGGGTTTACCATATAATTCGGGGTTCAATAGGGTGTCGGGCAGCATCTGGATAAGGGATGCTCCCTTCTCTGTGGACCATCAGGTCACGGGTTGGTGGTCATGAAAGGGCAAGCGTAGTGCATGGTCGCATCTGGGAATGTAGACTATTTTTAGGCCTTCGAGGTGTGCCGTGGTCCTCCTGTTTAGGCAGGTATGTTTTTCCCTTGCACGCAGGTGACTCTGTGAATGCGCCACTTCAATGCGCAAATCGCAGTGTCAGGGTGGGGGACAGGTGTCAGCTCATAGTGCCTCTGATCAGTCTGTGGGTTTTGTGAGTCGTTGCATATAGGGCCATTCTATGCAAGCCTGGCGGCAGGCAGAGAGAGGGTTCTATGGTGAATCACTACAGCACCTGGCAGCCATTTTAGGAGGGGTTATAATACTGCGCAATTCAGTTATTGTGGCAGCCATACTGGTGAGGTCTTAGGACACTCAGTGCAAAGGTGACTATTCTATGCCCCCCCCCCCAAAAAGAAAATACTCATTCCACCTATAGCATAACAGGAAAGAACTCCTTTTCAAATCCATCCGCCAGCAAGTTGGTTGTACTTAAAAGTGTTACAGATCAATACTTAATATGATTTTGGATTTATCAAAAAAACATTTTTCCCCCAAATTTTCCCCCATCATAAAATTACAAATCTTCACTTGCTAACATTTTGCTTTGAATGATATCCTTGAAACCCGGCTAGTAATTATTAGGAAAGGAACGGTGAATAAGACAGAAAATACTATAATGCCTTTGTATCGATTCATGATGCAGAGTATAGTACATGATGAATCAACCATGAAACCTTATATTGGACACGTGATGCAATCGGCAACCAGTGCAGTGATTGGAGTATTGAGGATACATGATCAAACTGTGACACCCCAGCCAATAACCTGGCTGTGGCATTCTAGATAGTCTGCAATACCTGAATTCTACACTTAGCAGTTCCCAGATACAGTACATTGCAGAAATCTATCCAAGAAAGCACCAAACTCTTAACCACCAAACTCCGAACCACTGAACTAAAATCTCCACAAGGAAACATTGGCTTCAACCTCATTAACAGATGGAGCAGAAAAAAGCATAGACTTTCACAGTCAAGAAGTGATCCTGCATAGACAATCGAGAATCTGACATCACACCCAACACCCGCATTGTGTTCCTCACAGGTAGTTTGGTCCCATCTACTTTCACAGATTGACACTAAAATAAATAACACAGTAAATGACGGCAAATAAAGACCTGAATGGTCCATCCAGTCTGCCAAACAGTCACACTCATTATCAAATCATGATTAAGCCAACAATGAAAGTGGTATAACTTATGTACATACCTGCTGCATAAGATATACAACCTATAATACAGACTGCCCATACAAAAACACAAAAAAACCCACTGAGTTTACATATGCAACACAGGCTCCTATATATCTCTGTAGAATAGGCTCGCAGAACTATCAACAGCACTCTGAATTTACACCTGCACTAAAGATGTAAATGTGTGCATATACTCTATGTCTCCCTTCCTGGGGTACGTGCATAAAAGTACATGTAGTGGCAGTGACAACACAGCCCGTACTTTTATATGATGTACATGTATAGCCATGTTCTTGGGTGGAGTTTAAGCACAGCACCAGTAGAGTCCCAAGTATGCATGTTCTTTACACATTGTGGGCTAGATTCTGTATATGGCACTGAAAAATCAGTGCCAATAAAATTTTGCTCTACATACTATTCTATAAACGGCACTCCATCCAATTTTTGGCATGAGGATTTACACCAAACAAAACTTGTTGTAAATTCTCACACCCCAATTACACACAGATCTCCCTTTTCTATAAAACTGCACATAAATTCCAGGAATGCCCCGATCTGCTCATGCCCCTCCTATAGCCACAACCATTTTTCAGATCCGTGCATAAATTTTCTGTGCTGATCCCGGTGCCTAAAAATGTGTGTAAATTTTAATTAATGCCAATTAGCACCAATAATTGATTATTAGCACCCAATTATCACAAATTGGCTTGTTATTCGATTAAATTATGAGTGGACATTGGGCACATGGCCAAATCTGTGTGCACAATTTTGAGCACCATATATAGAATTAGGCCACGCATACTCTAAGAATAATGGACTAGATTCTATACATCACACCTAAAAAAAATCAGCGCTGAAATTTGCTTAAGTTTTTTTCTATAAAGTACACCTTAATTTAGCCGTACTTTATAGAATAAGCCTAAATTTCCACTCGGTATATAGAATACGCCGAACGCTAGTCCACATAACTAAATTTAATCACGGGCAGTTATGCCAAGTAAAACTTGGTGTAAATCCTGACACCTAAATTAGGTGTGGGCTGGGTGTATTCTATAACAACACACACAGATTTTAGAAATGCCCATGACCCACCCATTCCACGCCCACTTTTCTTTAATTTTTTTATCATTTTACTTAATTACATTCACATTTATCATGTAAATGTAAGGAAAAAACAGAAATTAATATAAGGAAAAAGATAAAACATTTTCTCACAACAATATATATAATTGTCCACAATTGGGGGATCCAAGATCTGGAAAACAATCTCAAAGAAAATAAGAAAAGCACCAAGTGGTTAATCTTACAAATTCATCCACGCCCACTTTTCAATTATGCGAGTAGAATTTATGCGCAGCACATTATAGAATACACAGCCAGTTCTGCGCATAAATTCTAATTAATGTCAATTAGTGTCAATAATTGCTTGTTAATTGGCAATTACTGGTTTTGATTGGCATGTTAACTAATTGAGTTGCACGTGCAAATACAGAATACGATTGTATCTGCACGCATGTCACAAGGTGTGCTATATAGAATCCGGGGGATTACGCTATAATAGTGTTGCCCAAGACGATCCTGGGGTACCACCTTACCAGTAGGTTTTCAGGATATTTACAATGAATATGCATGAAAGAGATTTGCATACAATGGAGGCAGTGTATGCAAATCAATCTCATGCATACAGGACTGACTTTGGAAACACTGTGCTATATAACATGCTTTAATTAACAATGTGCCCTACTTATAATTTAGATTCAAGATAAAAGAATTCATTCTACTGAGCATCTCATCTTTTTGCTGAATTAATGCTTAGCACAAAATGCAGGGCATTTTATGTATTTAAAAAGTAAACAAGACCAGTGGGAAAAGCAGTTATCTAAAAGAGGGAAAATCCAAAATAAACCACTTTGTTGCCAGTACTAGTATATCTTCCCTAGAGAAGATATGGATATCAAACATATAAATGGCAAGTGACCGTACTCACCCGCAAATGCGCAGTAAAGACCAAACGTTCAAGGAGCAACACTCCAAGCCCCGCCTCCACCAGCAGCTCCTGTACCGAACGTAATGCAGCCAATAGGGAGGGAGGGTGGACAAGAACTAGGATAGGAAGAGAGGGGGAGGAGCCATGGAATTCGCAGGGGAGGAGCCATGTACATCGGAGGTGCACAACAAATCTGCAACTAGGGAGGAGGGCATGGAACTCAGAAAGGGGAGGACAGTTGGTGGAAAACGGACGGAGAGGTGTGGAAATCAGATGGAGAGGGAGCGAAGGAGGGGGCGTGGACATCGGTGGGGGAGGGAGGGAGGATGGACAAGCACTAGGCTAGGAGAAGAGGGAGGAGCCGTGGAAATCGCAGGAGAGGAGAAGTGTAAATCGCACTCAAATGGGAGGCTCTAGGGAGGGAGGGCAGGACCAGTAGTACTTTAACTCGGACAATAGGAAGGAGGTCTGTTGTTGGACATGGGCATGGAAATCAGAGAAGGAGGGAGGAAAGGAGGGGGCATGGACATCAGAAGGGGGAGGGTGGACAAGAACTAGGATAGCAGGAGAGGGAGGAGCCGTGCAACAAAACCAAATGGGCACAGGCGCAATGATTGTGGGTGGAGCAAATGCGGCGACTTGCCCAAACATAACTAATAGCCAGAAGCGCTACCATCCGGGGAGGAGCCAATGCGGAGACCTGGGCGACGAGAAACTAATGCAGGAGAGAAGAGAACCACGATGTACAAGGGCACAGCAGGAACGGCGAGGTGGGCGAGGCAAAACAAAGAACAGCACCAGAAACCAAGCAGGGATCCAAAAACGTTGTGGGGCCAATAGCAAAAGATAAACAGGTGCATTCACTTGCTGCACACACAAACAAGTCCTGCTTTGCTGCCTGAAGCAAAGGCATAGCTGTCCCACCCCTTTGGCTCACTGAACAGCGTGAGTCAGCAGAAGGGGTGGAACAACAACAACATGTATGGGGGGGTGGGGGGAGAGACTGGCAAGCAACTGCAAAACGAGCCTGCCTTTCAAACTGCTCTAACAACTGCCTACAAGGAGACAGAGGAGGGTTGCTGGACATGGGGGGAGGGCAGGGGACAGAGCAGAGTTGCTGCACAAGGAGGTGAAATTTAAAAAACTCGCCCGTTTTAACGGGCTTAACGGCTAGTGATTATAGAAACAAAAAAGGAATAAATTATATAAAAACAATTAAGGAAGTACTTCATGTTAAAGTATTTTTTCAACAAACCCAGCAGTTGAAAGACTTTATAACGTTATCTCTTGTTGTAAGCTCTGCTGAATCTTTTTTTTTTTTAAACAGCAAGCAGGTAACTACTAAAAGCTTTGCAGGATCCAATTATCTGCAATCATAAACTTGGTTTTATATATTATACTGCTCATTTTCAAAGCAGATGGACGTCTTAAAATGCCTAATAAAAACATCCAAATCCTGATTTTGGAAAGTCAGAATTTGGATGTTTCAACATTGCAGTTCATCCAAATAGCAAGGGGGAGTGTTGTGGGTGTGTTTTGGGCAGGACTAGGGAGGGCCCAAAAGTAGGATGTCCTACAGGGATTTTCAAATAGGAAGAAACAAGTGTCTAAAAAGGAGGATGATTTTATCTAGACTCGTTTCAGTCTGGTCCAAGTTACAAAAGTTGCTCTAATTGAGCAGTTAACCACTGGAGGGATTAAGGCATGACCCCCTCCTTAATGCCCCAGTGGTTGCTATCCTCTTCCCTCTCTCCTGAAAATGAAAACAAAGCTCTATGTCAGCTGCAGGTATTATGAACATTCTGAACCAAGCAGTAAGCAGATCAGAAAAGTACCCTAGTGGTTAATGAGGTGGACTATGAGCCGAGGGACCCCAAGTCCCACTTCAACTCTTCTTCTTCTTTTTTTTTTTAATAATTCTGAGCCTTCCAGAAACAGAAAAATGCCTACTAAACCTAAATATATAAAACACCTGCAAGCCTGATGGGTATTGAACTGATGTACATTCTGGAACACTAGGTATTTTTCAGGCCCTGGAAGGATCACATTTACAAAAAAAAATAAACAAACAATCAAACAACAAAAGAGTTATAGTGAGGTTTGAACCTGTGTCCTTTGGTTTACAGCCCTGCACTAACCGCTAGGCTACTCCTTTGTTCTGCAGGGATATCTGTGTGGCCATGTTTTTGAAAATGATGCCAGACAGACATTCATGTCCTGCTTTTTTTTTTTTTTTTGGTCATTCAAAAGTTGGACATTTCACTTTGGAAAATGACTATTTATTTTGGACGTTTTCAGTGCAAAAACGTCCATCTCCAGGCTATAATCAAACAGGAAATATAGACATTTTTCCTGTTTGATTTTGGCTGTGAGATGGCCAGTTAAGACTTTTTTTTTTTAATGTCCCTCATTTAAACCAGGCATTCTCTTGTCAAAAATGAAATGGAACAGGTAACAGACATGTCACATTTTAAGGTAAGACCGCTACAGCTCTTCTTGAGAATAGGTCTGGGCCCCCCTGCAGATTTTAGGTGCTGTGCGCTGCCACTGTTTTTCCTTCATCCCAGGCAACACACAGATCCAGTTTGCTAGCATCAGCCACAGTCTTACACTCTTTTACTCTCTCGAGATTTAGCACATCACCTTAGCAATGCACCCAAACTCAACCACCCCCTAAGGTATAAGTGCTATATTTGAGCCACAGAGCCAGCCTGCAGTGGGAATTTAAAAGTATTTAAATCTGATATCTGTAAACTATTATTGTGCAGAGCCTTGCTGCACAGTTCCATTTCCTTCAAAATCACACTTCCAACCACCAATACCCTTTATGCTGACAGTAAACAACAACAATCTGAGATAGAAGGCCTAGCTGACATTATCTATATATAAAAGGCAAGACCAACGTTCTGAAGCCTCCAGCCGGAAGTGTGAAGCGCCAGAGATATCCGGTTTCCCCATGAGTGAAGGAAAACAGCACAGCACGAAATCCCTCTCTCTGTAACAGTGAAGGACTCAGAGGGGGAGGGGAGAGAGATGCCCTCACTCTCTCTGTAACACAGAACAGCAGGAAACTTAACACTGAAGGACTGGACTCCAAGGGGGGAGGGGGAGGGA
Organism: Microcaecilia unicolor; assembly: GCF_901765095.1. Lineage (NCBI taxonomy): Eukaryota > Metazoa > Chordata > Amphibia > Gymnophiona > Siphonopidae > Microcaecilia > Microcaecilia unicolor. The sequence goes on along the minus strand of NC_044031.1, from coordinate 671,322,918 downwards.
CAGAGGGCAGACGGCAGGGACACACACTCCCACATGCACACTCTGAAGAAAACCTTGCTAGCCCCCATTTCATTTGCATCAGAAACGGGGCTTTTTTACTAGTTATAAATATATTTTAAATTATACTTTTGTCCTTCACCAATGTAAACTCATTGGATCCTTGCACTGCTTACTGTCCAGCTGATCGCACATGGGCTGCCTTTGAAAGCATACCTGTAGATAACGTTTCTAAAGCACTCCTAAAGTTCTCCATCAAGTTTTGTGGTTTGCATGCTTGCCCTAGTCACCTTTTAAAAGTGGCCCCAAAGCGCTTCATCGCTGACTTGACTTCCTATCTTAATTACATGTTGAACCATGGCATCTTCCCCCCAGAGCATGGCAGGATTCTCCTTACACCCATTCCAAAGAACCCAAAGATCAAAGCCTACGTCATTTCAAACTATCGACCTGTGGGGTCTATACCGCTGATTGTCAAAGTAATGGAAAGCCTGGTAAATACTCAGTTAAAAGAATTCCTAGAGACCTTTGACATTCTGCACTACTCACAGTAAGGTTTCCGTGCTCAGTTTAGCACTGAAACGGTTCTGGTTACAGCCCTGTCTGATTTTAAAAGGGAAATTTCTGTTGATCAAAAAATATTACTGCTGCAGTTCGATATGTCCAGCGCGCTTGATATGGTGGACCACAACATCTTACTACATCTACTGGACACCTTAGGCATCGGAGGGAGCGTGTTACATTGGTTTAAAGGTTTTCTGCCAACAAGAACATACCAGGTCAAAGGCACACCAGTTCATTCCGTGCCTTGGAAAGCTTCCTGTGGGGTCCCCCAGGGTTCGCCCCTTTCACCAACACTATTCAATATCATGCTGTTTCCCCTTGCAACCACACTAGCAAACCTAGGCCTACATCCATTTATCTACGCAGATGATATAACCATCTCCATCTCCTTCCATTCCTCATTAGATGAAATCACGGACGTGATCGAAGCGAGTTTTTCGATCAATGGGCTAAGGCATTTTTGTTTAAGTTAAACGAAGATAAAACTCAGTGTCTTGTATTCTTGTCCCTCCATACCAAATTTTCCTCAAGCTTCCTTGTCATTAAAGACCAGAGACTTGCTATTTCAAAGAGCCTTAGACTTCTAGGTGTTGAGCTGGACCCTCATCTGCAACTGGATCTGCAAGTGCAAGCAGTCACCAAGCGGATGTTCTATGCAATGTGGAGGCTGCGGCGTATTAGGTTCTGTCTCACCAGAGAGCTCTTCTGCACACTCGTCCACTGGCTAGTTCTGTCTCACCTTGATTACTGTAGTGGGATTTATGCGGGCTGCCAAGAGCAACTACTGAGAAAGTTCCAGACTGCCCGGAATACTGCTGCGAGACTCATCTTGGGAAAATCGTGCATGGTTTCTGCGCAGCCTCTACATCTCAATCTGAACTAGCTACCAGTAAGAGAACGAATCGTTTTCAAGATCTGCACACTAACACATAAAATAATTTACGGATTAGCTCCAGAATACATGATTCCTTTGCTAGATCTCCCACCAAGAAATGCCATCAACACAGCTCGCTCCTATCTCCAACTTCATTATCCTTCTTGTAGGGGTGTCAAATACAAACTTCTTTTTGCCCTCCAGCCCGAAGATTTGGAATGCTCTACCTTTGTACCTAAAATTGCAAACTGATCACCATCTTTTCAAGAAGTTGCTGAAAACGTTCCTTTTTGAAAAAACATACTCCATTAGTAATTCTGCTGTTTAGTCATCCTACTTGTTGCTAGCGTTTTATCCTTATTCTTCTGTAAAATTCATGTGTTGTACTTCTCTTCTTTTGTAATTCATGTGAGCCACATTGTGCCTGCATTTGTGGGAAAATGTGGGGTAGAAATGAACCATAAATAAATAAATGTGTTCACTTTCACCTAAAACTTGACTAGGCCTGCAATCAGTTGGGCAGCAAAGCCCACAATCACAAAGACAACTAGCAAAATGATTATGATAATAAATTCTATTAGTGAGAGAAAAAGTAAAAATACAGGAAGCATTTGGAAGATGATCTTGAACAGAAGTTGTTTAAAATCAAAGACCTTTCAGTTATGTGGTTAGCATTGCAGTTCAAAGTGTAATGATGTCCCACACATTACTCTGATCCGCATATGTCACTTTTTAGGCCATTGACAAACTGCAGGTCTGACAACTCATTCCCCATTTTTAGATATTTTTAACTTTTCCATGTTGTGACAGGCAGCAAAATTGATTAAACCCAGTCATGGGATTTGACACTATAGCAGAATGCCTTCTATTTGTTGATTACTATTGATTTTCTTTGATACTTCATTTAAAAATCAATAGCAAAGAAGAAAAATAGGCATGGTTTACACATACTTAAACATACTATTGTATGCTGGAATGGGTTACAGTTTTGGCAGGGCACTAGCATCCAATTATGAGAAAAGCTCTTAACAGGTGAAAGTAAGGGCCCTGGATCGATATTCAGCTTTCTTTCTCAATCACAGAAAGTGGCAATAAATTAAGCTCATCTGTGTTATTTTCAAGATATTCCTAAAGCATAAAGCTTGAAACTTTATTCTCGACCTTTTGTTATATTTGTGTTAAATAGAACTAATAAAGCTTATATATGTATTCCCACTACCTGGAATTCATACGAGCCTTCAGCTTCTTGGCTTTCTTCTTATTTCTCTGCCTTTCTTCACCATCTTTTAAAGGCTCTGGGGGAGCTGGATTTTCAATCACAATATCAACAATATATTTCTTTAAGGAGAGATGTTCCTGCAGAAGACAATAAAATGAGCACAAAAACATTCAAAATTTGTTTTCTAAAACTAAAGGGACGACACAAACAAAAAAAAAAAGCATTACATATGGTTGATATTAAATGTATATCTTCAAAAAACACTGGGTACAGAAAGGAATACAATAATAGTGCTAGATCATCCAATCTGTAATTGTATATTAGAAAAAATATTGTCAAGGGGAGACTTATCTGATTAATGCTAGACATCATATGACTTAAAACGCCAAAGCGCCATTTTTGCCTTTGAGCGGGCAAGCTGGCGGGCAGTGAGAATCCTGGATTGTAAGTATTTCTGTTATGGATCATTTTGTTTAGAATTTGAGTATGAAAATGCATGAATAATTTTTTTCTTTTATACACCCCCCCTATCTTATTCTGCACAAGGAAGTACCTAAAATAGAATCCCTGCCCTTCTTCACCTGGTGAAACGGGTTCGAACACATGGGACTTGAGAAGGGTGGAGAGTTCCTCTGCAAGTACCTGCTACTAGCTGAGAGCAAAAATGGGCTCTTGGTCGAAAACTTGGAGGTTTAGCAAGCAAATTGAGGGTGTATCTGAGCCGGACTATTTGAAGAACCCACCATTCGGAGGTCATGGGAGGCTTCACAAATTTTTTTTTAAAGGTAGAGTGGGAGGCTGGGAGCAGCGGGAGTGGAGCACCCCCCCCCCACCCGCTGACACCCGGGGCGGACCACCTCACCCTTGCTACGCCACTGACATATAGTATCCGTATGCTTCTTGATTTGGTTAGCGACCTCCTCAACCTTCTCTCCAAAAAGGTGATCCCCCCCCCAGCAAGGGGTATCTGCCAACCTCTGCTGAACAGCATGGTCCAGGTCAGAGACATGCAGCCATGAGAGTCTGCGTATCGCAATACCTTGGGCAGAGATCCTGGATGCCACGTCAAAAGTGTCATAAGTGCCCCTGACCAAGAACTTATGACACGCCTTCTGCTGCTTGACCAACTGGCGAAAAGACTCGGCCTGCTCCGGAGGGAGCACATCGACCGTCTGACAGCTGTCGCACCGAGTTCTACAAGTACATGCTCATGAAGAGCTGGTATCACTGGATACAGGCGATGAGCATAGAGGCTGGATATATCTTTCTCCCAAAAGAGTCCAGGGTTCTAGCTTCTCTGCCTGGGGGAGCCTAGTATTCCTGGCTCTCTTGAGAGTGGAGTTCACCACCATGGAATCATAAGGTAACTGGGACCTCACAAACCCAGGTTCACCGTGGATCCTATATTGTGTGTCTATTTTCTTGGGAACCACAAGGACAGACAGAGGGGACGCCCAGTTCCTAACGAGGACTTCCTTGAGTACCTCGTGAAGAGGAGCTGTCACTGCCTTCTTAGGAGGGGAGGTGTAGTCCATGACCTCAAGCATCTTGGCCCTGGGCTCATCCTCCACTTCTATGGGGAATGGAATGGACTCAGCCATTTCCTGTACAAAAGGAGGGAAAGAGATGCTCTCAGATGGAGATAGTCTCCTCTCAGGTGGAGGGGAGGGCTCAGAAGGAAACCCATAGGACTTATTGAAGGAAAAGTACCTGGGATCTTCTTCTGATTCCCATGAGTACTCCTCCTCGGTGTTGGAAAGCACTTCCCAAAGGAATGTCCGAGACCTGGCCCGCCTCGATACTGAAGATCCATGTCCTTGACAGCGGTATGGAGAAACTGGCTCCCGTCTCGACTCCAGCGAAGTTTCCTCCACCGTCGAGTGGGTGTTGACCTGGGTGGCTGTCGACACCGGTGCCGCAAGCTGCGCTGGCAGCGGGGGCTGCAGCACAGGCTGAGGGTCAGATGGGGCCACAGTGGGAGGTATGGTAGGTGCAAGCACCCCCGACACAGACACACATCGCTGCATCCAGAAGCTCAGGGAGCAAGGCCTGGACATGCTCATCGAGGGCTGCCATCTGGAATGACTGTGGCGTCAGCTGAGGCACAGGCTGCAGAATTGCTGGGGCTGGTGCAGGAAGAGGATCTCGGCTGCTTGGAGACACATGCGTCGGCACCTCCCGGATAGAGGGGGCACAGTCCTCCCAGCATCGACGCATCTCAGGTGCCGAATCCCTCGGTGCCCCAGAGCTCCTGGCACCATGCATCAAAGGAGATCGGTGTTGGTGCTTCCTGGCCTTTGCCCGATGCACGTCACCCATGCTCCTTGGTGCTGACAAGGACGACGTCAAATCCTCCTGTCGCCTGAGGGTCAGGCCCGACAATGGACAGTCCTGGGGGGGCCTGTATAGCAGAAGGCCTCGAGACAGGTGGAAACCTAATCGATACCTCACTGCTCCCAGTGTAATGGGGTCTCAAAGTAGCCATCCCTACCTGGGCTCCTGGTGTCGGTGTGATGCTCAACATCGATGCCGCCGCCTACAAATTCAATGCCAATGTCGAGGAATCAGAACTGACTCCAAAAATCTTTACACATTGAGCCTCTCAGGAAACCTGTGTCCTCTTTTTCATATGAAGGCAGAGGGCACAGTTGGCAGGGCTATGGTCAGGCCCAAGGCACTGAAGACACCACGAATGGGCGTCTTTCCCCAAGATGGTCCGGTTGTACCGAGTACAACGCTTGAAGCCACTGGGAGTCTTCATGGACATGAAAGGAAAAACCGCACCGGCCAAATCAAAAGACTCAATGATGCCTATATAAAAAGGGGGAAAAGGCAGAAAAGAAAGAAGCCCGACGGGGCAGACCTGAAAACGCCATGCGTTGAAAAATAAAGGAAACTTATAGGCAGGGCAAAAAGCTAAAAATTAAAAGATTATTTTTTTTGTAAAGAAGACAAAAGGGAGCAGGTAGAAAAAAATGCCAAAGGCACTCAAAATTAAAGAAACACTCTAATCAGGTGTGTGAGGAGCCACCACAAAAAGCAGTGCTCATCATGTGGAAAAAGCGAAACTGCAGGCAGAAAGGCACTCACACATGTGTGCTGGATCGCGGCTCATGCTACTAAAAGCTCTAGTTTTTGTATGGCAATTTTGACGGGCCAGGCGATGCAGGACGGTGTCTACCCACTTGTAAGAATAACAGAGCCTGCTTGTCCTCGGAGAAAAATATTTCCTCCTATATGTTTTAAAAGTATTTCCATGTAACTTCCTTGAGTGTCCCCTAGTCTTTGTACATTTGGAATGAATAAAAAATCAATTTACTTCTATTCGTTCTACACCACTCAGGATTTTGTAGACCTCAATCATATCTCCCCTCATCCATCTCTTTTCCAAGCTGAAGAGCCCTAACCTATTTAGCCTTTCCTCATACAAGAGGAGTTCCATCCCTTTTATCATTATGGCCGCTCTTCTTTGAACCTTTTCTAATTCCACTATATCTTTTTTGAGCGGCGACCAGCACTGAATGCAATACTCAAGATGTGGTTGCACCATGGAGTGATACACAGGCATTACAGTACTTTTGGTCTTATTCATCATCCTTTCCTAATAATTCCTAGCATCCTGTTTGCTTTTTTGGCCAACGCTGCACACTGAGCAGAAGATTTCAGCATATTATCTATGACGACACCTAGAGCAGAAAATTTCAGCATATTATCTACAATGACACCTAGATCTTATTCTAGAGTGCTGACCCCCAAGGCGGACCCTAGCTTCAGGTAACTATTATTCAGTTTATTCTTTCCAATGTGCATCACCTTGCATTTGTCCACATTAAATTTCATCTGTCATCTGGATGCCCAGTCCTCCAATTTTCTAAGGTCTTCCTACAATATTTCACAGTCTGCCCATGTTTTAACAACCTTGAATATTTTTTTGTGGAAAAACTTCAGCCTTCCCCCGACCTGAAGGTCATCTAGTACAGACAAAGCTATGCTCTTGCTTAAACTGGGGTGCAGCATGGGCCTTAGGTGCACACTGTTGACGAGAACAAGTGTGGTGGGGTTGAGCTTGAGGAGGCTGGAGAGAGGAAGTGACATACCTATGTTTCTGTGAGTAGTAGGCACCTCTCACCGACTTCCCAAAGGATCTTCTAGCTGAAGAGGTTGGTGCAGAAGACATTCAGCGGGAGAGAGAAGAGATGGTATCAGTATGCTTTTTGATTTGGTTAGCGATCTCCTCAGCTTTCTCTCCAAAAAGATTATCCCCTCGGCATGGGGCGTCTGCCAACCTCTGCTGAACAGACTGTTCTAAGTCAGAAACACGCAGCTATGAGAGTCTGCACATTGCTATATTTTGAGCAGAGAACCTGGAAGCCACGTCGAAAGTGTCATAGGCACCCCTAGCCAAGAATTTTCAACACACCTTCTTCTGCTTGGCCAACTGGCGCACTGCCTGCTCCGGTGGGAGAGAGTCTGCCAAGTCCATCAACTTGTGCATCGAGTCCCGCAAATAGAAGAGCATAAAGAGCTGGCTTGATTGTATACAGAACACGAGCATTGAGGTCTGGAACATCTTCCTCCCAAAAGAGTCCAAGCTCCTAGTTTCTCTGCCTGGGGGCACCGAGGCATAGTCTCTAGAACTTCTGGCTCTCTTGAGAGCGGACTCAACCACCATGGAGTTGTGAGGCAACTGAGGCCTATCAAAACCAGATGTACTGTGGATCTAGTACTAGGTGTCAATCTTCTTGGGCATGACAGGGACCAACAGAGGGGACTCCCAGTTCCAATCGAGACTTCCTTGAGTACCAAGTGGCGAGGAACAGTCACAGCCTCACTAGGAGGAGTGTAGTCCAGGACCTTGAGCATCTTACCCCTGGGTTCGTCCTCCACTTCCAAATGAAATAGAATATCCTCAGTCATTTCCTTTACAAAAGAAGGGAATGAAAGGCTCTCTGGAGGAGACTTTCTTTCAAGTGGAGGGAAGGGTTCAGAGGAGATACCATAGAACTCATCTGAGGAGAAGTACTGTGGATCCTCCTCTGACTCCCACGAGCGCTTCTCATCGGTGTCAGTCACAAACTCCTCATGGGAGGACTGAGACTGAGCCTGCCTCGACTTTGAGGAGCTCTGTCCTCGAGAGGGGCGTCGAGGAGTCGGTTCCCACCTCGACTCTGGCAAAGCTTTCTTCACGTTGAGGGGGTACAAACCTGGGTGGCAGTCGATGCCAGAGGCTTCACCGCTGGTTGAGGGCCAGGCGGGGCAGCAGAAAGCTGGATGGTAGCCACAAGCACACCGCTACAAGATGCCATCCAGGAGTTCAGGGAGCAAGGCCCAGATATGTTCATTGACGGCAGACACCAGGAAAGACTGGGGTGTCAGCTCCAAAACAGGCTGCAGAACTGATGGGGCTGAGACAGGAGTCGTCCTGGCTGCCTGGAGACAGGCATAATGGCACCTCCTGGATAGAGGGGGAGCGATCCTCCCGGCGCCAATGCTTCTCAGTTGCCAAGTCCCTCAATGCCCCTGAGCTCCCGGCACCGTGTGATAAGGAGAACTGATGCAGCTTCAGCAGAGCGTGCACAGTACATACAAAAGCTGACATTGTTCTCCATTCCAAACAAACATAGCTCCCCCTCCCTCAATTCAAATCTTAATACATGCTAAAAAAAAAAGTTTACAGCTTGTCCCTAAAATGTTAGCCATTGCAAATAAACTGCCCTTTTGCATTTCAACACATCATCAATATGTTCATAATTGTCTGATAATATCACGCAAAGATAGAGAAGCATAACTGATACACTACTACACAGTGCAGCAGATGAGTGAAGCAACAAAATGCCAGTATGAAAATGACACTTGTATGTGTACATCAGCTCTGTCGCTTTCAGATCATATTTACTTTTCTAAGTGACTCTTCTCAGGAGAAGTGTCTTTTCTTCCTATGTATGCCATATGAAAATGACCTCTTCAAAGCTGCCTCTATTTATTTTAATATGATCATTCTCCTCTTGTCCAGTGTCATGCACTGTACTCTTTTGACATAACAATTATAATCAAGTGTAATCGATAACACCTTCTCAATTATACCCTGCAGAAAAGAAAGATGAAACTTTACAACCTCTCTTTCCCCCAGGGGTGGATGGCCTCTTATGCTTATCAGATTCACAATCTATTTACTATACTGTTAAAAGTGACAGCTGAAACGAAATCAAACTAATTTCATTTGCTCAGACATCACAAAAAAAGAACAAGGCACCCTCCAAGAAACATGTGAGTCAACCAGCTGTCCCATACTCTGAATAACAATTAAAAAATCTATCAGTTTTCTGAGAGATAACATGATACAAAAGGAAAATTCTTACATCATTTCCCCTTTCCAATATGAATTTTAACCATGACTTAAGAGATGCTACAGAATTCAGAAGAGTACTCATTTATCAACCTTAGAGGACCTGAATAGATCTTGGTTGTCAGCAAATTAACATGATATGACAAGCATTGTTTCTAACAGTTGTTTTCTTTAGATAGCAGGATTGCTCAGGCACACAAATGGGTGACATAATTTGACGGCACTGGGCCGGAAAAGAACTCAAGCCTGGTCAAAGAATGATGTGAGAGTGGCTAATACTAAACGACAAGTTGGCCACCACAATTTGACCAAATGCACTTTAACTGTGGACAGATCCAAGCAATAGTATAATGTGGTAACTGTGAAACAGCTCTGCACAACTAGCAACCCCAGACAACTTGGATACACTTTCCAATTCATCTGAGGTATGTGAAAATCGGAACCCAAACAAACCAGGAGGTCAGAAAGTATGCAGATGCCCTGCAGGCAAACCTCCACTGATCACACTATTGGAGATGCACATCAAATGGGGATAGTAAACCTCTCAAACTATAATTATCACAGCATGAAGTCTATGTACTCTCCAAAAGACTTTCATTTTGCCCATTCAGCAAGCTGGATGAAATTCAATTATACTCAGACCTGGAGGAATTCTTTAAGAAACTCCACTTGAAGGTACAACAAAGAAACTCCCAACAGACTGGAATACAAATTTTAAACAAAAGAACACATATTTCACCCCACAGGATGGACAAAACAACAAACTGAACAACTACATAGAAAGTTTCAGACATAAGGTAAAATCACAACTTTCCAACAAACGAAAGAAAATTCTGAACAACCTTACTCCACCAGAAAGAGTGGCCATAAGAACCCTCCAAAATAACCCACGCATTATCATCAAACCCGCAGACAAAGGAGAATAAGTGGTGATTATGGACACACAAAAATACATTGAAGAAGGGCACAGACAGTTCTAAGACAACACATACTACAGGAAACTAACTGAGCATCCCCACAGGATTATACAAAACAGCTGAAAGACCTTATCAAAACATTCCCAAAACAAGTACAGCCACATTTGAAGAAACTCATACCAAGCCATCCTTCTGTGGGAACATTCTACATGCTACCCAAAATCCACAAACCTGGAAACCCTGGCAGACCAATCACAGCCACACTCACGGAGGAAATATCTGGACTTATAAAGGGGATTCTGAAACCTTTCGTACACAAGACAAACAACTTCATACAAGCCACCACAGACTTTCTGAATAAATTTAAAAAACATCAAGCAGTTACCACCGGTTACCCTTCTGGTCACAATGGATGTAGAATCACTATACAGCAACATTCCCCATGCAGATGGCATAGTTGCATGTGAGAAACTCCTAAAAACATCCACACTGAACCATCAATACTCACCAGAAACTATTACAAAATTAATCACATTTATTCTAACTCAGAACTATTTCAGTTTTAACAATGATATCTATCTACAAATCTGCGATGGGCACCAGGACAGCACCCCAATATGCTAACCTCTTTATGGCTGAACTGGAAGAGACATTTCTGAATACATACCAGACCAAACCCCTTTAAATACTACCGGTACATTGATGGCATTTTTATGATTTGTGGTGCTTCGCAATCTGCTTTCCAAGGTGATGAAATATTTGAGTTTGATTTTACTTGGTATGTCCTTGTAGTTAGGAATCCCTTGATCCAAGTAAATATATTCCCTCCAATCCCTATCTTATCGAGTATTCTTAGTAATATATTGTGGTCTACCATATTGAATGCGCTCGACATGTCGAATTGGAGTAGGAGGATGTTTTAACCTATTGCTATTTCGTGCTTGAACTTGGCCAGGAGAGTAAATAATACTGTTTCTGTACTATGGTGGGGTTGCGATTGGTGCAGTATTGAGAATTTGTTGATGTATTCCATAAATTGTTTGGCTACAATACCGTCTATCGATTTGGTTGTCAGAAGATGGATGCTACTGGTCGATTGTGATTTCAATTGTTTTTTCTTGGTGTCTTTTGGTATCGGTGTGAGTAAGATGTTGCCTTTTTCCTTAGGGAATAGGCCTTGCTGGAACATGTAGTTTAGGTGGGATGTGAGGTCTGAAATGAATCAGACTGGGGGCCAATTTCATTATATAGTTGGGACAGATGTCTAGTTTACAGTGAATGGTGGAGAACTTACTGATTTGATTGCATATGCTACTGTATCAACAGTGAGGTAGGTGAAGTTTGTCCAAGTTCAGTCTGCAGGCTATTCTCCTGGTTGTGGATCCAGTTTGTTAAGGAAGGTTTCGAGGTTGGTGTTCTCCTGTGATAGAGGTTTGTGTAGGTTAACAATTTTTTCTTTGAAGTACTTTGCAAGTTCGTCTGCTGATGGAATGTCTGTATTTGATGTGGTAACTGAGTTAGTGCCTAGAAGCTTGCCCAATTGTTTGTATAATTTCTTCATGTCTTTGTAATCTGCCCCTATTTGTGCTTTATAGTAATTCCTTTTGGTTTGTCTTATATTTGTATTTTTTATGTGATTGTTTCCATGTGGTAAGCGTTTGTTCGTTTTTGTTTTTTCTACATTCTAGTTCGAGTTTTCTGGATTGTCTTTAGTTTTTACAGTTCGTCGTTGAACCATGGGGTTGTGTTGTGCTTTCGTGAAGTTTTTGTTCGCATGAGTGCTATAACATCTAGTACAGAGTTGCATCTTTTTTCCCATTCCGCGAGGTAGTTTGTAGATTCCGTTTGTGCTGACCATTCGTTGTTGTATACCAACTGCCAAAATATTTTCGTGTCCACCTGACCTCTTGTGCTGTGTGATGTGAATTCTTGTGCTGTGCTTTTTTGTATTAATAGCCATGCGCAGAAAAAAAACGTTCAGAGATAAGTTCACATTTATTGATTTATTATTTTAAGTTGTACCACTATTTAGATAGGCAATAGCGCACACACAAAATATAAATAGAAATGCCCAATGAAAGAAGTGCTATGCCACCTGGCAAAAGAAATGTAATTGCCTGAAATGAGTGTTTTTTGCTGAGGGCACTCTTAAGTAATAAAGAAGAAAAAAGCAAAAATACATTAGAAAAAAGACATATAAGGCTACACATGTGTGGTTATATTGCTGTTAGCCATTTTTGTGTAGCAGTAATACTTGGTACCAGTTTAATACATGAGCAAATGTTGCCATTAGTGTGCGGCCATTTAAAAAATAATTACCACATGAGCACTTACTGCCACCCATTCTGTAGGCACTAAGGGCTCATGCAGTATTTCTATCCTAACCAGTTAGCACATGGTAATGTAGCTATGTGCTTTATTGCAGGAATGCCCACTCTCTGTCTCCTGACTCACCCCTTCAGAAAAAAATATTTTTTAGCACATGGTTGGCACATGCAGATTTGGCAGTTAAAACAGGATGCCTGAGTGCATCTCGCAGGACACCATTTTAAGCTGCGTTAGGCACATGCTGGCACCTAATGCAACTTAGTAAAAGGGCTCCTTAATAATCTGATGAGGTTTCACTTTTCTGGTTAGAGAAGTACCACTTTATCTGTAATATAATTAGATGCAGGATGTTAGTCAAATTACTAAAGTTCAAATGGCTAATGAAAAAAAAAACCTAAGTCTGTTGGGATTGAAGGAGACAAACATATGTAGAAGAGACTTCTCATGAGAATTTGTTATGAAGTTTAGGGCAAAACATATATAACACTATTTCCTCAATTACTTAAAAAGGTGTGACTGCTTTTGGTAAGAACTTAGAATGAGCACAAAGAGCTAATTTGTTGTGATGAAACTGAGTATACAGTTCATAGATGACCAAGGCTTTAAGTTTAGTTTATTTAAATTGGACTTAATGCTTGCATGGAATACATCCAATTGGTTTGAAATACTTATATATTAAAGTGAGTTACAAACAAAACTTAAGGAAACAAAGAACAGAAAGAATATGAGATGGTATAAGGAGAGAAACTTTTCATAAGAAGGAGATAAGGAAAAAGTCAGGTAAAGTGAGAGTGGAAGCAGAAGTGTGTCGAAGCAGTGACCACTCCAGGCCACACTTCAGATCAGCCCCTGGTCAGCAATTATCTCCAAATGCTAAATGAAAGCCAGATTTTTAAAAATCTGTATGAACTGTGTCAATGATGTCAACAATCTCAAACACAGAGGCACTGCATTCCAAAATTAGGGGGCTATGAAAAGAAAGCATTATGCCTTCTAGAATATAACCTGGCTCTTGATAGGGAAGGGATGCATAATAAACTGTCCTGGGAAAACTTCATGGAGTACGCTGGGGAATAAAGTGTAATGAGGTCTGCTATGAACATTGGAAGAGAAGAATGGTATTCAAAGGACACCAAAAAGAGTCATGATCCTTTGTAAAACACCAGAGAGAGTACTACTATTACTTATCATTTCTATAGCACTACTAGACGTATGCAACGCTGTACACTTGAACATGAAGAGACAGTCCCTGTTCGACACAGCTTACAATCTAATTAGGATAGACAAACAGGACAAACAAGAGATAAGGGAATTACTAAGGTGGGAATGATAAAATATGGGTACCGAACAAGTAAGGGTTAGGAGTTAAAAGCAGCATCAAAAAGGTGGGCTTTTAGCTTAGATTTGAAGACGGCCAGAGATAGAGCTTGACATACCGGCTCAGGAAGTCTATTCCAGGCATAAGGTGCAGTAAGGTAAAAGGAACAGAGTCTGGAGTTAGCGGTGGAGGAGAAGGTGCAGATAAGAGAGATTTACCCAGTGAATGGAGTTCCCAGGAAGGAGTGTAGGGAAACATAGTAGTGGAGAGGTACTGAGAAGCTGCAGGGTGAATGCACTTGTAAGTCAATAAGAGCAGTTTGAACTGTATGCGGAAATGGATAGGGAGCCAATGAAGTGACTTGAGGAGAGGGCTAATATGAGCATGGCCTCACTAGGAGCAGATCTTCTCAGACAAATCTGATTGATGTCTTTGACTGGGTGACCAAACAGTTGGAAGTGGGAGGGGCGCTAGATGTGGTGTACTTAGATTTTAGCAAAGCCTTTGACATGGTTCCGCAAAGCCTTAGTGACCTTGGCATGGTCACTGACTGGGTTAACAACTGGTTAAACGGAAGGAGACAGAGAGTAGTGGTAAATGGAGTTTGCTCTGAGGAAAAGCATGCTACAAGTGGTGTACTGCAGGGGTCAGTCATTGGGCCGGCTTTTTTTAACATCTTTGTGTGAGTGATATTACAGAAGGGCTGTCTGGTAAGGTTTGTCTCTTTGCGGATGATACCAAACTCTGTAACAGGGTGGACAACCCGGAGGGTGTGGATAGCATGAGGAAGGATCTGGCGAAGCTTGAAGAATGGTCAGAAAATTGGCAACTAAGATTTAATGCTAAGAAATGCAAGGTCATGCACAAAAACCTGAGGGGTTTTTGTATAGGGGGTGAAGAGCTTCTTTGTACAAAAGAAGAGCGGGACTTGGGGGTGATTGTGTCTGATGACCTTAAGGTGGCCAAACAGGTAGAAAAGGTGACACTCAAGTACTTAAGGAGAGGGATGACCAGCAGGAAAAAAGAGGTGATAGTGCCCTTGTACAAGTCTCTGGTGAGGCCCCATTTAGAATACTGTGTACAATTCTGGAGACCGCACTTACGGAAAGATATAAACAGGATGGAGTCAGTTCAGAGGGTGGCTACAAACTGGTCAGTGGTCTCAGTCATAAAACATATAGGGACAGGCTCATGAATCTCAACATGTATAAGCAGGAAGAGAGGCGGGAGAGAGGGGATATGATAGAGACGTTTAAATACCTCAGTGGCGTTAATGTACAAGAGGTGAGCCTTTTTCAAATGACGGAAACCTCTGGTATGAGAGGGCATAAGATGAAAAGAGGAAACAGGCTTAGGATGAATCTGAGGAAATACTCTTTTAAGGAAAGGTTGTGGATGTGTGGAATGGCCTCCTGGTGGAGGTCGTGGAGATGAAGGCTGTGTCAGAGTTTAAGAAAGTGTGGGACAGACACATAGGATCTCTTATGAAAAGTTAGTGGTTATCGAGAATGGGCAGACTAGATGGGCCATATAGCCCTTATCTTGCCATTATGTTTCTTTTTGCTCTTATGACTGATGAGTACAAAATTGAACTTATCTGTCCAGGGAACAGTATTTCATGCTCTTTGGAGAACCTTAGACAGGCAGCAATGGTCTTTTTAGAGGGAAGTAGACTCTGTCTAGCTATCCTCCTATGACCATCACTCCCATTCATATTTTTCTGATATTGGCACTTGAAACCTCACATCATTCTCAGTAACAGAAACCAACAGACGTTTAGATGTTAGTCTGGGGTTCTCTGTGACTTGAGGAATGATTTTCTGGTTTGTTTTGGGGGTGACCTTGGCAGGACAAATTATTCCTGACTAGAACCACTGTAGTTTTTCTACTATCTTTAAACTGACAGTGGATGGATGGAGCCCCCAATGTTAAGAAATGGTCTTGTAACTCTGTCCAGAGAACTAAGTAACAACTGGGTTGCTTTTTTTTATAAGTCCTCTGAAATTTATTTTGATCATTTATTTATTTTGTTACATTTGTACCCCGCGCTTTCCCACTCATGGCAGGCTCAATGTGGCTTACATGGCATGGCATGATGAGTTCCCACTAACTTCTATAGTAAAGACCAAACCATAACCTTTTGGACCTCCACATAGAACAGGATGCCTAAACTCAGTTGGGCGGCTATACAGGGTGATACATTTGTTACTTATTTAAGCACCTGATTCCAAACAGCCAATTAATTATGTTAAGGAAACTTATTATTTCACGAATTGATTCTGAATTATTATTCTTACATTACAGTACAATATTGTGTGTCAAGCAACATGGAATTGTTATTTATACCCTTTTAAATGCATAAGAAAAGAATGGTATTTCTCATGAATGTATTTCTGATTCACAAACATTCTTGAATGTATTCAATGTGCTTCAGGTCTGCACGGGGTCGGGGGGGGGGGTCTCTAATTAACAGCATGCATTGACATTAGCACATGCCATATGCCACAAGGCCCATTTTATTCTTATGGGCCCTGCAGCAGACAGCATGTATTAACATTAGAGTGTGCTGTTAGCATATGAACTTCACTCCACCCCCTCCACCCCCAAATCCCTCAATCTGAGCAGGGTACAGAACACACTGTGTTATCTACAATACAAAAGAGCAGAAATTTCAGAGAGCATTATATCCTTCAACCAAGATATGCATATGATGATGTGTACCACAACTTGCAAACTAGGATGTACTGAATGTGCTATATGCCTGTGTATATATATACTCTTCAGTACAGAAAGTAGAAAACACTATGGTATCTGCACTCTTTCTTGATCCAGGACAATTCTCAGAGTTCTCAATTTTCAAACATGGAAGATTGGATTACTACTAAACGTCATTCATAGTGGTTATTAAAGTAAGCAAGGAAATAATAACACCTTCCCTCAAACTGAGCTGTCATTCCTTTAAGGTGCAGATCAAAGTGCAGGATTACACAGCAGAAAGACTCAGTCTATTCTTGAAGTGCACCAAATGCATACAGACAGTATTGAATAGCAAGCCTTCTGTCTGCACAAAACACCTGCCATGCTGTACATCATAATGTTCACCACACCTTTTCCAACTATACTATTTGAATACAAAGATAAATTTAAAAAAAATCTCCATCAACCAGTGCGTAACTTCAGAATTACAGAACTGTAGGTACTATAAATCATCTCTGTGGGCAAGAATGAGCTTGCCCTATCAGGATTTTGTTCTAATTAGTTTTAAAAGATGCAGTTTCATATCTAGAGAAAGGCCACTTTCAAGGATCTGCACCAAAAAACTTACATCCACATGAAGAAAACAGAAGTTAACTGCTTTGATTATCGACCCCCCAAAGAACACTATGCCAGTGAATCTCAAACATTTTAGGTGACGTGATCCCTTGACAGCATTTGAAAATTCACATGATTCCAGATGACTACCAAAACCAAATTAGAGAGTAAACCACACCCCTCTACAAATGCTCAGAAACAATCTACAAATGTGGTGCATCCATTAGGTTTCTTCTCTTGACATACCAGCACAATGCAGTAATTTCCAAGGAAGGTGGAATTAGTCAGTACCAGGGTGTGCTAGTCAATTTTAACTCACTTACGGTATCTTTATAGATTGGCAGCACCCCAGATGGTGGCAGGGGCTATGTCCTGAAAAAGCAACCGACCATCCTCCCTCCCCCCCTTTTACCATCCGTTACATCCCATATTCCTAGCCTTCCTTCTCCCCCAATTCTATAATGGTGCATTTTACATCTCTCCCAGTATATAAACATTCAAACTTTATCACTGAGGCTCATATGTTCTTCATATTATAAGTGACATGACATGTATCTGCAAGCAAAGTAAAAGATCATGAGGTGGACATTCAGCCCGTGGCAGTAAGCAGCTTGCAAGCCACTCACAGTCATGGGCTGAGTTAATCCCAGATATTCAATGCCAGGTCATGTCTGAATATCCGGGTTAGTGCAGCTACCTGGAAGTTAACTGGGCACTGCCCAATATCAAGACCACTGCCCAGTTAACTCGATGGATAAAGTTAAGACAACCTTTCTGCACTGGGCACTGCCAATATCTGGGCATTGCCAACTCGGCTTGGTTTAACTGGGCAGTAGCCTTTAGCTGTTTCTTCACCAAGCTGAACAACCCTAACCTTTTTAAGTCTTTCCACAAAGGAAAGTCATTCCATCATTTTTGTCATCATTCTCTGTACCTTTTGTAATTCCACTATATCTTTTTTTTTTTTTAGATTAATTGCACATGATTCTCTAGGTGTGGTCACATCATGGAGCAATACAGGGGCACTATGATATTCTCTGTTTTATTCTTTGTTTCTTTCCTAATAATTCCTAACATTCTATTTGCCTTTTTTATTTTTCTGGCTCCCACCAAACACTAAGCAGAGAATTTCAACATATTATCCACCATGACATCCAGACCCTATTCCTGAGTGTTGATTCCTAATAGCTGGATTATTCTTCCCTATGTGCATCACTTTATCTTGTATACATCTGCAGTCTTGCAATTTTTTTGCAATCTGCTTGTGATTTGACTTTGAATAATTTTGTGCTATTTGGAAATTGTTTATTCCTGCCTTCAAAAAAGCGAATGCTACATACCTGTAGAAGGTATTCTCCGAGGACAGCAGGCTGATTGTTCTCACTGATGGGTGACGTCCACGGCAGCCCCTCCAATCGGAAACTTCACTAGCAAAGTCCTTTGCTAGCCCTCGCGCGCCCGCGCGCACCGCGCATGCGCGGCCGTCTTCCCGCCCGAAACCGGCTCGAGCCGGCCAGTCCAGTATGTAGCAAGACAATACACTTCAAGGGAAGACACAACTCCAAAGGGGAGGCGGGCGGGTTTGTGAGAACAATCAGCCTGCTGTCCTCGGAGAATACCTTCTACAGGTATGTAGCATTCGCTTTCTCCGAGGACAAGCAGGCTGCTTGTTCTCACTGATGGGGTATCCCTAGCCCCCAGGCTCACTCAAAACAACAACATTGGTCAATTGGGCCTCGCAACGGCGAGGACATAACTGAGATTGACCTAAAAAATTTACCAACTAACTGAGAGTGTAGCCTGGAACAGAACAAACAGGGCCCTCGGGGGTGGAGTTGGATCCTAAAGCCCAAACAGGTTCTGAAGAACTGACTGCCCGAACCGACTGTCACGTCGGGTATCCTGCTGCAGGCAGTAATGAGATGTGAATGTGTGGACAGATGACCACGTCGCAGCTTTGCAAATTTCCTCCATGGTGGCTGACTTCAAGTGGGCTACCGACGCTGCCATGGCTCTAACATTATGAGCCGTGACATGACCCTCAAGAGCCAGCCCAGCCTGGGCGTAAGTGAAGGAAATGCAATCTGCTAGCCAATTGGATATGGTGCGTTTCCCTACAGCCACTCCCCTCTTGTTGGGATCAAAAGAAACAAACAATTGGGCGGACTGTCTGTGGGGCTGTGTCCGCTCCAGATAGAAGGCCAATGCTCTCTTGCAGTCCAATGTGTGCAGCTGACGTTCAGCAGGGCAGGAATGAGGACGGGGAAAGAATGTTGGCAAGACAATTGACTGGTTCAGATGGAACTCCGACACAACCTTTGGCAGAAACTTAGGGTGAGTGCGGAGGACTACTCTGTTGTGATGAAATTTGGTGTAAGGGGCCTGGGCTACCAGGGCCTGAAGCTCACTGACTCTACGAGCCGAGGTAACTGCCACCAAGAAAATGACCTTCCAGGTCAAGTACTTCGGATGGCAGGAATTCAGTGGCTCGAAAGGAGGTTTCATCAGCTGGGTGAGAACGACATTGAGATCCCATGACACTGTAGGAGGCTTGACAGGGGGCTTTGACAAAAGCAAACCTCTCATGAAGCGAACAACTAAAGGCTGTCCTGAGATCGGCTTACCTTCCACTTGGTAATGGTATGCACTGATTGCACTAAGGTGAACCCTTACGGAGTTGGTCTTCAGACCAGACTCGGACAAGCGGAGAAGGTATTCAAGCAGGGTCTGTGTAGGACAAGAGCGAGGATCTAGGGCCTTGCTGTCACACCAGACGGCAAACCTCCTCCAATGAAAGAAGTAACTTCTCTTAGTGGAGTCTTTCCTGGAAGCAAGCAAGATGCGGGAGACACCCTCTGGCAGACCCAAAGAGGCAAAGTCTACGCCCTCAACATCCAGGCCGTGAGAGCCAGGGACTGGAGGTTGGGATGCAGCAGAGCCCCTTCGTCCTGCGTGATGAGGGTCGGAAAACACTCCAATCTCCACGGTTCTTCGGAGGATAACTCCAGAAGAAGAGGGAACCAGATCTGACGCGGCCAAAAGGGAGCAATCAGAATCATGGTGCCTCGGTCTTGCTTGAGTTTCAACAAAGTCTTCCCCACCAGAGGAATGGGAGGATAAGCATACAGCAGACCTTCCCCCCAATCCAGGAGGAAGGCATCCGACGCCAGTCTGCCGTGGGCCTGAAGCCTGGAACAGAACTGAGGGACCTTGTGGTTCACTTGAGATGCGAAGAGATCCACCAGGGGGGTGCCCCACGCCTGGAAGATCTGTCGCACCACACGGGAATTGAGCGACCACTCGTGAGGTTGCATAATCCTGCTCAACCTGTCGGCCAGACTGTTGTTTACGCCTGCCAGATATGTGGCTTGGAGCACCATGCCTTGACGGCGAGCCCAGAGCCACATGCTGACGGCTTCCTGACACAGGGGGCGAGATCCGGTGCCCCCCTGCTTGTTGACATAGTACATGGCAACCTGATTGTCTGTCTGAATTTGGATAATTTGGTGGGACAGCCGATCTCTGAAAGCCTTCAGAGCGTTCCAGATCGCTCGCAACTCCAGAAGATTGATCTGTAGATCGCTTTCTTGGAGGGACCACCTTCCTTGGGTGTGAAGCCCATCGACATGAGCTCCCCATCCCAGGAGAGACGCATCCGTGGTCAGCACTTTTTGAGGCTGAGGAATTTGGAAGGGACGTCCCAGAGTCAAATTGGAGCAAATCGTCCACCAATACAGGAATTCGAGAAAACTCGTGGACAGGTGGATCACGTCCTCTAGACCCCCGGCGGCCTGATACCACTGGGAGGCTAGGGTCCATTGAGCAGATCTCATGTGAAGGCGGGCCATGGGAGTCACATGAACTGTGGAAGCCATGTGGCCCAGCAATCTCAACATCTGCCGAGCTGTGATCTGCTGGGACGCTCGCACCCGCGAGACGAGGGACAACAAGTTGTTGGCCCTCGCCTCTGGGAGATAGGCGCGAGCCGTCCGAGAATCCAGCAGGGCTCCGATGAATTCGAGTTTCTGCACTGGGAGAAGATGGGACTTTGGGTAATTTATCACAAACCCCAGTAGCTCCAGGAGGCGAATAGTCATCTGCATGGACTGCAGGGCTCCTGCCTCGGATGTGTTCTTCACCAGCCAATCGTCGAGATATGGGAACACGTGCACCCCCAGCCTGCGAAGCGCCGCTGCTACCACAGCTAGGCACTTTGTGAACACCCTGGGCGCAGAGGCGAGCCCAAAGGGTAGCACACAGTACTGGAAGTGGCGTGCGCCCAGCTGAAATCGCAGATACTGTCTGTGAGCTGGCAGTATCGGGATGTGTGTGTAGGCATCCTTCAAGTCCAGAGAGCATAGCCAATCGTTTTGCTGAATCATGGGGAGAAGGGTGCCCAGGGAAAGCATCCTGAACTTTTCTTTTACGAGATATTTGTTCAGGGCCCTTAGGTCTAGGATGGGACGCATCCCCCCTGTTTTCTTTTCCACAAGGAAGTACCTGGAATAGAACCCCAGCCCTTCTTGCCCGGATGGCACGGGCTCGACCGCATTGGCGCTGAGAAGGGCGGAGAGTTCCTCTGCAAGTACCTGCTTGTGCTGGAAGCTGTAGGACTGAGCTCCCGGTGGACAATTTGGAGGTTGAGAGGCCAAATTGAGGGTGTATTTGGAGAACCCACTGATCGGAGGTTATAAGAGGCCACCTTTGGTGAAAAGCTTTCAACCTCCCTCCGACAGGCAGGTCGCCCGGCACTGACATTTGGATGTCGGCTATGCTCTGCTGGAGCCAGTCAAAAGCTCGCCCCTTGCTTTTGCTGGGGAGCCGCGGGGCCTTGCTGATTCGCACGCTGCTGACGAGAGCGAGCGCGCTGGGGCTTAGCCTGGGCCGCAGGCTGTCGGGAAGGAGGATTGTACCTACGCTTGCCAGAAGTATAGGGAACAGTCTTCCTTCCCCCGAAAAATCGTCTACCTGTAGAGGTAGAAGCTGAAGGCTGCCGGCGGGCGAACTTGTCGAATGCGGTGTCCCGCTGGTGGAGAGACTCTACCACCTGCTCGACTTTTTCGCCAAAAATGTTATCCGCACGGCAAGGCAAGTCCGTAATCCGCTGCTGGATTCTATTCTCCAGGTCGGCGGCACGCAGCCATGAGAGCCTGCGCATCACCACACCTTGAGCAGCGGCCCTGGACGCAACATCAAAAGTGTCATAAACTCCTCTGGCCAGGAATTTTCTGCACGCCTTCAGCTGCCTGACCACCTCCTGAAAAGGCTTGGCTTGCTCAGGGGGAAGAGCATCAACCAAGCCCGCCAACTGCCGCACATTATTCCGCATGTGTATGCTCGTGTAGAGCTGGTAAGACTGGATCTTGGACACGAGCATAGAGGAATGGTAGGCCTTCCTCCCAAAGGAGTCTAAGGTTCTAGCGTCCTTGCCCGGGGGCGCCGAAGCATGTTCCCTAGAACTCTTAGCCTTCTTTAGGGCCAAATCCACAACTCCAGAGTCATGAGGCAACTGAGTGCGCATCAGCTCTGGGTCCCCATGGATCCGGTACTGGGACTCGATCTTCTTGGGAATGTGGGGATTAGTTAATGGTTTGGTCCAGTTCGCAAGCAATGTCTTCTTCAGGACATGGTGCAAGGGAACAGTGGACGCTTCCTTAGGTGGAGAAGGATAGTCCAGGAGCTCAAACATTTCAGCCCTGGGCTCGTCCTCCACAACCACCGGGAAGGGGATGGCCGTAGACATCTCCCGGACAAAGGAGGCAAAAGACAGACTCTCGGGAGGAGAAAGCTGTCTCTCAGGAGAGGGAGTGGGATCAGACGGAAGACCCCCAGACTCCTCGTCAGAGAAATATCTGGGATCTTCCTCTTCCTCCCACGAGGCCTCACCCTCGGTGTCAGACACAAGTTCACGGACCTGTGTCTGCAACCTCGCCCTGCTCGACTCCGTGGAACCCCGTCCACGATGGGGGCGTCGAGAGGTAGACTCCCTCGCCCGCATCGGCGAAGCTCCCTCCGCCGACGTAGTCGGGGAGCCTTCCTGGGAGGTGGCCGCGGTCGGTACCGCACGCGGTACCGACGTCGGGGACCTCAACCTGGGCGATGGGCCAGCCGGCGCCACGCTCGACGGTACCGGTGGCGCAAGCACCGCCGGTACCGGAGGGGTAGGGCGCAACAGCTCTCCCAGAATCTCTGGGAGAACGGCCCGGAGGCTCTCGTTTAGAGCGGCTGCAGAGAAAGGCTGAGAGGTCGATGCAGGCGTCGACGTCAGTACCTGTTCCGGGCGTGGAGGCTGTTCCGGGCTGTCCAGAGCGGAGCGCATCGACACCTCCTGAACAGAGGGTGAGCGGTCCTCTCGGTGCCGATGCCTGCTGGGTGCCGAATCCCTCGGCGACCCAGAGCTCTCGGTGCCGACACGGGGAGGAGACCGGTGTCGATGCTTCTTCGATTTCTTCCGAAGCATGTCACCGGAGCTCCCCGGCACCGACGAGGAGGACGTCGAATCCACCCGTCGCTTCCTCGGGGCCGAGACCGAAGAAGGTCGATCTCGGGGGGGCTGTACCGCAGGAGCCCTCAGGGTAGGCGGAGACCCACCCGAGGGCTCACCGCCACCAGCAGGGGAATGGACAGCCCTCACCTGCACTCCACCCGATGCACCACCGTCCGACGACATCAGCAGACGAGGTCCTGGTACCACCGACGTCGATGCAGCTATCCGATGTCTCGGCGCCGATGCAGAGGCCCGATGCCTCGATGCACTCGATGCAGGGGCGGCCGAGGAAGATGGTCTGGACGCTGACGACGTCGATGCACTCGAAGATCCCGGTGCCGATGCCGACGAAGAGCCCGAGAACAACACGTTCCACTGGGCTAGTCTCGCTACCTGAGTCCGCCTTTGAAGCAGGGAACACAGACTGCAGTTCTGAGGGCGGTGCTCGGCCCCCAGACACTGAAGACACGACGAGTGTCGATCAGTGAGCGAGATAACCCGGGCGCACTGGGTGCACTTCTTGAAGCCGCTGGAAGGCTTCGATGTCATGGGCGGAAAAATCACGCCGGCGAAATCAAAAGCCGAAATGGCGAAATTTGAAGCACCAAATTTAGAGGGAGAAAAAATCTCGACCGAGGCCGAAAAGAGGCCTACCCCGACGACGAAAGAAAACTTACCGGGGCAAAAAAGCTGGAAGTACGGGGAGGATTTACACGAAACCCGGCGGGGGGTTTCCGGAGCACTTCCCGACTAGGACAAAGCTTTCCCGAAGGAAAAAAACACGTTCAAACAAATTGGACGCGCGAGGTCGACTTTCCGGGGCTCGACACGGCGAAAACACGACCGTACCGAGTGCGGACAAAAGAAGACTGGCCGGCTCGAGCCGGTTTCGGGCGGGAAGACGGCCGCGCATGCGCGGTGCGCGCGGGCGCGCGAGGGCTAGCAAAGGACTTTGCTAGTGAAGTTTCCGATTGGAGGGGCTGCCGTGGACGTCACCCATCAGTGAGAACAAGCAGCCTGCTTGTCCTCGGAGAATATATGGTACATTGAAGAGACTGGACTTCCCATGGCTAAATCCATGTTACCTTTGTTCAATTAATCCATGATTATCTCTATTCAGTACCTGGGAACACCTCTGCTCAATGCAGTTCAAAGAACAGATGTAACAGAAATATAGATTTACTACATACAAGGTATGTAATTTTGATATAGCATTTACATATATAACCACTTCCCTCTATATAAAATACAGAACATATATCTAATTAGTAAAACCTAACATTAAAAATTATTTTCATCTCAAAAAAGCTCTATTTGGATGGACTCCTGAAACACAGAATTTAAAGTAACACACAGAGGCTAGTTTTCAAAACACTGGGAAAAGATTGTAGTACAATTACAATAAACTACTCTACCAGAACCAAGCACCCTTTTCGGGCACTTCCCCATTCTATTTAACAGGGTAAAAACAAAATGTGTCAAAGATCAAGAATCAGTTGTCTGAGATGTCAAGTGCAAAAGGTCAGCAGCACAATTTTATAAGGTCAGAGGTGGTATAAATACAATCACACATGTCAAAGGAGCACAGACAACATGTATATAACATAAAGACATCAGTGATGACAAGTAATAACTTTAAGTAGTATTTGTATTTTCACCATGGCTACATTCATTAACTAAAAGAAAGACAATGTAATAATGTGTGACCATGAAAGTTATTATATAAATTCACAATACCCATTTCTTGCAACCTTCTTAGTGACTGTTGCAATGTAACAAATATTTTCTTAAACTAAAATGCTACTTTTGAATAAGTATGAGCTCAGCATGAAGGGAAATCTAAGCCAGACCTTTGATGAGTAAGATAAATGGATTTATGCCCTCACTATCACATCTTATCCAGCTCTTGTTTCATTACTATTAAAGAACGTATTAGGGATAATTTTATAACAGAGCACCTATGTGAAAAACCCAAAAAGCACCTATTTTATAAAGGTAACATAGGCGCTTATATATCTTTATAAAATAAGCTCCCAGAAACAGCCCCACTACCACACAAATGTTCTTGCACAAATATGCATTTGTTCTGAAAAAGGTATAAAGGTACACATTTGTATGTGTGTACCCTATGCTTGCATATATATATATTTTTTTCTTTACATTTCTACTATAATAAAACTCACCCTCAACGTTCTGAGGACACTGACGTCAGTGAAGCCAAGCCCTTACTTCCTTCAAAAGGGTTCGAAAGTTCGTGGTGGTGAAGCCACCAAAATCGCTCCGGGCCCCACCCTTGAGGGCGGAGCTATGGCAGAACAACGAAGGGGTTGGCAGGGAGGGAGGCAGGGAGGGGGGAAATCGCTCCGGGCCCCGCCCTCGCCTCAAACGTCATGATGTTGGGGGCGGAGCAATGGCAGAACGACGAAGGGGTTGGCCGGGGGGAGGGGGGGATGTTGGCGACAAAAACCTTGCTAGCGCCTGTTTCATTTGCTCAGAAACGGGCCTCTTTTACTAGTTTTTTAATAAAAGATGCAAGTACAAAAATAATTGTTGAAAGGGGCTGCTAGTGAAGGTGTTCATATGTTTTTGACATTGAGGGTAAGAAGTTTAAGGTTTACTTCTTGATGATTATCACAATATTTTTGTGTGTGTGTATTGGAAATATTTTTAAAAATATGTTTAAAGGATTATTTTTGTTCCCTTGTTTGGTTAGCGACTTTGGCTGTGGCAGAATATCTGTGTATATGTCCTTGGACAATATGCTGTTGATATTCAGCCAGTGACACTCAACATTTTGCTGACCACCACCAGTGTTATGTCTGGAAATTCTATGCCGAGCCATGTCTCGCTTTCAGCATTGAATTTCTGGATAAAACTTAGCTGGTTAAGTACGATATTCAGCACTTAACTGGCTATGGGGCATACCATATAGATAGGACCAGCTTTTATGTGGTCCTATTTTTGCTGCTACCCTGGCCAGTAAGTGCTGAATATTGGCATGGAAAGGACAAAACTGAAGAGCTGAGGAGACTGCTCAAATGGTAATGGTCATGCATACTCAGAATCATACTGTAAGTTCTGAGCCCTGCTATTCCATCTCAGCCATGTACAAAGTCACCCATTGGAGTGCCTTTTCTTTTTTTTTTTTTAATCTTGATTCTCACACCAGATATGTGGACTTCAGTTACTGGGCTGTTATATTCATCTCCCCTCAATATTATTGACAGTGGAAATATTGCCTGTCAGAAAATATATCGTTCATATTTTTAATAAATGTAATCCCTCATTATAATGGAGATTACTACAGTCATCTGAGAGAATGCTCCAGAGTTTTTGAGAGCAGGGGTCTGGACTTGCAGGAAGTCATCTGAGTTGTGGGTGGACAGAGATCCAGCCCAGAGATGATTGACAGTAGAGGTGGAGTGTGAAGATAATAAAGTTCTTCTTTGTCTGAGCACGGTCTTTGGTTGCCTTCACCCCCGCCAGGACCCTAGGAAGACAGGGGGCATTCTGGAAAGGCCAACAAACTAAGGCTGAATTAAAGAGGAGTTATTGTTAGCCAAAGGCAGTAACTGTAGGAGACGAGTGCTCTGGGTGGGCAAGAGGAGCCCAGCTCATGAACAGGAACAGGGAAGAGACTGCTCAAAGCCCAAGGGTGCAGCCCAGTGAGGTGCAACTCTGCAAGAGAGGACAGACAAGGAGGTCTGATCCTGGAGGAGTTTGCTGGTGACAACCAAGGGTATCAGCACAACCTTGGATTATACAGCCCAAAGGGATAGGTGATGGACTGGAGGAGTTGTATACTTGTACATATTTTGGGATTGCTATAAGAAATCGTTAAGCAGTGAATAAGACTATACCAAATAGTCTTGGATGTACAGAAAACCTCTTAAACCAAATTGTACAAAAGGATTTTTGGAGTTTGGATTAACTGCCTGTTGCAGAGTTCAGCAAAGTTTTCATTAAAAGTTAAATACTTGGAATGGTGAGAATTCCTTGAGAGTGAAGAGCTTACTCCCAGACTGTTAAAGGATACTCAAACTGAAGCTTAGCATAACATCCTACAGCCTTCCAGATCTTTATCTGGCCCTGGCCTGCACCCAAGTTCAAATCACAAGGACTGAGGTGTGGAGAGTGAGTGGTGAGAACAGAAAAACAATTGGTTTGAATTTTTGTGGCTCGGATTGGAGGGAGAACTGAGCTGGTTGGTAAAACCCAGATTACATATATAGAAATAAGGGATAAATACAGAATTAAAACAAGAATTTTAGTTGGCTTCGCTTAAATCTAAAAAATAAATCTAAATCTAAATAAATAAATCTAAATAAATAAATGGCAATAACATACTACTGTTACAATTCGACATGTCAAGCGCAATTGACATGGTTGACCATGGAATTTCATTACACATCCTCGAATACTTCGGAATTGGAGGCAACCTTCTCAATTTGTTTAAGGGGTTCCTAACTACACGCTCATATCAAGTGACATCAAATTCGACTACATCAGCTACATGGACACCTGAATGCCCCTCTCACCAACCATATTCAACCTAATGATGACACCCTTGGCCAAATTACTATCGAATCAGAACCTATACCCATATATATATGCTGATGATGTAACGATCTTCATCCCATTCAAACAAGATCTAAGGGAAATCTCCAACGAAGTCAAGCAAAGCCTACATATCATGAATTCCTGGGCAGATGCATTTCAGCTGAAACTTAATGCAGAAAAAAACCCAATACCTAGTACTCACCTCGCAATACAATAAGAATAAATTTACCACCATCAACCCACCTAAACTAAATCTACCAGTTTCGGACACCCTATAAATTCTTGGAGTCACCATTGATCGACACCTAACACTTGAGAATCATGCGAAAAACATATCTAAAAAGATGTTTCATTCAATGTGGAAACTAAAAAGAGTTAGACCATTTTTTTCCAAGGACTGTCTTCCGCAATCTGGTACAATCATTGGTACTCAGTCATCTGGACTATTGTAACTCACTCTACGCTGGTTGCAAAGAGCAAATACTTAAAAAATTCCAGACAGCCCAGAACACGGCAGCCAGACTAATATTCGGCAAATCAAAATACGAAAGCTCGAAACCCCTAGGAGAAAAACTACACTGGCACCCACTTAAAGAACGCATCACGTTCAAACTTTGCACCCTAGTCCATTAAATCATCCATGGTAACACCCCAGCCTACATGTCAGTCCTAATAGAACTACCTCCCAGGAACGCAAAAAAATCTTCTCGCACATTCCTTAATCTTCATCCTCCCAAGTGTAAAGGTCTGAAATACAAATTAATGCACGCATCTACCTTTTCCTATATGAGCACGCAGCTCTGGAACGTGTTGCCACGTAACCTGAAAACGGTCTATGAATTGACCAATTTCCGTACACTATTGAAAACCTATCTCTTCGACAAAGATATATCACAAACATCAACACGTGTAACTGTATAATCTTTAAAATATCCAGAAATGTCTTATAATGTCTTTTGCTTTTACACTATCATGTATTTCACCACCATGTAACCCAAAACCCTCTGTAAAACCAAATGTATATTCTCTTCTATTTCCAGTATCCATGATGAATTGTAAGCCACATTGAGCCTGCAAAGAGGTGGGATAATGTGGGATACAAATGCAATAAATAAAAAATAAAAATAAATAAATTAAAACATAATCCAATTGTTATTCAAAAAATAAGATTTTTTTGTTTGTTTTTCTTACAGAATTTTCAGTTTCACACATACACATCTCTAAGGAAATAGCTGAAAGAAAACAAAGCATTAATTTTCTTAAAACATTTGGAACATGACAGCGTAGAGTTGAAAAAATCTATCTTTCTGATGAAAATTTTCTATTTCAGATTTATGAGGTTTTAGACTAAAGGTCTGAAGGCTTCTTTCAGAGTAAAGGTGGTAAAATCAAGGTCAAGTTTAAGGGTCAAAGGCAAACTAAAAAAACAGGGTCTATAATTAATGATCTTATGAGAACAATCTCACATAAAAGGCCAGAGAATTAGCTTTCATGAAAATGAAACATTTCTTCAACATTAACTATATAATCTGATATTTAAAATTTAAGCTGATAAAATATAATTACAATCAGAATGGAAAATTTGGTAACAGGATTAGAGGTGATCAAATTAACACTTGAAGGCAAATACTACTATAGGAATTAAAAGAAAATTTAGTCTGGCTACATTGCTCTGCCACAGAGACTAAAAAGAAAGAACCACAAGAGGTAGACACAAATTCTAACCCAAAATTTACAAACAGAAAATACAGAAGAAAAGTGATCAACTCATTCCATCTTATACTTCATCAAACAAAAATTACAGGCTCACTTTAATTTAGCTGATTTAGAATGTCAACTAAATTGAAGTCCATTACTGGAAGGATAAAATAATTTGAACCTTAGTTATTTGTTATTAGACACTAAGGGCTAGATTCTATATACGGTGCCTGAAAATTCTCAGTGTAAAAATATACACCTAGGTGTATTTTCTAAAGTATGCCTATATTTTATAGAATAGGCTTAAATTTCCACATAGTATACAGAATATATTGAGTGCCTCTCCATGTGACCAAATTTTGTTGTAGCCATTTATGCCACGTTTTACTTGTCATAAATCCCGACACCTAAACTGGGCACAAAGTGCATAGATTTTAGAAATGCCCCCACCACGCCCCCTTTTCAACTATGCAACTTAGAATTTAAGCACACCACGTTACAGAATACGTTTAGGGAGGTATGCGCGTAAGTCTTGAATAATGTTAATTAATGCTGATAACTGCTTGTCAACATCCAATTCTGATTGGCTAGTTAACCAATTAAGTTACGCGCATTATTATAGAATATGTTTCAATTTCCGCACAGAAATTAAGGTGCAATGTATAGAATCCCAGGGTAGGTCTCTGATATGATTATGGTCTATGGTTTATGTTTTATTTAATATATTACCCTTAATGTGAACACATCAAAGTAGTTTAAATTTTATGCCATTTTAAAATAGTAAAGGTGAAACGAATTAAAAACATAAAAAGATAGGCAATGATAACTGCACCAAGACCAGCTGTACCAGCTGTCAATGGACATTAGAGGCCTGTTGAAATAGGTAGGTTTACAGGGCAAGAATTCACAATGATAAGCTGAATCTAGATGGGTGATCCAAATGGAAGGTATGTACAAACAACTGTGTAGACAGTGTGTGCGCTGTGATAATTGATGATAGAGGAAGGAGCACTACAGTGTAATACTTTATGTGTCAATGTAAGAACTTTGAATTGGATATAACATTATATAGACAACCAATAATGTTGCATCAGAAAAGGAGTGATACAGGCCCATAGCCTCACATGAGAGAGAATTCTTATGGCCTTCTTTTATACAGTTTGGAGGCATTTGAGTAAGTAGTGGGAAAGTCCAGAATAAACCATCATCAAATCTTCTTAAATCTAATTTTTTTAATGTGCTCATATGTTCTCAGATGTACTGTCAGAGACCAACTGGCCCTAAACTATGTCCTTAGGCATTTAATTATCTGTATGTCCTAATATTTGGTGTTGGTTGCAGTAACTGAGCCATGGTATGGTTAGTGAATAAAGTAAGACTTTATGAGATGGCTCATCCAAATAACACTATACAGCGGAGTGCGGTCAACACTGACCCCTAGATATTTAGACTGACTGAAAAGAGTAATAGGGGTATTTTCCAAAACTGGAGCTACCAAGGAACAAAATGGTTTATCCAAAAGCCAGGAGGCTACTGTCTTAGACAGGTTCAAGAGAAGGTAATTGTCAGACAACCATTTTGAAATGCTGTCCAGACACAGCTGAGTCACAATTTACTGAGATCGATGTTTGAGGGTTCAGTAGTATACAATGACTCCGTGATTTTGAATGAAGGGGACTCAAAATGATATTAAAAAGTAATGGAATCAATACTGATCCCTATGGGACACCACAAGTGAGAGGATGCTGTGTGGATCTCCTTCATGTCAGAAAATAAGAGTAACAATTAAGTACTGTCCCAGTGATACCAGTAGATCTCAACTGGTTAGAAGTATTGTCTGGTCCAACAGGTCAAAGGCCACTAATATATCAAGGGAAATAGCTAAGGAAGCATTACCACAGTCAAATGCTGAATGAATCTCACTTAATAGTGCAGTAAGAACTGGTTCAGTACTGTGTTGTGGCTGAAAGCCACATTAGCAAGTATTCAGGATATTGAGATTTTCTACATGCTGTAATAGCTGGTGAAAAACAATTTTTTCAGTGAGCTTGGTAAGAAGCAAAGGGCTCCTTTTACAAAATGGCGTTACCGATTACCACGCGCTGAATGCGAATTAGTCCATAGGATCTGAATGGGCTTCTCTGCATTTGGCATGTCACTAATCGGTATTGTCACTTATCCTATATAATAAAACGCCACCTCCAACGTTCTGAAGCTGACTCCGTGGCACTAACCCCTGAAGCATTCGTATGCTCTGAAAGGATGCATCCATCTCATGAAGTGACGTCATGTACTTCCGGGTACATCACATGCAAAAGCTGAGCAACCAGAGGTGGGAGGGCGGACGCAAAAGCTGACCAACCAGAGGTGGGAGGGCGGGCGCACAGCGGCGAATGAATCTACCGTTCAGTGGGCCTGCACGCTGAGCTGTGCATGGCAGCGGAGGTTGGATGGTTGGCGGAGGGCCAGAGATTTAGCCGGTATCGTTAGGGGCAGGGGAGAAAGGAGAATCGCTGGGTGGCTGGAGGGGAGGCAGGGGGGAGAGAGGAGCATCGCTGGGTGGCTACGGGGGGGGGGGGGCAGAGGAGAAAGAAGAATCAATGGGTGGCTGGAGGGGGGGCAGGGGAGACAGGAGATTCACTGGGTGGCTGGAAGGGGGGCAGAGGAGAGAAGAGCATCGGTGGGTGGCTGGAAAGGGAGGGCAAGGGAAAATGGAGAATCGCTGGGGGGCCAGAGAACAAAGGAGAATCGCTGGGGGGCCAGAGGACAAAGGAGAATCGCAGGGTGGCTGGAAGGGGGGCAGGGGAGAGAGGAGACTCGCTGGGTAGCTGGAGGGGGGGCAGGGGACAGAGGAGAATCGCTGGGTAGCTGGAGGGGGGGCAGGGGAGAGAAGAGCATCGCTGGGTGGCAGGAGGGGGGGCAGGGGAGAGATACGGGGGGGGGCAAGGAAAAAGGATAATCGCTGGGTGGCTTCAGGGGGAGCAGGGGAGAGAGGAGAATCGCTGGGTGGCTGCAGGGGGGGCAGGGGACAAAGCAGACACACTCGCACCTAGCAGTCTCACTCTCTCTCTGTCACAAACACACACTCGCATATTCACTCTCTCTCTCACACACACACTCTCTCAAACATACACACTCCGACAAAAACCTTGCTAGAACCTGTTTCATTTGTGTCAGAAACGGGCCTGATTTACTAGTCAAACATATAAATGGCAAGAGGCGTACTCACTCGCAAATGTGCAGTAGAGACCCTCTCTGTCCCGCCCCCGCGTCAATACGTGATGACAGGGGTGTGACAGAGGGGGAACCTGCGCACCTGCGAGTGAGGGAGGGAACCGCCGTCGCCACCGCTCCCCCCCCAGGGTTGCCGCTACCGCTCCCCCCACCCACCCGGAGTCGCCGCCGCCACCCACCCTCCACCCGGGCCGGGTACCTGGCTTCACTATTCAAACCGCCGGAACGCAGCACACAGCTCATCTGAGCTGCCGTTGGCCTTCCTTACCTGCCTGTGTCCTGCCCTCGCCGACGTTACGTCACTCGAGGGCGGAACACACGCAGAGAAGAAGGAAGGCTGACGGCAGCTCAGATGAGCTGTGTGCTGCGTTCCGGCGGTTTGAATAGTTTGGCAATTACAGAACTGACTTGATCCTCACAAGTCAAAAACTGGTCAGTAATGACCCCTAATATTTTTAATTTCGATGCAAGTGGGTAAGTTATTTGATTGATAGTGAAACTATTGTACTCATGTGTGCTATAAGGGTTAGATATAATTAAGAATTTAGTTTTTTCTCTATTTAGTTTGAGGTGAAAAGTGGAAGCCCAATCTTCCATCAAATCCATGATTTCACGAATAATACTCAGGATATCCTGGATTTAATTTTCAAAAGATAAGTAAATGGTGACATTATCAGCATACATGAATGAACTGAAACCTCTGGATTCGAGTAGCTGACCGTGGTTCCATCATAATATTGAAGAGGATAGGCAAAATCGGTGAGCCTTGAGGTACTCCACAATTGGGAGACCAAGTAGAAGTAGATCCAGATGTTTTAACTTGATATGTTCTAGATTGGAAGAAACCCTCAAACCACTTAAGAATGGTTCCACAGATACCCAAGTCATCCAGTACTGTTCATAATATGTTATGATCAACAACAACAAAAGAACTAGTCATATCAAATTGTAAAATGATAATGTACTCACCACTTTTCTAAATTTGGATAAAAGCATAGTAAGCACTGTTTCAGTACTATAATTTGGTCTGCACCAAGATTGTGACTTGTGTAACAAGGAGAAGTGGGAGAGGTATTCCATTAGTTGTTTAGCTACCAAGCCCTCCATGACTTTCACAAACAAGGGGATCGATGCAACTGGTCTATAGTTTGTTACATCACTAATCTTAGTTATAGGATTTTTGGGAATATGAGTTAAGATAATATTATTCTTCTCTTCTGGGAATAAGCCATTACTCAGCATGTAAGATAAATATTTGTGGAAGAAACGCCATAAAATGATCCCGCCAATTTCTCAATCTGCACTTCCCCAGCTGTAAAGGACTAAAATACAAGCTGATACACGCCACCACCTTCTCTTACATGAGCACGCAGTTGTGGAATGCATTATCTACAGCCCTGAAAGCTACTGACGAAATAACTAACTTCCGCAAATCCCTGAAGACACATCTCTTCCACAAGGCCTACAAAGAGAACCCATAGCCTTATAAAACTACCTCACCAATCCACACAGTTATTACAGTCCACCTTCTACCCTGCCTAACACCTTCCTTCTCACTTCCCTTACCTAATCTTTGAACATTACTAATTGTAACTGATATCATGGAATGATTATGTCATAACCAAACTCTGTAAGCCACATTGAGCCTGCAAACAGGTGGGAAAATGTGGGATACAAATGCAATAAAATAAATAAAATCAATGAAAAAATCTGGGGCTTCTGATAAGATATAGCTGGGACAGACATCAAGTATGCAATGTGAGCAAGAATATCTATAAAGGAAAGATCTAACTTCAAAGCTAGAGGGAAGGCTAAAACATGATCAAATCCTGTTTGCTACTGTACAATCATCAGAATGTAATGTGACTTCAAGGACTTTATCAATATTATCTGAATTAAGATTATTTAAGCCCATTCTTATTTTTATAATCTTTTGTTCAAAATAATTTGGTAGTTCAGAAGCTGATGGGATAGGTTCATTTGATGATTGAAGATCTTTAGTGCTGAGTAGAGTGTTTACCAGATAAGTCTTTTTATAGATAGTTGACCCTCACCTGTGTAGGCTTTATAGTATTTACATTTGGCAGCTCTTATAGCCAATTTATAATCATTGATTGCTTTCCTCCAAGCTCTTTTTTATTTTTGTCGGTACAGTTCTTAACCCATTTTCTTTCTAGTTTTTTTCATTATCGCTTAGCACTCAAGCTATTTGCATTAAACCAGGGAGATTTTTTAATTGTATTTAGTTTGGGATTTCTCGGAAGCAAGTCCATCTAATATAAGTCTGATTGTTTGGTCCCAATATAAGATGAAATTATTGTGGTCTTGTGACGTAATGCAGGGATCCTCCTGGAATGTGACTGAGGTGTTTTGCTGAGGGGTATGTGAGAAAGGGCAACATTGACATTGAGTTTAATACTCACTTAAATCAGAAAATGTGGAGACTGGATTCCTACCTAGCACTAACTTTTCTAATCAATTTTTTTAAAGTTGATTTTCTTGATTAGTTGTTTCTTTCAATCTAGCAAATGCCTACCGTTTGGTTTTCACTGTTTTCCTGTCAAAACACAGCCATCTTTTCAAGGACATATTGAAATTCAGTTTCCCAGCCTCTTCAAGGAGTGTTCCCCTGGTGGGGTAGTGAATTCATGCACACACACACGCTTCCCAGTCTGACCCCAATATTTTCTCCCTACCTGTTCCCACCAGTCTCTGAACCTCCCTTGTACTGAAATTGTTAGGGAAGAGGGGTATTAGAAAATGAGAGAGGGACGTGCAGCTGTTGTCCGTGTGTTTCTCCCCACCAGTCTCTGAGGCCTCACCCTGTCTCAAGCAGTTTGTCGCCTAGCAACAGCAAGAAAGCAATTTGTCGCTTAGCAACAGCAAGAAAGAACTTTCTGACCTGCAGCTTATTCATTTAATGGATAGAGATTTGATAACAGCTTTTTTCCAGTGGAAAGTGGGAACAGTCCCAGTGGAAAGGCTATTGTGAAGCATAGCTAAAGCATAAGGAAGACGAGCATGTCAAGAGAAAGAAAGTCAATTAGAAGGAATAGGATCAAGCAACAGGTGTTTTTTCTTGAAATGTTAAATAGCTTAGTTAGAGATGCCAAAGATGGAAGGTGAAAACTGAGACCAAAGCTACAGACATGGCATGATCTAGAGAAGAGGTTTGCAGGACAGAGCCTGAAGGTAAGGAGGAAGAAAAAGAAGAAGAAGAAGAATCAATCTTAGAATCTCAGAAGTAAAATACAATGCAAAATTTGAGGACAAGATGGTATTGGGATACAAACAAGTAGGGGGAGGGAAGATAACAGATTAACTATCGGAAATAAGATTTTAGGATGATAATAAGATTTGTTAATCAAATTTGAGTAGTAAGTACAACAATTCTTAAACTTGTGTACGATACTGCACTAAGAGATCTTTATAGAGCTGAAGAGAAACTAAAGAGGGAAATTTATGCCAGTTTCAGTTCCACTCAATGCAGTTGTTGTTTCAGTAGTCAGTGCTCAAGCCAATACCATGGCTTGCGAAGACAGCAAGAATCTACTAAACAAGAAGGAGTGATAATGGCTGTCACCAAACACAAAGAGGAATCCAAGGAGTGAGCCTGATCAGAGACTGGGAGGGGCAAAAAAATCTGAGGGCAAAGAATTAATCAAAGCAGTAGGGTCGATTGAGGAAATATTCCAGAAAACAGTAGGATTCAGATAAGTGGAGCAGGAAATCTTAGAAGAATGAAACAAGGAGGAAATAAGTGATCAGTCCAAGGAAAATCACAAGAAGAAATGTGGCCAACATTAAAAGATTCAAAAGACCGGAAAAGTGTTACCAGCAACATGAGTGGGGATAAATGTACATGTTGAAAAAGATCACATTCAGAGAAAAGAATACAAAAGAACTATCTAGAGGATGGGGGCAAGTATCCAAATGTACATTAAAATCCCCTAGAATCAACAGATTATGAAAATAGGTCAAGTCACAAAATACAGAACCTATAATCAGAAAGTTATTTTCCTTTTAGAGAACATAGTGCTATATTTAACCCTCTGTACCTATGAGGAGCATTTCATCATATCAAGTTTCAAACTCTGTTCTTTCAACCATAGAATTATTCCCTTTTTAACGCACACTATGAGGGAAAATAGCACCAAATGAGATGACCAGAAACAATTTCATATTTTAAAAAAATCTGAGTGCCAAAAATCAAGTACATAAAAAAGGTTATAAACGGAGGAAGTGACATCACCAACCGGGATGGCAGCTTGAACGTGGAGCTCTGTTGGGGCGCTATTAAAAGTGAGCAAATCCCATAGATTTGAGCAGCATCTCGAAGCTTGGATCGCAGGGAAGAGGTCCCAGAGCTATGCCGCCGAAGAAGGGGCTGGAGCGATTCCGTTTCACGATGGAACAAAGCAAAAAAACGCCAGCGGTCTCGGCAGGGCCAGAGCGGAGCGAATCCAAGATGGCGGCGATTCCAGCGGTAGCTGAGGAGCATGCTGAGGAAGGACGGGAGGACTCTGGCAAGATTACTCGGATGTGGTGAGTTGGTTTCAGGACTTGAAGGCCGATTTGGCGGGGGACCGAAAGGATGTCCAAAGCGCCCTGAGAGAAATTAAGGCTGAAATCCACAACCTGGGAACGCGTGACGGTGATGTGGAGCAGGGGATGGAGACTCTTAAGCAGGACATGGGAAAACTCCATAAAGTAGTGAATGCTGACACGGTAGAAGTGCAACAATTAAAGGAGCAGTTGGAAGATCTAG
This sequence comes from Microcaecilia unicolor, assembly GCF_901765095.1. NCBI lineage: Eukaryota > Metazoa > Chordata > Amphibia > Gymnophiona > Siphonopidae > Microcaecilia > Microcaecilia unicolor. Next base: position 671,285,296 of record NC_044031.1, on the reverse strand, counting down.
AGAATAGGTCGCGCCAAAATAATTTGAGATTTAAAGGAATCCCAGACTTGGATATGTTCAGCAACTGTGAAGCAGTGATTCAAGAGCTGTGTGGGCACATATTGAATTCCGAGAAAGGGGATCAATTATCGGACCTCCACATCCAGAGAGCGCACAGAGTGGCGGCCCGCAGCGAGATTCCAACCCAAGTTGTTTTGCTGATTTTCCCCACGAAGGAGCAGATATTGTCTAAAGCGAGGCAGCAAAAAGAGATTATTTGGAAGAACTGCAAGATTGGAGTGTTTCAAGATCTGGCATGGACTACTTTACAAAAGCGTTGATCCTTTAGAGAAGTCACGATATTCATGAGGTCAAAGTGGATCCGCTACAGGTGGCTATTCCCCTTTGTGATGTGGCTAACGGTGGATGGGAAGTCGAGCAAAGTAAAGACCCCGGGTGACGCCTGGTCAACATTGCGATCTTTGGGGTGTAGAGGTGTTCCAGTACAGATGGAGTTACCGGAGACCGCCACGGAACCCAGAGCGGATTCAGCGTGGCAGACGGTGGTGGATCGGGGAAAGAAATCTGATAAGCAGGCTTCCTGAAGGAAAACAGACTTAAGTGGACTGGCGACAGATTGATTAATTCGCTGAGGACATTATGCGGATAAGCAACCATTTCAGGGGGTGATATGCATAGGGGGTCGGGTGGGAAGAGGGGAGGGTAGTGTAGGGCTATTTCTCTGTGAGCCTCACTCTGCTGGTCTCTGCCTGTGTATACAACTATGTCAAGATGGAGTCTGTGAACTAAGACCCTGCACTTCAGTGACCAAGCAGATTCAACTTTCTGTTTGTGGCAGAGCTCTGCTTGTGGTAAATAACTGGCAGGTCTGGAAAAAAACTCAAGGATATACAGTGGGCTACCTGACCATTGCACCTCCCTGATGAGCTACAGGGGGTAAGGCCATGGTGCCAGCGAGTCTGATGAGAGACAGGAATGCATACCACAATGTAACAACTGGAAGATCAAAAAGGTTTTCTTGCTCAGGGAAGGAGCTAGACAAGATCCTGATTGGTTGCGGTCTGGTCACCTGGGAATCAGGGGCCAGGGAGCGGGGACCAGAAAGAGGAGAGAGAAGACAGACAGAGGAAGAAAGAAAAAAAGAAAGGGGGAATTTGTCTGGTTCTACTGGAAGAAGGGTAGCTGGCAAGAAGACCAGCAAGACCTGAAGTGGTCCACAACCTCATGAACTGACCATCTGAAGAAAGTACCTGTTGGTTCAGCTCTACCGGCCAGAGAGACTATAATCCTGCATGCTGCAGAGAGCCTATGCTGTTTCTTAAGACGGGGACTCGCTGTGGAAAACAGCTGGAGTCTAAAGGGAAAAACCTGTGTCCACTTCATCTGAGAGACCACCTAGAGTCAGCTCGGTGAGAATTACGGGGATTTATTTCCTATAGTCGGGGATTAGCTAGTGGGTTCTTACCTCAGCAAAGGCGGGTTAGTCAGAACTTTGTGATCAGGAAGATGTGCTGCTAACTGTATTACTTCATGACCTAGTCAGTATTACTAATCAGGATTGTGTAATAACCTAGTAACCAGTGATATCAGTGTTTTAGTTAGACAATACATTCTACAGTTGCTTATCAGCATAAGGGAGCTACATTTGTACAGCTGAGCTGTAGTGTAGGGTGTATTATTCTATTTTCTTACCTATATAATAAATTAATATATTTCACAGCAGTGACTTTACTTTTATTCTAGTTCTCTCTAACAGAAGAAAAGTTCTGGTGTAGGCCCAGAACAGCCAGGTTCCTTTATAATATATAACCCCTGGACAGAGCTAGGAAGTTGGTTTAGCCAGACTCCTGTAAACGGAACCTGGGAATTACTCATTGGGTAGCTTTGCCCAGAAGAGTTATTCATCTATAAATGCTTACAGTAGGCATGGCACTCTGGTGAGAGTGGGGAGCATGGGAGCATGTTGGAACATTGTGAGGTGTGAGCTGAGAGATTGAATTGGAGAGATTTTGTGTGTGGGAAATATAATTGTGTGGGTCTAGGGGTGGAAGGGTGGAGGGAAGCTAGACAGGAGGGTAATGGTTAAGTGAATGTAGCGGATGTGGGGGAGTGTGGGGTGACAGGAGAGCAGGGGATGGACTGTTGTGAGGCCAAAGCCCGGGAGAGTGCGTTTATTCCTCGTGGGATGGCTGATCTACTGACAACAGAGATCGGCTAAAGGGAGGGGGAGGGTTGGGGAGGAAGGGGGAGGGACTGTGGATATGTTAAACTAGGGGAGAGTGGGTCTGGAGCTGGGGGAGGGACGGGGATTGGCCGGGGGGAAGGGGATGGGGGGAGGGGGGAGAGGCCTTACTGGTGGGTACATGGAATGTGAACGGGCTCAATAATCAGGGGAAGCGCAGTAGAGTATTTAAGAAGTTGAGCAGGCTGAAGTGGGACGTAACGTTTTTGCAAGAAACACACTTAAGACCAAGAGATACTCACATGCTGCGTTGTAGGCCTTTTCAGGAAGTGGTGGTACATCAGGGAGAAGGACCAAAGAGGATGGGGGGAGTCGCCATATTGATAAGACAAAATTGTGGGATTGTGATTAAAAAGGTGTTTCGAGATACTAGTGGGCGCTGTGTGGCCCATAGAGGGTGGTTGCAGGGCAAGGAGCTGACATTGATCAATATTTATGCACCGAATGTGGGGCAGAAGAAATTCTTTCAAACATTAAAAGGAGAGATTCTGGGATTTGTGGGGCAGGTAGTGGTAGGGAGGGGATTTTAATCTCGTCCCGGATGCAAGGTTAGACCATTCGACAGGAGGAGGGCAGCAGAGTGGTCCTGGGCGGAAGGCATTGTTGCAATTTATGAAGGGGTTGGAAGTGGTGGATTGTTGGAGGTTGCTACATGGGGTGCAGCAGAATTACACTCGCATGCAGCACAGACCTATTTCTGTATAGATGGGTTGTGGGTGCATCGTAATGGATGGCATATGGTGGAGGCGGCTAAGATAGAGACAATTTGTGTTTCTGATCATGCACCAATGTGGATTAAACTAACTGGGCTGGGTCATTGCAGGCAACAAGGAGTCTGGAGACTTAATGAGTCACTGCTAGGCGATGAGAAAGTGAAGGAAGATATAGTGAATGATACATACCTGTAGCAGGTGTTCTCCGAGGACAGCAGGCTGATTGTTCTCACGACTGGGTGACGTCCGCGGCAGCCCCCACCAACCGGAAAAGGCTTCGCGGGACGGTCGGCACGCAGGGCACGCCCACCGCGCATGCGCGGCCGTCCTCCCGCCCGTGCGCGACCGCTCCCGCCAGTTGAATGACAAGCAATAAAATATGAAACACAACTCCAAAGGGGAGGAGGGAGGGTAGGTGAGAACAATCAGCCTGCTGTCCTCGGAGAACACCTGCTACAGGTATGTATCATTCACTTTCTCCGAGGACAAGCAGGCTGCTTGTTCTCACGACTGGGGTATCCCTAGCTTTCAGGCTCACTCAAAACAAGAACCCAGGTCAACTGAACCTCGCAACGGCGAGGGTACAACAGAAATTGACCTACGAAGAACAACTAACTGAGAGTGCAGCCTGACCAGAATAAATTCGGGTCCTGGAGGGTGGAGTTGGATTTACACCCCAAACAGATTCTGCAGCACCGACTGCCCGAACCGACTGTCGCGTCGGGTATCCTGCTGGAGGCAGTAATGTGATGTGAATGTGTGGACAGATGACCACGTCGCAGCCTTGCAAATCTCTTCAATAGTGGCTGACTTCAAGTGGGCCACTGACGCTGCCATGGCTCTAACACTATGAGCCGTGACATGACCCTCAAGAGTCAGCCCAGCCTGGGCGTAAGTGAAGGAAATGCAATCTGCTAGCCAATTGGAGATGGTGCGTTTCCCGACAGCGACCCCTAGCCTGTTAGGGTCGAAAGAAACAAACAATTGGGCGGACTGTCTGTGGGGCTGTGTCCGCTCCAAGTAGAAGGCCAATGCTCTCTTGCAGTCCAATGTGTGCAACTGACGTTCAGCAGGGCGGGTATGCGGCCTGGGGAAGAATGTTGGCAAGACAATTGACTGGTTAAGATGGAACTCCGACACCACCTTCGGCAGGAACTTTGGGTGGGTACGGAGCACTACTCTGTTGTGATGAAATTTGGTATATGGAGCATGAGCTACTAGGGCTTGAAGCTCACTGACCCTACGAGCTGAAGTAACTGCCACCAAGAAAATGACCTTCCAGGTCAAGTACTTCAGATGGCAGGTATTCAGTGGCTCAAAAGGAGGTTTCATCAGCTGGGTGAGGACGACGTTGAGATCCCATGACACTGTAGGAGGCTTGATAGGGGGCTTTGACAAAAGCAAGCCTCTCATGAATCGAACGACTAAAGGCTCTCCAGAGATGGCTTTACCTTCCACACGATAATGGTAAGCACTAATCGCACTAAGGTGATTCCTTACTGAGTTGGTCTTGAGGCCAGACTCTGATAAGTGTAGAAGGTATTCAAGCAGGTTCTGTGCAGGGCAAGAACGAGGTTCTAGGGCCTTGCTCTCACACCAAACGACAAACCTCCTCCACTTGAAAAAGTAACTCTTTTTAGTGGAATCCTTCCTGGAGGCAAGCAGGACCCGGGAGACACCCTCCGACAGACCCAACGCAGTGAAGTCTACGCCCTCAACATCCAGGCCGTGAGAGCCAGAGACTGAAGGTTGGGGTGCAGTAACGCTCCGTCGTTCTGCGAAATGAGAGTCGGAAAACACTCCAATCTCCACGGTTCTTCTGAGGACAACTCCAGAAGAAGAGGGAACCAGATCTGACGGGGCCAAAAGGGCGCTATCAGAATCATGGTGCCGCGGTCGTGCTTGAGCTTCAGTAAGGTCTTCCCCACCAAAGGTATGGGAGGATAAGCATACAGGAGGCCGGTCCCCCAATGAAGGAGAAAGGCGTCCGACGCTAGCCTGCCGTGTGTCTGAAGTCTGGAACAGAACAGAGGCAGCTTGTGGTTGGTCTGAGAGGCGAAAAGGTCCACCGAGGGGGTGCCCCACTCTCGGAAGATCTTGCGTACCACTCTGGAATGGAGCGACCACTCGTGTGGTTGCATGACTCTGCTCAGTCTGTCGGCCAGACTGTTGTTTACGCCTGCCAGGTATGTGGCTTGGAGGAGCATGCCAAACTGGCACGCCCAGCGCCACAGCCCGACGGCTTCCTGACACAGGGGGCGAGATCCGGTGCCCCCCTGCTTGTTGACGTAATACATTGCAACCTGATAATTTGGCAGGACAGCCGATCTCTGAAAGCCTTCAGCGCGTTCCAGATCGCTCGGAGCTCCAGGAGGTTGATCTGCAGATCCTTTTCCTGGAGGGACCACAGACCCTGGGTGTGAAGCCCATCGACATGAGCTCCCCAACCCAGGCGAGATGCATCCGTCGTCAGCACCTTCGTGGGCTGCGGAATTTGGAATGGACGTCCCAGGGTCAAATTGGTCCGGATGGTCCACCAGAGCAGTGAAGTGCAGCAACTGGTGGAGAGGCGGATGACATCTTCTAGATTCCCGGTGGCTTGGAACCACTGGGAAGCTAGGGTCCATTGAGCAGATCTCATGTGAAGACGAGCCATGGGAGTCACATGAACTGTGGCGGCCATATGACCCAGAAGTCTCAACATCTGCCGAGCTGTGACCTGCTGAGACGCTCTGGTCTGCGAAGCGAGGGACAGGAGGTTGTTGGCCCTCGCTTCGGGAAGGAAGGCCTGAGCCGTCTGGGTATTCAGCAGAGCTCCTATGAATTCCAGAGACTGTGTTGGCTGGAGATGGGACTTTGGGTAATTTATCACAAACCCCAGCAGCTCCAGGAGTTGAATAGTGCACTGCATGGACCGGAGGGCTCCTGCCTCCGAGGTGTTCTTGACCAGCCAATCGTCGAGATATGGGAACACGTGCACTCCCAGCCTGCGTAGGTACGCCGCCACCACCACGAGGCACTTTGTAAACACTCGTGGGGCGGAGGCGAGCCCAAAGGGCAGCACACAGTACTGAAAGTGCCGTGCGCCCAGGCGGAATCTGAGATACTGTCTGTGAGCTGGCAGTATCGGGATGTGAGTATATGCATCCTTTAAATCCAGGGAACATAGCCAATCGTTTTTCTGAATCACTGGCAGAAGGGTGCCCAAGGAAAGCATCCTGAACTTTTCTTTGACCAGGAATTTGTTCAGGCCTCTCAGGTCTAGGATGGGACGCATCCCCCCTGTTTTCTTTTCCACAAGGAAGTACCTGGAATAGAATCCCTGCCCTTCCTGCCCGGGTGGTACGGGCTCGACCGCATTGGCGCTGAGAAGGGCGGAGAGTTCCTCTGCAAGTACCTGCTTGTGATGGGAGCTGAAGGATTGAGCTCCCGGAGGACAATTTGGAGGCAGGGAGGCCAAATTCAGGGCGTATCCGCACCGCACTATTTGGAGAACCCACTGGTCGGAGGTTATGAGAGGCCACCTTTGGTGAAAAAATTTTAACCTCCCCCCGACCGGCAGATCGTCCGGTACGGACACTTTGAGGGCGGCTATGTTCCCGTGGATCCAGTCAAAAGCCCGTCCCTGGCTTTTGCTGTGGAGGCGCAGGGGGCTGCTTAGGCGCACGCTGTTGACGGGAACGAGCGCGCTGGGGCTGTCCCTGTGCCTGACGAGGCCTTCGGGCCGGCTGGTTGTACCTACGCTTTGCAAAAGAATAGGGTGCAGCCTGCCGGGCCCGGGAAAAACGTCCACCTGCTGAGGTGGATGCTGAAGGCGCCCGGTGGGAGAGCTTGTCGAGAGCGGTTTCCCGCTGATGCAGTTGGTCCACCATCTGCTCGACCTTCTCACCAAAAATGTTATTCCCCCCGGCAAGGGACGTCGGCCAGTCTCTGCTGGGTGCGGTTGTCCAGGTCAGAGGCACGCAGCCATGAGAGCCTGCGCATCACTATACCTTGGGCCGCAGCACGAGATGCCACGTCACAGGTGTCATAGATACCCCTGGACAGGAACTTTCTGCACGCCTTCAGCTGCCTGACCACCTCCTGATAAGGCCTGGACTGCTCCGGCGGGAGCTTATCGACCAGGTCCGCCAGTTGTTGCACATTAGTCCGCATGTGGATGCTCATATAGAGCAGGTATGACTGGATGCGGGTCACGAGCATGGAGGATTGGTAGGCCTTCCTCCCAAACGAGTCCAGAGTGCGAGACTCCCGCCCCGGGGGCGCCGAGGCGGTATCCCTCGAACTCCGTGCCCTCTTGAGAGCAGAATCCACGACCGCCGAGTCATGGGGCAATTGGGGCCGCATTAACTCTGGGTCCGAGTGGATCCTGTACTGGGACTCTGCTTTCTTGGGAATGGTGGGGTTAGTTAACGGTCGCACCCAGTTCCGAAGCAGTGTCTCCTTGAGGACATTGTGCAGCAGCAAGCGGCGGCGGTGTCGACGGCCCCGGCGCCGGGCTAGAGCTCGCCAGCGCCACAGACATCGGCGCCGAGGGCGCAAGCACCCCCGGCGCCGGCACAGCCTGGCGCATCAGCCCTTCCAGGATCCCCGGAAGGATGGCTCTGAGGCACTCGTCCAGGCCCGCTGCCGGGAAAGGCGGTGGGGCCGGTAGGGGTGTCGGTGCCAGAAGCTGATGGGGGCCAGGAGACGGCACCGAGGTGCCGGAACCCTGACGCGTCGGTACCTCCACAACCGACGGGGACCTCTCCTCTCGGCGATGACGCTTCGGCGTCGCCTCCTCTCCGATGTCCGGATGCACCGAGGGCGACCGGTGACGACGCTTCTTGTCCTTCTTTCGATGCGTGTCACCGGCGCCGGGAGGTATGGAGGAGGAGGAGGACGATCCCCCTCGGTCTCGAGGAGCCGGGTCAGACAGGGTTCGGTCCCGTGGACCACGGGCTGAGGGAGTGACCGGGGCCGACTGCCCACGCGGCCGCTCACCTCCACCCTCGCCAGCGGACCGGCGGGCCGACGGGACCTGTTCTCCTGGGGTCGATGCCATCGGTGCCGATGTCTCGGGCATCGATACCGGTACCGAAGGACCGGGCGTCGATACCGATGCCGTCGAGGTCGACGTCGAGGGGCCGGCGCAAGTTCCAAAAAGACGGTCCCGCAGAACTTGCCTCGCAACTTGAGTCCGTTTCCGGAGACCGAGACACAGGGAACACGACTTGATATTGTGCTCCGGCCCGAGGCACTGGAGGCACCAAGCGTGGGTGTCGGTCTGCGAGATCGGCCGGCCGCAGCGACCACACTTTTTAAATCCACTCGGGACCTTCGAGGACATCGACGGAAAAATCGCGTCGGCGAAGTCAAAGTCGTCAATGTTGGCGAAAATCACACCTCGAAAAAGAAAACGACCGTGCGGCCACTAGGCCGCAACGCGGCGTCCCCGCTGGAAACGAGGGAAAAAGGGAGCGCGTGCTCCACACGCTCAGGTTTTTTTTTTTTTTTTTTTTTGAAAAAGAAAAGGGAAACCGGCGGTAACAAAAAATTAAATAGAAAAAACAACGATCCGCGTAAACGCGATCGACTTTCCGGCGGCTGAAAGCAGAGAGAGCGGCAAAGCACGACTCTCTCCAGACGCGGAAAAAAAGGAACTGGCGGGAGCGGTCGCGCACGGGCGGGAGGACGGCCGCGCATGCGCGGTGGGCGTGCCCTGCGTGCCGACCGTCCCGCGAAGCCTTTTCCGGTTGGTGGGGGCTGCCGCGGACGTCACCCAGTCGTGAGAACAAGCAGCCTGCTTGTCCTCGGAGAATAAGCTTAATATTCAAGAGTTCCATCGCTTTAATGAGAATGGAGAAGTAACTGAAGGGGTGTCATGGGATGCGTTGAAGGTAGCGGTGAGGGGGGCCTTAAGTGGGAATCGCGCAAGAAAAGGGAAAAAGGACAACACTCGCTAACTTTGCATATGAGGTTATTACACTTAGAAAAGCTGCACAAACGAAACCCTACACCACAGATATGGGAAGACCTTAAACAAATGAAAGGGGAAATAGCACAATTGCAGATGGCAGACATTGATTTCATGAGAACTAAGATAAAGCAGCAATATTTTGAGTTTGCCAATAAATCAAGTGCAATGTTGGACCGTTATTTACGGGCAAGGAGAGGGCGCTCCATTATCCAAAAGTTGAAAGATGGTGGGGGAGGTTGGCACTATGCTGATTCAGATATTGGAAAATCTTACCAAGACTTATATAGTGCCTCTGAGGGTGCATTGGCTGCAAATATAGCTCGTTATTTGGATCAGGTTCCATTACAACGATTGGATGAATCTGAAAGGGCTCAGCTTGGGGAACCTATTAGACTAGGGGAGGTAAAGAAGGTGATAAAAAGGCTTCCTAATGGTAAGGCCCCAGGATTAGATGGATACTCAGTGAGGTTTTACAAGTGTTTTGTGGAGGAGCTGGGAGATTTATTGGTGTGAGTGGGTAATGGCGTTTTGGAGGGCAATCGGCTCCCGGTACCCATGTCTGAAGCTGGGGTAACGGTCCTGCCTAAACCTGGGAAAGACCCCACTGTTTGTGGTTCATATAGACCTATTTTCACTTCTGAATGTGGATGCAAAGATATTAGCTAAGATCCTGGCTAACAGATTGGCTAGGGTACTGCCGAAATTGATTCATACAGATCAATCTGGATTTATCCCAAAGAGGCAAGTAGAGGATAACATAAAGCTTACTCTTCATTTAATATGGGAGACACAAAGATCCCGGTCTAGTACAGCTATGTTAGCCACAGACGCAGAAAAGGCTTTTGACTGGGTCAGTTGGGGGGTTTTGCAAGCAGTGATGAATCGCATGGGCCTTGGAGATAATTTTGGTACCTGGCTGGCAGCCTTATATGCAGATCCGAAGGCATGCCTTAATATTAATGGGGGCTATACATCTTTTTTTCCAATTGGTAGGGGGACTAGGCAGGGATGTCCCTTGTCGCCCCTTCTATTTGCACTGTACATACAGCCATTAGCAGAAATGATACGTCAACATCCAGATCTTCGGGGTATTAGGGTTGGGGGGATGGAACATCGTTTTGCGCTCTTTGCGGATGATGTGCTACTTTATGTGGTGGACCAGAGCAGACGCTACCTATGGTGTTGGAGATCCTTGGGGAATTTGAAAGATATGCTGGTTTAAAGGTTAATATGGATAAAAGTGAGCTATTGGGGATTTCTCTAACCCAAATGGAAGAGAGTAGATTGAGAGTACTCTTTGCTTTCAAATGGGCCAAGAATCACATTCGACATTTGGGGATTCAGATTCCCAAGGATCTGAGAAGAATGTATAGTTTAAATTATGGGAGGATCATGGACCAAATTCGGGTGGAGTTATCCCGATGGAAGGGGTTGTGGCTTTCCTGGTGGAGGCGCATGGCAGTGGTGCAGATGAATGTGCTGCCTAGATTGTTATGTCTGTTTCAGTCACTGCCAGTGGCGGTTCCAAGGCGGACACTTAAACAACTGCAGGGTTTTCTGTCACAGTTTATTTGGGAGGGCAGACATCCCCGTTTGTCGGGACGTATATTGTGGGGGGCTCCTGAGAGGGGGGTAGAGCGGTGCCCAATATTGAGTGGTATTATTTTGCTGCCCAACTGCGGATGATTATAGACTGGGAGAGGGGAAAAACAAAGCCAGCTAGTCATGTGGAGCAGTCGTATAGCCCTCATAGGCCAATGAGTTCCTACTTGTGGACTACTGAAGGAGTGGGAGTGATTTTGGCTGGGATACAAAATCCGTTTGTGAGGCATCTGGAGGAAATGGGGCCAGACTGATATGGTGCCTACACTTGCGTCTTTGCGATGGGAGACAAAATTTGGGGCTGGGAGAGAAAATGCCATATTTGTGCGGTGGGAACAAATGGGTATATTGAATTTCCAAGCTGTGCTGCAGGGGGGTAGGATGAAGAGTTTTGATACGCTGTGCTCCATGTATGGCCTGCCCGGGGGAGATATTTTTTCCTATTTACAGATTCAACACTTTGTGGGGACACTGTGGTGGAGAGGGGACTCAAGAGCTGGAAAGTCTGGAAAACCTGTGGCTTTTGTTGAGGAGGGTGCCCAGACCAATATCAGTGATATATAAATTTTTTAGGGGATGTGATCCCAGACCATTTGGTTTTCAGGTGGACTGGGAGGAAGATTTAAATTGCCATTTTTCTGATCAGGAGTGGGAAGTTATTTGCGGGGAGGTTCAGAAAGCTTCGGTATGTGTTTCGGTGCAGGAAAATAAATATAACGTCTTATCCAGGTGGTATTACACACCTGAGAGATTGAAGCGGATGTACCCTGGTACATCAGACATATGCTGGAGGTGTAAACCCCAGCTGGGTTCTTTTCTACATATATGGTGGACCTGCCCAAGAGTGGTTCCCTTCTGGCAGGCCGCTATGAAAGCGTTAGTAATATTGATTGAATCATCATTGGTGTGTAGTCCTGTGGTATGCCTCTTGGGTTTGTATAACGAGCGGGATTCTTGGAAGGAGAGCATATGGCTACGATGGGGGTTGGCAGCAGCCAAGTGCCTTATAGCACAGCATTGGAAGAAGGTAGAACCCCCCCCCCCCCCCGACATTGGGTGATTGGAAATGCAAATTGGGTCAGTTAATACATATGGAGCGCCTTACGGCTTATCGCAGGGAGGGGGTTTTGCGACATAAGGGTGGGTGGGCTCGATTCCAACAGCGATTACTACGCATTTAGGATGATGGAGAATTAGAGGATGTTGATGGGCTTGGAGGGGAAGGGTTAAGGGGGGGGGGGAGGTGAGAGAGCGTGCCTCAAAGAACCAAGGGGCATTCTCAAGTTAAGAAGGGGCCGGAAGAGGTTGGAGGGTTGGGAGGGGGGGTGGCGCATATTATTGGTGCACAGTCTATTTGGGGTGTGGAAGTTGTTTTAGGGACTAATTATATAACAAATAATGTAGAGGAGTTCAACTAGCTGATAAGCTTGAGTGTGTTGTATTAGTCTAGAAATTGTTAGCCCCGGTGTGGGCACGAATGAGCAGGATGTGCTCTTTCTGAAAATTGACTGTTACAAAATTATTATAATAAAAATTTAAAGTGGAAAAAGAAAAAGAAAGGTTATAAACAAACATTTCTAGGTAATTAATGAACCTACATTGCAGTCTAGTTTGAAGTTCTCCTATGATTATACCATCTGACAACTGTAACTGAAACAAGTACTAAGCATCGCTAACTTTAATCAATATTACAAAAGGTTAGTCAGAAGACATACCACTTCTTCATCAGAGAGCTCTCTCCCCTGGATACTACTATTCTCTCTTACAGCTTGCTGGTGTTTCTTTCCTTTGTTATGGCTGAAGAGGTACACCTCTGAGGAAATCTGTAAGAGAACAATGATAAACTTTTTTTTCTATCAAAGGTCAATTATATGGTCTTGTGAAGCAAAATTGTATTGAATTTACTATTCATGTTCTTTTTGTGTATGATTCTCTTTTCAGGGACTTTGGTGGAGTAAATACCTGCAAATATAGCATCCCAATAATCATATTACTAGGATACATGATGTGTCAGACTGGAAACAATTCATTAAGAACTTGTGTGTTCTTATCTGATTCTTTAAATACACATAACTACCTGGTTGTTCATTAGGACTAGACCAATGTTATTGGCTATCAAATTTCTGAATGCATTTCATTTGTTCAGAATAACTCATTTCCAAGAAGTTGATACATTGATGCCATATGTGGTTTCCTGGAGAGACCAAGTACTTTGAATGGAACATTTCCAGATGAGCTCCTCAGGCTAGGCTTGATATATTCATGCTTAGTAATATTTGAGCATTTAGAAGGATAAAACGTGATAAAAATGGAAGAAAGGTTAATAGCTTAGGATGACGTAAGCAAGGGATCAAAGTTTGGACTCTCCATATCATCGACTGAAAGTAAAAGTGTTGTATGCGCAATTTTTGCATGAAATGAGATAACCATATATTTCAGTACATTCATGTAAGATCTTTTGAATGCCAAACTGTTGTGCTGATACTTTAATATGCTACTGTTCAAGAATTAAAATTATTAGCGATTTTTATAATAAGCCTATTAAACTTCTCCATGTTTCACCTAAATGGTCCGTGTTTCGGATGAATGTCTGCATCAGGGGTTGTACTGACTTCCTAAATAAGCTTGTGTTGTAGTCATCCAGAAGATAACAAAGTGATCTCTGCAGAACAGAAACGCAGGCCATGTAGGGTCTTCTAATAAACCTTGCTCCCTCCAGTTTGAGGCTCCACTGTTCTTATGGGCTCATTGGTTTGTGTTACTGCTTTCCTACTACTGTATTTCATATACACTTTTGCTTTCAGGTGATGATATGTTGGGGTCATTGTAGTGTGTTTTGCTGATAGTTTATCTACATTCATGGACTTTTCCCAAACACAATTACAAATAGTTATATGTCCTCCTTTTGAGATGGTTTGACCAACACTTTCTATTGTACAGAACTTGGCGAACCACTACAACAGCAAACTTAAAACATATCCAGTTGTTCCCTTAATTTTAATCCCAGATATTAAGTACTAGTTCCAGCTGATTCAATGGTCACCCAAAGGACTCCAAAGAGCCATGCATATTGTTGATGTAACATCTAATGATTTAAATGACCACACGTGCGTGGATGTGCTGAGTGGTGCATAGATAGCGACTTCAGCTATGAAGAACTAAGGCCAGTGCCTGGCAGACATGCATGGTCTGTGCCCTGTATATGCCAATCCTGCTTAGGATTGGCTGTGGAGGACTTAGACATCAACTTCAGTAATTGGAATGTGAGGTCAGTGCCAGGCAGACTTTTACTGTCTGTGTCCTGCAAATAACAAGACGGATTCGGATAGGCTAGAGAGAGCTTTGACAGCAACTCTAGTAGTTGATACATAAGGATAGTGCTGGGCGGACTTCTACAGTCTGTGTCCCAGACATTCCAAAGACAGACCATGATCAAGTATTTCATATCACATTCATTGTTGGTTTAATCATGACGATAATGAGTGTGACTACTGGGCAGACTGAATGGACCGTTCAGGTCTTTATCTGCCATCATTTACTCTGTTACTATGACTTACCATGACATTACACAGGGTGCACTGCTTCTTCCTCTCATATGGTGTAAGTTTGGGAGCATAGTCTGTATTTGCATGCCTTCCACTGCTGAGCTCAGCTGCCTTCTCCTTCCTTTGTTCAATCTGTTCCATGTGTCTTCGAATACTCTCATCATGCTAAATAGAGAAAACATAGTGGCAAAGAAAGTTTATGTTTACCCATAATTTGTTCAATCCAGAAGGTAGCCTGTTAATTGCATTAATCTTTTGTTATGCTTACTGCATCACCAGCCATTTTGACACACATGCAATGCTTGCAAAAGCTGAAATTAAATCGGTCTTCCACATCCTCCAAATTCACTTTAAATCCTTTCATCTCCTGTGTTTTGCATTTGAGGACTCCTACTGTTCTGACAAATATTTATTTAATATACTTATAGCCTGCTTAATCCACCATGGTCTTACAAAGTTTATAATAAACGTGCTCAATAAAACAAAAACTAAAAAAAATACAATTAAAAATGAAAAGGCTGCTTAGATAAATGTTTTTACTTTATTACAGAAAAGAAAAAAAATGAAATACCCCACAGCTTATCAGGGAGCTCATTCCACTACTTTGCGGCAAACAATGAAAAAGCTCTACCATATGATTTTTCCTTCCTGATCAGGAACCACACAAACAAGCACAGAGGACTAGAAGATGTGTGCAGAGTTAATATCAAAGAAGTGGAAGAAGCTGCAATAAGACAGACAACCAATGCAACATCATGAAGGCTGGAGAGAGAAAAAGAGCAGCTGCATTTTGGGCCAGTTATAATGCCTTAATGGTAGAAAGTAGAAGGCCCATAAAAAGCAAAGATACTTACCTGTAGCTTGTGTTCTCCAAGGACAGCAGGCCAACTATTCTCACATGTGGGTGACGTCATCCTGACGGAGCCTGTTGCAGACACTGACTAGGTTAGTGTAGAATTTTCTAGAAGTGTCTCACCACGCATGCACTGGTGCCTTCCTGCCCGATGTGCGAGAATGGGTCCTCCAGGCAGATGAAAAAGAAAAAATGCCTAAACTAAAGACAACTTCCAGGAGAGGTGGGAGGGTATATGAGAATAGTCGGTCTGCTGTCCTTAGAGAACAACAACTACAGATAAGTATCTTTGTTTTCTCTGAGGACAAGCAGGCCTTCCTTTTCTCACATGTGGAAATCCCCAGCTACCAGGCTCGCCCAAAACAAAAAAGCTAAGATAACTGCGTCTAGAAATGTCGAGACCAAAACTTCAATCAACCTGAAACTATATATATACTAACTGTGGATGTGCAGCCTAGAACACAATAAAACAAGGCCTAGAAAGGCGGAGTTGGATTCTAGAAACTGAACAGATTCTGCAGAACTGTGTGTATGAACTGACTATCACGTCGGGTATCCTGAGCAAGACAATAGTGGGGATGTGAATGTGTGGACTGAAGACAATTGTCGCAGCGTTGCAAATCTCCTCTATGAAGGCTGATCTCAAGTGGCTACCGACGCCACCAAGGCTCTAACATTATGAGCCATGACATGTTTCTCAAGAGTCAGCCCAACCTGGGTAAAAACAAAGGAGATGTAGCGTGCTATCCAATTAAAAAGTGTGTGGTTTGCCGATGATCACCACCAATCTTGGAGTAAAAAAAACCAGAAAACTAGGTGGACTGTCTATGGGCTTTAGTTCGCTCCAAATACAAGGCTAAGGCTCACTTGCAGTCTAAGGTATGCAGTACAATTTCACCAGGATGGGCATGAGGTCTTGGGAAAAATATTGGAAGAATAATTGACTGGTTAAGATGGAACTCTGACACTACCTTAGGAGGGTGTGTTCGGAGGACTACACTGTTGTGATAGAACTTAATATACAGTGGATGAGATATCAGGGCCTGGAGCTCACTGACCCTGCGAGCTGAAGTGACTGTCACCAGAAATACGATTTTCCAGGTCAAAAACGTCAGATGCAAGATATGCAGAGGCTCAAAAGGAGTTTTCATCAGCTGGGTGAGGACAATGTTGAGATCCCATGACACAACAGGAGGTTTGGTAGGGGGCTTTCTCAACAGCAAACCTCTCATGAAGTGAACAGCTAAAGGCTGTACAGAGATGGACTCACCTCCTACAAGATGATGATATGTATGGGATTTATTATCATCTTGTAGGAGGTGAGTCCATCTCTGTACAGAAGATGATGATAAATGCCAACTGCACCGAGATGGACCCTTACAGAGTTGGTTTTTAAACCAGATTCAGAAAGGTGAAGAAGGTACTCAAGCAGTTTTTGTGTAGGGCAAGAAAAGGGATCTGCGGCCTTGCCCTCACACCAGACGGCAAACCTTCACAATTTAAAAGAGTAACATCTCTTAGTTGAATCTTTCCTGGAAGCCAGTAAGATACGGGAGACACTCTCAGGTAATCCAAGGGATCCAAATTCTATGCTTTAAACATCCAAGCCGTAAATGCCAGAGAATGGGATGTAGAAGGGACACTTCATTCTGTGTGATAAGGGTCGGAAAACAGTGCAATCTCCACGGATTTTTGGAGGACAACTCCAGAAGAAGAGAGAATCAAATCTGCTGTAATCAGTAGGGAGCAATCAGATTTATGGTACCCTGATCTTAACTGAGTTTCAGCAGTGTTCTCTATGAGAGGAATGGGAGGAGATAGATGCAGAAGACCCTGTCCCCAATGCAGGAAAAAGGCATCTGACGCTACTCTGCCGTGTGACCCGAGCAGAACTGAGAGACCTTGCTGTTGAGATGAGTGGCGAAAAGATCCACCGAGGGGATGCCCCATTCTGGGCTATGCCCATGTTGAAAGACTATTCGTGCGGTTACAATATCCTGTTCACTCTGTCTGCCAGGCATCTGTGCTTGTCGGGCAGGTAAGTGGCACAAAGGTCCATCCAATGAAGAAACAACCACTGCCACATGCCTACACACCTACCACTTCCTGACACAAGGGGTAGGATCCCATACCCCTCTGCTTGTTGACATAGAACATCGCAACCTGGTTGTCTGTTTGAATGTGAACAATTTGGTTCTGGAGTCAATCTCTGAAAGCTTTTAGAGCACTCCAAATGGCCCGAGATTGTTGTGGAACTGAACCTCCTGAGTGGACCACTGACCCTGAGTGTGAAGTCCATCCACATGAGCTCTCCAACAGTCAACACCTTCTGAGGTGGTGGAATTTGGAATGGAAGTCCCAGAGTCAAATTGGACCAGATTGTCCACCAGAGAAGGGTATGAGTAGCTCTGGTGGAATGCAAATGACATCTGCAAGGTTCCCTATCACCTGAGACCACTAAGAAGCTAGGGTCCACTGGGCTGCTCTCAAATGGAGCAATGCCATGGGTGTGATATGCATTGTGGAGGCCATGTGGCTCATCAATCTCAACATTTGCCGAGTTGAAACCTGCTGGCTGCTGTGGACCTACGAGGCAAGCGTTACGAAGGTATCCACTCTCACCTGATGAAGAAAGGACCGAGCCTGTGCTGTATATAGCAGGGCTCTTATGTACTCCAATTGGCAAACTGATTGAAGATGGGACTTGGCATCATTTATGACAAACCCCAGCAACTCTAGCACCTGAATAGTCATCTGCATTGACTCCTCTGCACCCTCCTGAGATGTGCTCTAGACCAACCAGTCATCCAGGTAGGGAAACACATACATTCTCAATCTACACAGATATGCTGCAACTACTTCCATATGGCAGACTGCGATACTGGTAGTGGCATTTCCCCACTCAAAATCTGAGATACCTCCTGTGACTTGGAAGTATTGAAATGTGGGTATAGGCATTCTTTAACTGCAGAGAGCATAGCTAATCGTTTTCCTGAATTAGAGGGAGTAAGGTGCCCAGGGAAATCATCCTGAACTTTTCCTTTACCAAAATTTGTTCAGGGCCCTTAGGTCCAGAATGGAGCAAAATCTTCCCATTTTCTTTATCACAAGAAAGTACCTGGAATAAAATTCCTTCTTCCCCTGGTGGTATGGGTTCAACTGCTTGGGCTTGCAGAAGGGTGGGGATTTTCTCTACGAGTACCTGCTTGGGCTGATGCAAGACACTTTGGTGGGCAATTTGCAAGATATTAATGCCAATTCAGAGCGTACCCACAACAGACTACTTGAAAAACCCACTAGTCGGAGGTTACAAGGAGCCATCTATGTTAGAAAAAAGTGAGCCCCCCTCCGACCAGTAATCCATCCAGGACGGATACTCTTTGAGCGGCTATGCTCTGCTGGAACCAGTCAAAACCTGTGCCCTGCTTTGACTGGGGAGCCAGGTGGGACTTCGAGGACAGGGCTGGCAAGGCCTGGGACACTGGCCTTAAGTTGCTTGATCTGAACGAGCAGGCTGCCCAGAAAAAGTGTGGATTGTGTCCGTATGCTTCTTAATGAGGTTAGTGACATCCTCCACTTTCTCTTCAAACAAATTGTCCCCTTGACATGGCACATCCACTAGTCTCTCCTTGAACAGCTTGTTCGAGGTTAGACACACGCTGCTCAGAGTCTGCGCATCACCACAACCATACCAGAGAGCCTGGACGCAACATCAAAAGTATCATAGGCACCCCTGGACAGATAATACCTGCACTCCATCTGCTTTTTGGCCAACTTGTGAAGCTCAGCAGCCTGCTCCGAAGGGACTAAGTGTACCGTTTATCACAGACGCCATGTACATGGTCTTGTAGAGCTAGTTTGACTGGATGTGGGCAATGAGCATCAAGGCCTGAAAAGTCTTCCTCCCAAACGAATCAAAAGTTCTGGTCTCACACCCGGAGGGTGTTGAGGCATAAGAACAAGAACTCTTGGCCCATTTGAAAGTGGATTTGACTACCATGGAGTGGTGAGGCAGCTGGGCCCTCTCAAATTCGGGAGCCTTCTGGATACAATACTGCGTATCCACCTTCTTGGGCACGACCTGCACTGTAAGGGAAGATTCCCAGTTCTTCAACAGTGAGACATTAAGGATAGGGTGCAATCAGTGGCGTACCAAGGGGGGGGGGGGAGGGCGGTGGGTGCGGTCTGCCCCGGGTGCACGCCGCTGGGGGGGGTGCTGCGCGCCTGTCCGCTACGTTCGTTCTGTGCTCCCTCTGCCCTGGAACAGGTTACTTCCTGTCCCGGGGCAGAGGGAGCATGGAAACGAAGCGGACAGGCGTGCGGCAACCCCCCCCCAGCGGTGTGCACAAGGGGGGGGGGGTTCTTTCGCCAGGGGGAGCGCTGCACCCAGAGGGCGGGGCGCATCGGCGATCCGCCCCGGGTGTCAGGCCCCTAGGAACGCCACTGGGTGCAATGGCACAGTGACCCCTACCTTAGGAGAAGACTTATAGCTCAGAACAGATAGCATCTCTGCCCTGCGCTTCTCCTCCGTCTCCAACTTAAATGGGACAGCTGAAGCCCTCACAAAACTGGTGAAAGAGAATGCCTCAGGAGGAGATTTTCATCTTTCTTGAGGAGATGAGGGTTCAGATGGGCTTCCGTATGACTCCTCTGAGAAGTAATGTGGATCCTCATTGGATTATCAAGAGTTGTCCCAATCAGACTCTTCCTCATGTTGAGGATCAGGGGATTGAGTTTGCACCAGCGTCAACCTAGTGGAATGATGACCATGCTCCGAAGAGCCTTGAGGTGCAGTTCTTCCCTCAAATTCTAGGGAAGCTTCCTCCCTCGATGTAGGAGGTGGCACTGCATGCCAAGACCTCGACTCTGACACCTTTCCAGCATCGAGGATGTGGGCAATGGAATCAATGGAGCCTCGGAGACAGCCTGGGGCCTTTCAATGCCAAAGTGGGAGCTTCCTGCAGCAACAATGCCAGCTCCTCTCACAGCATGTTCCAGAACCATTCATTGAAAGCAGGCATTGGCAAAAGCATGGGAACCGGGGAAGATGCAGTCTGAGAAGGTACTGGTGGCAGGGACCTGATCATTCAATGACAGGCACACTGACATCACTTCCAGGGGGAGCAGTCTTCCCAATGTCAGTGCTTCTCGGGTATCAGAGAGTCCAATGCTTCAGTGCTCCTGTCCTGCTAACAGCACCCGGTGTCCAGACAGGTGGCGACCCACTCGATGCCAGTGCACTCCCAGTGGATGCTGAAATTGGAGCCGCCATGGAGGTCGATGCTGCCGGTGCCAAAGACAATGGTCTGGTCTTCGAACAGCCAAAACGATGATCCATTTGAACCAGTCGCACCCTCTGGGTTCTCACCTGCATATGCAAACAGAGATCACATACAGAGGAGTCACAAAAACAGAAATCACAAACAGAGGGATCATGATTTGGCCCAAGGCACCCGATGCACCAATTGTGCATGTCCTTGACAGAAATCAAGCGCATACATCACATACCTACACTTGGCACACTGCTTGAAGTCATTGGGGGTCTTCTTGGACATCAAAAAAAAAGAATCTTGGCTAAAATAAACTCCTGAATCTTGAACCACAAGAAAAAAAGGGGGGGGGGGGGGAGTTCAAACTGAGGATGGGGCTGCTGCCTAATCGCGCAGCCACTCATGAAAAGAAAGGAAACCTAAAAATGCCAAAAAGAACTTAAGGATGCCTTGTTGCTATTCTGCAAATACCCACTCAACTTACATACAGTAGAATGTATTTGCACAGGGAGCGTACACATGGTCGGAGCACGGTTAGGACTCCCACTTACACAGGTAACTTATGAAATACTGTAAGTTATGCAGAGGTTCTAGCATTTTATAATCCATGTGCATAAATATGCACCCTGCCCATGGGACACCCAAATGAACGCTCACCTACAAGTATATGCTATCGAATACTGACACATACTTACAAAATAGCGTGTAGCCAGAAAATGGTCATTTATGTGCCTAAATGTCTACAAACACGTGCAAATGACTAGAATACCAGCAACTATGCACATACTTGCTGCCCAAGTCTAAGTGGTCTCTTATAGAATTACCCCCATATGTATTTATGTGTTAAGTGTTGCTGACTCAACATGTAACAGTGCTGAATATATGTATTAATTTAAATGTTGGTTCTTAAATAAATGCAGTAGCTTTCCAATCTCATGTAACTCATATTTTTTTGTATTCCAGCATTTTCTTCTTTATTAACTTTTCATTCATTTCTTTTTCCTCTTTCCTGCGTTTAGTGGTCTACTTTGAACAGCCTGTCTTAACCCTCCTAATGGTGCCTTTCTTCTTCTTACAAGCTGGCAGGGGAGCTATAATGAACGGAAGATCAACAGGCAAGATGAGATGAGAATGATGGAGAGGATTTCAAGAGAAAGAAGTGAGAGAGCTTCCCCCCACCAATCTAGTTCTCTCAACTTGTTTCTAAGCTCAGTTGGCTGGTTTCCAATATGGAGAACAGTAAATCCTACAGCAAGGGCCAGATTTTACATATTTGCTACAATACCATAAAAAACTACACAATATGACTATATACATAGTTACCTCAGATTCCTCTTGTGCCTAGTGTCTCACAGCAGTGTGATGTTACCACTGCAAAGTATGTGCCATATTTATTCCAGTTTTCAGGTTTTGAGTGTACACGACCATTCAAATAACAACCAATGCCCATGTCATCAGATGAATCTAATCCTGTAGTTTTTATCATTGTTTAAAGAACACATCATTAGGTAAACCTTTCTGCAGATACCTTAAGCTGAATCTTTTTCTGCAGTTCCTCCATGGCTTCCTGTTGAGCTGCTGTAAGAGCTGCCATTCTCTCTTCTCGGTCCCTACAATAAAAGGACATATACCATAACTGAACAGGGAAAAATCCAGAGCATAGAATAAACTGCAAAAACTGAACTGCTAGCAGTAAATACCAGAAGTCTCACCACACAACAAATAAAGGATAAAGGTAATACACAAATACAAATATAAAAGTTACACTTTATAAACATTAACACACAAATGACTATAACAGCTAACATGTTTCGGCTCATGCCTGCATCAGGACTGATATTAAAAATAAATATCAGATGCATACAACTAGTATACAACAGCATAAAACAATCCCAACAGTTGTATGACCTTTGTCCTTATGTGGTGGGACCACCAATTTTTGCTTACATAGTTGGTTTCCCCTAATGTTGAATGTTTTTTTTTTTGTTTGAATACTTAGTTTAAAAACAGCCAAAATTAAAATCATAAATAAGAACATAAATATTGCCATACTGAGACAGACCGAAGGTCCATCAAGCCCAGCATCCTGTTTCCAACAGTGGCCAATTCAGGTTACAAGTATCTGGCAAGATCCCAAAACATACAATACATTTTATGCTGCTTATCCTAGAATAAGTAGTGGATTTTCCCCAAGTCCAACCTTTTTTTAAACCCCGCTAACTGCTTTTACTACATTCTTTAACAACGAATTTCAGAGTTTAATTACATGTTGAGTGAAGAAATATTTTCTCCGATTCCTTTTAAATTTACTACTTTCTAGCTTCATTGCATGCCCCCTAGTCCTAATATTTTTGGAAAGAGTAATACAGAGTATGTCCTTGAATACTCCTTTAAGTGTTCTTCAACTCCATGGTTTAATCAGGAGTTAAAAACATTAAAAACTCAAACAAGGAGGTACGAAAGAGCATGGTCCGAGTCCAAAAATGAAGTACGCTTAATGCTTGGAAAGTTCAGCGGCGTAAATATAAGCATGCCATTAAACAAGCAAAGAGACTCTATTAAAGGAAACAAATTACTACATCTAGTAAAGACCCTAAGAAGCTTTACCAACTTATAAACTCGCTTCTTGATACTACTGCAATTATATCACAACACGTTGACCTTCCAGCTGCTGACCAGCTTGCAAAATATTTCTATGAGAAAATCTCAGACCTGCGCACATCTCTGGGCCACTTTCTTCATGACCTTGATTACTCTTCTGTTCATTGCCCTGCTGATCGCTTTTGGATCAACTTTACACCCTTGACTTCGGAGATTGTAGCACAAGCGCTTACCAGATTTTCTAAAACTTTTTGTAAACTTGATGTTGCCCCTAATTACCTCTTGACTTCTCCTCCTTCATGTTTTATCACGGATCTTACGGCTTACCTTAATTTTATGCTACGGGAAGGATGTTTCCCAAAGGAACATGGTAGAATTCTGCTTACCCCAATTCCAAAGGATCCGAAGAAAAAGGCAAATATCATTACTAACTATCATCCTGTGGCTTCTATCCTGCTACTAATAAAACTTATGGAAAGTATGGTCACTACTCAACTAACATACTACTTGAACAAATTCAATATTCTTCATGAATCACAATCACGTTTCCGCACCCAACATAGCACTGAAACAGTTCTGATTACTCTGTTGTCCAATTTTAAAAACACAATTTCTGTGGGCAAAAATATACTTTTACTACAATATGACTTGTCCACTGCGTTCAACATGGTTGACCATACCATCCTCCTCAGCCTCTTAGATAAATTCAGTATTGGTGGTAATGTGCTAAATTGGTTCAAGGGTTTTCTATCATCTATGTCTTATCAAGTCAAAGTGAACTCCACCCTTTCACCACCTTGGAATCCTGTTTGTGGAGTACCGCAAGGATCACCTTTATCTCCGACACTCTTCAACATTGATGATGATTCCTCTCGCAACTGCACTATCCAAGCATGGCCTTACTCCATTTATTTATGCGGATGATGTAACCATCTCCATCCCTTTCAAGTCTACACTGTCTGAAATTTCTGGCACAATCCAAGCTAGCTTTTCCAAATGTGTTTAAATTTAAACTCAATAAGGATTAAAAGTCATTGTGTTGTTTTTTCTTCACAACACAACAAATCCCATTCCCAAAGCTCTGGTTACTCCTGATACTACCCTCCCAATCTAACAACAGCTTGATAATTCTTGGGGTCACGCTGGACAGCCTCTGTCGCTTGATAGTCATGTTAAGCGAATAACGAAAAAAATGTTCTTGTCGTTGTGGAAGCTTAAACGCATCAAACAGCTGCTGCCAAAAGGTATTTTTCGAACCCTGAGTCATTCACTGGTCTGAAGGCCACATCGACTACTGCAGTGGCATTTCGCTGGTTGTACACACTATATTCTAAAGAAGCTCCAGACGGTTCAAACACCGCAGCCAGACTGTTCTTTGGTAAATCACGCTTCGACAGTGCACAGCCTCTTCGTGTGTGAGACTTCACTGGCTTCCCATTAAGGACTGTATTGATTTCAAGATCTGTGCCTTAACTCACAAGATCATTTAAGGCAAAGTACCAGTGTACATGTATGATTTGATTGATTTGCCTGCAAGAAATTCCATGGTGTCATCTAGAACTTATCTTTCCCTGCCACTATGCTTCATGCAGGAATCTGAAATACAAGACACTGTACGCTTCTTCCTTCTCGTTCATCAGCCCACGAACCTGGAATGCTTTGCCGAGACTCTTGAAAGAGTCATCGGATCATCAAACTTTTAAAAACTGTTAAAAAACGTATTTGTTTACTAAGCCTACCCCGAAGTCAGCAATGTTGTTTAACCTCCTTTTTTTTCCCGTTTTGGTAGTTTACCTGCTCTTTACCCTCTGTCAGCTTCTCCTTGGCTGCTCCTGTTTTCCCATCCGTATTCTCTTATTTTAGCTCCTCTGTACTTCTTTGTATCCTATTACTGGAACAATTTTCTCCTGTTGTACTGTACATTTACACCAGCCATTGACATAGTGTAAGCATGGCTTAGCTACGGGTGGGCCTGGGTGGACACAGGACTACCCAGCAGCAGCACCACACTGCTCTCTTCCCTCTGCGGAGTCCTAGCATCTGTCCTCCTGTATCTAAACCTGTCCCTCCCTGGTGTACCTTACAGGCACCCCCGGCGCCTGCAGGGTAAGTGAAAAAAAAAAGTGTCATTTTTTTTTTTAAATATCTGGGAACATGGGGGGGGGGGGGGGGGGTCGTGCAAAGGTCCCATCCAAGTTAACTCTGTGCCCATCCAAAATACTTGGTTTGGCTATACATAAATGCAAATAGAGAATTCACGCTTAGCGAGCAGCATCCTGGTGCCTAAATTTGGCAACCTGTAGAGAATCACCACCTTTCTGCATGGTGTGCTCACAATTATACAGATTATGCACAAACATTGTGCTAACCATTACGTTCTTTACTACATTAAGGCCTATGTATCACTATGCATCACTCCTAAACATCATGCAAATAGGAACAACAAACATATTCTGAAATGTCTATATGCAAATGCTAGGAGTCTAAGAAATAAGATGGGAGAGTTGGAATATATTGCACTAAATGAAAAATTGGATATAATAGGCATTACTGAGACCTGGTGGAAGGAGGATAACCAGTGGGACAATGTCATACTGGGGTACAAAGTATATCGTAGTGATAGGGTGGACTGAACTGGTGGAGGGGTAGCATTGTATATTAACGAGAGCCTTGACTCAGATAGATTACAAATTCAGCAGGACACAAATCACACCTTTGAATCATTGTGGGTTGAAATTCCATGTATAAAAGGGAAAAGGACGGTGATAGGAGTGTACTACTGTCCGCCTCGCCAGGATGAGCAGGTAGACACAGAAATGACAAAAGAAATCAGAGACGCAAACAAAATGGGCAATCTGATAATAATGGGTGACTTCAATTATCCAAATATAGACTGAGTAAATGTAACATCGGGACACGCTAGAGAGGTACAATTCCTTGATGAAATCAAGGACAGCTTTATGGAGCAGCTGGTACAGGAGCCGACGAGAGAAGGAAAATTCTAGACTTGGTCCTTAGTGAAGCGCATGATCTGGTGAGGGGCGTTATGGTACTTGCGGCCGCTTGATAACAGGATCATAATATGATCAGTTTTGATATCAACCTTGAAGTAACTATACACAGGAAGTCAAATACGTTAGCATTTAACTTTAAAAAAGGAGACTATGATAAAATGAGAAGAACAGTTAAAAAACAAACAGGGGGGCAACTGAGAGGGTAAAAACTGTACAACAGGCATGGACACTGTTCAAAAATACCATCCTGAGTCCCAGGCCAAACGTATTCCGCGAATTAGAAAAGAAAGACGGAAGTCAAAAGACAGCCAGCGTGGTTGAAAAGTGAGATGAAGGAAGCTATTAGGGCTAAAAGAAATGCCTTCAGAAAATGGAAGAAGGAACCGTCTGAAAATAACAAGAAGCAACATGAGTGTCAAAGCAAATGCAAGGCGCAGATAAAAAGGCCAAGAGGATTACGAAAAAAAAGATAGCATTAGAGCAAAAAAACATAGCAAAATTTTTTTTCGGTATATTAAAAGCAGGAAAGCCAGCAAAAGAATCGATTGGGTCGCTGGATGACAGAAGGGTAAAAGGGGCGATCAAGGAAGATAAAGACGTAGCGGAGAGAGATTGAATGAATTCTTTGCTTCGGTCTTCACCGAGGAAGATTTGGGTGGGATACCGGGTGTCGGAAATGGTATTTCAAGCGAACGATCGGAGACACTTACTGACTTCACAGTAAACCTGGGAGGACGTAATTGGGGCAGATCAGCAAACTGAAGAGTAGCAATCTCCTGGACCAGATGGTATTCATCCTAGAGTACTGATAGAACTGAAAACATGAGTTTGCGGAGCTACTCTTTAGTGATATGCAATTTATCCTTAAAATCGAGCGTGGTACCGGAAGATTGTAGGGTGGTCAATGTAACGCCAATTTTTTAAAAAGGTTCCAGGGGAGATCCGGGAAATTATAGACCGGTGAGTCTGACGTCAGTGCCGGGGAAAATGGTAGAGGCTATTATCAAAAACAAAATTACAGAGCACATCCACGGACATGGATTACTGAGACCAAGTAAGCACGGCTTTTGAGTGGGGAAATCTTGCCTGACCAATTTACTTCAATTCTTTCAAGGAGTAAACAAACATGTGGACAAAGGGGAGCCGGTTGATATCGTGCATCTGGATTTTCAAAAGGCGTTTGACAAGGTACCTCATGAAAGGCTACAGAGAAAATTGGACGGTCATGGGATAGGAGGAAATGTCCTATTGTGGATTAAAAACTGGTTGAAGGATAGGAAACAGAGAGTGGGGTTAAAAAGGCAGTATTCACAATGGAGAAGGGTAGTTAGTGGGGTTCCTCAGGGGTCTGTGCTAGGACCGCTGCTTTTTAATATATTTATATAAATGATTTAGAGATGGAAGTAACTAGCAAGGTAATTAAATTTGCTGATGACACAAAGTTATTCTAAGGAGTCGTTAACCTCGCGACAGGATTGTGAAAAATTACAGAAGGACCTTACAGACTGGGAGACTAGGCGGCTAAATGGCAGATGACGTTTAATGTGAGCAAGTGCAAGGTGATGCATGTGGAAAAAAGAACCCAGAATTATAGCTACTCATGCAAGGTTTCCACGTTAAGAGTTATGACCAAGGAAAGGGATCTGGGTATTGTCGTCGATAATACACTGAAACCATCTGCTCAGTGTGCTGTTGCAGCTAGGAAAGTGAATAGAATGTTGGGTATTATTAGGAAAGGTATGGAAAACAGGTGTGAGGATGTTATAATGCTATTGTATCGCTCCATGGTGCGACCGCACCTTGAGTATTGTGTTCAATTCTGGTCGCCGAATCTCAACAAAAATATAGTAGAATTGGAAAAGGTGCAGCAAAGGGCGACTAAAATGATAGCGGGGATGGGACGACTTCCCTATGAAGAAAGACTAAGGAGGCTAGGGCTTTTCAGCTTGGAGAAGAGACGGCTGAGGGGAGACATGATAGAGGTATATAAAATAATGAGTGGAGTGGAACAGGTGGATGTGAAGCGCCTGTTCACGCTTTCCAAAAATACTAGGACTAGGGGGCATGCAATGAAACTACAATGTAATAAATTTAAAACAAATCGGATAAAAGTTTTCTTCAAGCGACGCATAATTAAACTCTGGAATTCGTTGCCGGAGAACATGGTGAAGGTGGTTAGCTTAGCAGAGTTTAAAAAGGGGTTAGATGGTTTCCTAAAGAACAAGTCCATAAACCGCTACTAAATGGACTTGGGAATAACATGTATAGAATGTTTGTACGTTTGGGAAGCTCGCCAAGTGCCCTTGGCCTGGATTGGCCACTGTTGTGGACAGGATGCTGGGCTCAATGGACCCTTGGTCTTTTCTCAGTGTGGCATTACTTATGTACTCTGATGCAAGGGTAAAAGTAGAACTGGGACAAGGGAGACAGAATTGTTCAAATTTTCAGCCCTAAGCTAAAATAAGTTTCATAGAACATCTTCTATCCACGAGTGTACCAAAGAACTTTATGGTAGAAGTTCAGGCTTCACATATGTAAAATATGGAGTGACACAGGTAGATTTGCTGAATCCATATAAGTGCATTTCAGTTGCCTAGAGATATGTGCGCAATTTTAAAATGTGCAGAATTTTAGCTGCAATAAAAAGAAGAGTTCCACATGGTGTAGTTAGAAATTACTACTACTACTAAACATTTCTAAAGCGCTACTAGGGTTACGCAGCGCTGTACAATTTAACATAAAAGGACAGGCCATGCTCGAAGAGCTTACAATCTAAAGGACAAGTGAGTAGACAATACGATAGAGGCAGTCAAATTGGGGCAGTCCGGATATCCTGAAGGTAAGAGTTAGGTGCCGAAATTATGCCCGTCATGTGGCCCAAGCTGTATAAAAAACTATAAACGCATTGGCAATCTGCACATCTTGAATCTAGAACCCACTGTGACTACTGAACAGGCAGGTAAGCTTCTTAAGAAGAGTGGTCTGATGCAAATATTAATCTTATATGGAGATGCAAATATTAATCTTATATGGAGATGCTCACTCAATACACATTTGATTAAATTCAAGTTATTCCAGATTCATGAAGATTTGTATATGGATTTATAGTGACACATGGCTTTGAGAGGGGGAACCAATTTTTTTACATCAAGCCTGTCAGGTATTGTCCTAGTTTATTTCTTTTTGGGAAGTGTAGGTGTCTTTTTTTTTTTTTTGAATTTTTAACAATTTCCATTCCACACAAGAAAAGAGAAAAAAGGCAAAGGCAAACTATAGAAACCTATCAATTGAACAAAATACATCATAGAACAAATTACCTACAAGCCTACGTCAAAGAGGAGAGCTACCAATACATAAAACTGAAGAAAAATCAAAATAGGTGTTAAAAAAAAAGCATCATATCATACAGTTCCTATTTAAACCAATCATTTCTCATAACCTTTGATAAAATCTTCCAACTGTAAAGGCTCTCAAAATATAAACTCCTTCCCCTGATAAAGTGAATGACACATACCTGTAGCAGGTGTTCTCCGAGGACAGCAGGCTGATTGTTCTCACGACTGGGGTGATGTCCGCGGCAGCCCCCACCAACCGGAAAAAGCTTCGCGGGCGGTCCGCACGCAGGGCACGCCCACCGCGCATGCGCGGCCATCCTCCCGCCCGTGCGTGACCGTTCCCGCCAGTTGAATGACAAGCAAAAAAGATGAAAACACAACTCCAAAGGGGAGGAGGGAGGGTAGGTGAGAACAATCAGCCTGCTGTCCTCGGAGAACACCTGCTACAGGTATGTATCATTCACTTTCTCCGAGGACAAGCAGGCTGCTTGTTCTCACGACTGGGGTATCTCTAGCTCTCAGGCTCACTCAAAACAAGAACCCAGGTCAATGGAACCTCGCAACGGCGAGGGTATAACAGAAATTGACCTACGAAGAACAACTAACTGAGAGTGCAGCCTGACCAGAATAAATTCGGGTCCTGGAGGGTGGAGTTGGATTTACACCCCAAACAGATTCTGCAGCACCGACTGCCCGAACCGACTGTCACGTCGGGTATCCTGCTGGAGGCAGTAATGTGATGTGAATGTGTGGACAGATGACCACGTCGCAGCCTTGCAAATCTCTTCAATAGTGGCTGACTTCAAGTGAGCCACCGACGCTGCCATGGCTCTGACACTATGAGCCGTGACATGACCCTCAAGAGTCAGCCCAGCCTGGGCATAAGTGAAGGAAATGCAATCTGCTAGCCAATTGGAGATGGTGCGTTTCCCGACAGCGACCCCTAGCCTGTTAGGGTCGAAAGAAACAAACAATTGGGCGGACTGTCTGTGGGGCTGTGTCCGCTCCAAGTAGAAGGCCAATGCTCTCTTGCAGTCCAATGTGTGCAACTGACGTTCAGCAGGGCGGGTATGCGGCCTGGGGAAGAATGTTGGCAAGACAATTGACTGGTTAAGATGGAACTCCGACACCACCTTCGGCAGGAACTTTGGGTGGGTGCGGAGCACTACTCTGTTGTGATGAAATTTGGTATATGGAGCATGAGCTACCAGGGCTTGAAGCTCACTGACCCTACGAGCTGAAGTAACTGCCACCAAGAAAATGACCTTCCAGGTCAAGTACTTCAGATGGCAGGTATTCAGTGGCTCAAAAGGAGGTTTCATCAGCTGGGTGAGGACGACGTTGAGATCCCATGACACTGCAGGAGGCTTGATAGGGGGGCTTTGACAAAAGCAAGCCTCTCATGAATCGAACTACTAAAGGTTCTCCAGAGATGGCTTTACCTTCCACACGATAATGGTAAGCACTAATCGCACTAAGGTGATTCCTTACTGAGTTGGTCTTGAGGCCAGACTCTGATAAGTGCAGAAGGTATTCAAGCAGGTTCTGTGCAGGGCAAGAACGAGGTTCTAGGGCCCTGCTCTCACACCAAACGACAAACCTCTTCCACTTGAAAAAGTAACTCTTTTTAGTGGAATCCTTCCTAGAGGCAAGCAAGACACGGGAGACACCCTCAGACAGACCCAACGCAGCGAAGTCTACGCCCTCAACATCCAGGCCATGAGAGCCAGAGACTGAAAGTTGGGGTGCAGCAACGCTCCGTCGTTCTGCGAAATGAGAGTCGGAAAACACTCCAATCTCCACGGTTCTTCTGAGGACAACTCCAGAAGAAGAGGGAACCAGATCTGACGGGGCCAAAAGGGCGCAATCAGAATCATGGTGCCGCGGTCTTGCTTGAGCTTCAGTAAGGTCTTCCCCACCAAAGGTATGGGAGGATAAGCATACAGGAGGCCGGTCCCCCAATGAAGGAGAAAGGCATCCGACGCTAGCCTGCCGTGTGCCTGAAGTCTGGAACAGAACAGAACAGAGGCAGCTTGTGGTTGGTCTGAGAGGCGAAAAGGTCCACCGAGGGGGTGCCCCACTCTCGGAAGATCTTGCGTACCACTCTGGAATGGAGCGACCACTCGTGCGGTTGCATGACTCTGCTCAGTCTGTCGGCCAGACTGTTGTTTACACCTGCCAGGTATGTGGCTTGGAGGAGCATGCCGAACTGGCAAGCCCAACGCCACATCCCGACGGCTTCCTGACACAAGGGGGCGAGATCCGGTGCCTCCCTGCTTGTTGGTGTAATACATTGCAACCTGATTGTCTGTCCGAATTTGAATAATTTGGTAGGACAGCCGATCTCTGAAAGCCTTCAGTGCGTTCCAGATCGCTCGGAGCTCCAGGAGGTTGATCTGCAAATCCTTTTCCTGGAGGGACCACAGACCCTGGGTGTGAAGCCCATCGACATGAGCTCCCCACCCCAGGCGAGATGCATCCGTCGTCAGCACTTTCGTGGGCTGAGGAATTTGGAATGGACGTCCCAGGGTCAAATTGGTCCGAATGGTCCACCAGAGCAGTGAAGTGCGGCAACTGGTGGAGAGGCGGATGACATCTTCTAGATTCCCGGTGGCTTGGAACCACTGGGAAGCTAGGGTCCATTGAGCAGATCTCATGTGAAGACGAGCCATGGGAGTCACATGGACTGTGGAGGCCATATGACCCAGAAGTCTCAACATCTGCCGAGCTGTGACCTGCTGGGACGCTCTGGTCTGCGAAGCCAGGGACAGGAGGTTGTTGGCCCTCGCTTCGGGAAGGAAGGCCCGAGCCGTCTGGGTATTCAGCAGAGCTCCTATGAATTCCAGAGACTGTGTTGGCTGGAGATGGGACTTTGGGTAATTTATCACAAACCCCAGCAGCTCTAGAAGTTGAATAGTGCACTGCATAGACCGGAGGGCTTCCGCCTCCGAGGTGTTCTTGACCAGCCAATCGTCGAGATATGGGAACACGTGCACTCCCAGCTTGCGTAGATACGCCGCTACCACCACGAGGCACTTTGTAAACACTCGTGGGGCAGAGGCGAGCCCAAAGGGCAGCACACAATACTGAAAGTGCCGTGCGCCCAGGCAGAATCTGAGATACTGTCTGTGAGCTGGAAGTATCGGGATGTGAGTGTATGCGTCCTTTAAATCCAGGGAACATAGCCAATCGTTTTTCTGAATCATTGGCAGAAGGGTGCCCAAGGAAAGCATCCTGAACTTTTCTTTGACCAGGAATTTGTTCAGGCCTCTCAGGTCTAGGATGGGACGCATCCCCCCTGTTTTCTTTTCCACAATGAAGTACCTGGAATAGAATCCCTGCCCTTCCTGCCCGGGTGGTACGGGCTCGACCGCATTGGCGCTGAGAAGGGCGGAGAGTTCCTCTGCAAGTACCTGCTTGTGATGGGAGCTGAAGGATTGAGCTCCCGGAGGACAATTTGGTGGCAGGGAGGCCAAATTCAGGGCGTATCCGCACCGCACTATTTGGAGAACCCACTGGTCGGAGGTTATGAGAGGCCACCTTTGGTGAAAAAATTTTAACCTCCCTCCGACCGGCAGATCGTCCAGTACGGACACTTTGAGGGCGGCTATGTTCCCGTGGATCCAGTCAAAAGCCCGTCCCCGGCTTTTGCTGTGGAGGCGCAGGGGGCTGCTTAGGCGCACGCTGTTGACGAGAACGAGCGCGCTGGGGCTGTCCCTGTGCCTGACGAGGCCTTCGGGCCGGCTGGGTGTACCTACGGTTGGCAAAAGAATAGGGCACAGCCTGCCGGGCCCGGGAAAAACGTCCACCTGCTGAGGTGGGTGCTGAAGGCGCCCGGTGGGAGAGTTTGTCGAGGGCGGTTTTCCGCTGATGCAGTTGGTCCACCAGCTGCTCGACCTTCTCACCAAAAATATTATCCCCCCGGCAAGGGACGTCGGCCAGTCTCTGCTGGGTGCGGTTGTCCAGGTCAGAGGCACGCAGCCATGAGAGCCTGCGCATCACTATACCTTGGGCCGCAGCACGAGATGCCACGTCACAGGTGTCATAGATACCCCTGGACAGGAACTTTCTGCACGCCTTCAGCTGCCTGACCACCTCCTGATAAGGCCTGGACTGCTCCGGCGGGAGCTTGTCAACCAGTTGCTTCACATTGTTCCGCATGTGGATGCTCGTGTAGAGCTGGTAAGATTGGATGCGGGTCACGAGCATGGAGGATTGGTAGGCCTTCCTCCCAAACGAGTCCAGAGTGCGAGACTCCCGCCCCAGGGGCGCCGAGGCGGTATCCCTCGAACTCCGTGCCCTCTTGAGAGAAGAATCCACGACCGCCGAGTCATGAGGCAATTGGGGCCGCATTAACTCTGGGTCCGAGTGGATTCTATACTGGGACTCTGCTTTCTTGGGGATGGTGGGATTAGATAATGGTCGCATCCAGTTCCGAAGCAGTGTCTCCTTAAGGACATTGTGCAACGGTACCGTGGAGGACTCTCTAGGTGGTGATGGATAGTCGAGGACCTCGAGCATCTCAGCCCTCGGCTCATCCACAGAGACCACGGGGAAGGGAATGCATATAGACATGTCCCTAACAAAGGAGGCAAAGGAGAGGCTCTCAGGAGGCGAGAGCTTCCTCTCTGGTGAAGGCGTGGGGTCAGAGGGAAGGCCCACAGACTCCTCTGAGGAGAAATATCTGGGGACCTCCTCTTCCCCCCACGAGGCCTCTTCCTCGGTATCGGACATAAGCTCATGCAGCTGAGTCCTCAACCGGGCCCGGCTCGACGTCGAGGCCTCGGTGTCGTCGAGCGGTGGATTCCCGCACCGGCGGGGACGAAGCTCCCTGCATCGACGTCGACGGGGACTCCACCTGCGTGGTGGTCGAGACCGGCGCCGCAAGCGGTGGCGGTGTCGAAGGCCTCGCACCGGGCTAGAGCTCGCCGGCGCCACAGTCAACGGCGCATCAGCCCTTCCAGGATCCCCAGAAGGATGCTCGGAGGCACTCGTCCAGGGCCCGCGTCGGAAAAGACGGGGGGCCGGTAGAGGCGTCGGTGCCGGAAGCTGTTCGGGTCCAGGAGACTGCACTGAAGTGCTAGGACCCTGACGTGTCGGTACCTCCACTCACCGAGGGGGACCTTTCTCTCTCGATACG